>NC_092772.1:35397388-35997388 GCF_047496795.1 Chiloscyllium punctatum
GAGCACAAATTCATTGAAAACAGTTTAATAGCATACGTTGACAGGATAAGTTTTAAACCAAATATATCAATGAATAAGTATATGTCTAAAGGCGAGTGGAAACAATTATCTTTGCGTGTTTGAGTGGCATTTGATTAAGACAGCAGAAGACGGTGAGCAAAAGAGCCAAAAGTAGGCTGAAACACAGAGGGGCAGCGAGAGTGAGGGGAGTCAGATCGACAAAGAGAGAGACAATGAAAGACATTAATGCAGAAAGGCAACCAGAAACGTAGATGTCAGTTCGAGCGAAAAATATTTGCAAGGAAATGTTTCATCACAAAGATCATGAAATCGTTGATGATCATTAATATTAGAATTCAGAGAACTTCAACTTAAAGGAAAAATGTATTACTGAATTCAGCCATGTTTCACTTATGGTGTTCATACAAAAACGCAAATAATATTATCACCATTAGGTTCTGTGGAGCTGAAGAATTGCAATGACGTATGGGTTATGCCAATTGTAGCCATTGGACAAACGAAATTTAGTAGACCGTGACCACATTTTTTTTCCTCCACGAATCACTTCCGGGTCAACATTAATGCGACAACCTAGATTTATTTTCTTGGAAAATTGAACTTCAATCAAATGATATTAATCAAGTTCGACACAATGGTACATATCCAAACAAAGAAAACTGGTAATTGTGGGATCTGGGTGAACAATTATGACAGATGCATGCCGATTTGTTCAGTACTTATTGTTATTGAATTCTGTACTCAATAAAGATCAATATAAATTGATTATTTTATGTCACAGTTGGATTCGAAAGGTGTTCCTCACATTGCTGATGTTTAGAAATTGTGCAGCGCAAAGAAAAATATTAATTTCCCTTGCTGATCTGAAGAAACATCTCTCAGGAAAGTTTATTAACAAAAAATCCAAAAATTCATTCATTCGGATGTTAGGTATAATTGTGCTAATAAGGTTGCAATGCGACCGAATGGCTTTCAAGCACTCAGATCAGAATATGGCATTATGTAGGCTGCAAAAATATTGTCTGATGCTAAGTGACAGTTTTATTCTTGTAAGGAAACTGCCGCACTTTCAATGATTAAACAAGGGACAGCTTCCATGAAACAACAAACAGATATAGGCCAAATTTTTCATGTGCAATGATATTTGAAAATAACATAAACATTGAGTTTCTACATGAAGTTCAGTCACAAATAGCGGACACACGAGTGGCGGGATGGATGGCCAACGTTGAGCTGAGTTGCTGTGAGAGAAACAGCTACCTATCTAAAAGGCAAGCGAGAACAGCTGTTTATTTCTCATAAAATTTCGAAAATTTGAGTTTTCTGTCTGTGAGCAATTTTTGGGTAAAGTCGAAAATCTGCACTCTTCATTCCAAATATCTGTAAGAAAAGTGATGCATTTCATACATAAAGCGTTTATCATAACAATGCACTAGCTAGAAAACAGGGACAGATTTCCATTTCATGATAAATCCTGATTGTTGGATTTTATGAGAAAGATCTGCATTAGCTGGCACAGTTGCTGTTATTGATATTCCATCTCAAGGAAACCAGTTACATATTTTGAATTTGCTAACATTTGTGTGTCAGTGTCGAATTTCAAACTCTGTGCTATTTTTCCCTGCAGCACTTTCAAAGGACCAAGCAGGTATAGATAAAAAGATTAAAGTTTGTTTTGACGAATAAGTGTATGCCACTATGATGGCAAATGTGGTTCAGAGAAATTGATTTATGTGATATTTTTCTTAAGATTGTGATGCTTTCGGGAATGCATTCGGAAGAAAAGGATAGAACATTTCATCAATTAATACTGCAAAATAGAGATATCGTTTGATTGCCTATGGCAAAGAAAAGACATATAATGCAGAAGGAGAGCATATCCAATATTACCAATTCTCTGGAAAGGGAAATACAGTAATGATTGCAAAGTACGTTGTTTACTTCAGAAGTCGAGGAACACAGATCTGTCAAAAAAAGGATTTTTTTTGTGTGTGTGTGTGCTCATGACAGGCGAGCATAGAACTAAGACTAAGGTGGGGGAACCGAAGTAGGCAGAAAGACAGCGACGCAGAGAGACGGGGGGCCGAAGGTAAAGGCAAACATATACAGAGAGAAAAGTGAAGTCACAAGGAATTGATGAGGAAATGTTTGGACACAATTTGCCTTTTGTCACTGGATTCTGGATCATTTCACAACCTTGAGAACATAATATATACGACTAAGGTCAGAAGTGATTTTGTTCAAATTAGTGATCCGTTCATGCAAAGTAATGTTTTGCTTCATTTTGGCCTGGAGAGCAGAAAAAAAGTTCATCGAAGTCATTGCTTGAAATAATTTCTGTCACAGGAGAAATGCAAGTTTCGTGAATTACGAACAAACTTCCTCCGCAACATCTGTTCAATTACTTCATGCGATAGAAATATCGAATTTCTGTCACAAAAAACTAATCAACCCCAGAAGGTGCATCTTACTATATTAGAAATGAATACTGCTGTCTGAAAAGAAGCCCAGACAGTCCAGTGTGTGGTTCTCCATTTCTTTTTATTTTAGGTGGTTTATGACTAAGATGAAGATACATAAGTCAGATTCCTTTTGACGAGCTATTTTAATACTGAAGTTGAGTCAATTATGGACCAGGCCTGCACCCGTCAAAACATTTCAAGAAAGTAGTCCTGGGCATAACTTTGATAGTTGTTTTAAGCATGTGTAACATGGATATTTTTATGGGGATGCAGTTGGTCAAAACATGCTGTTTTAAAGAGAACAGTATTTATTTATAAAAATACCAAAAGAAACACAAAATAGTGAATAGCATAATGATTAACTTTAACTATCCGAAAACCTAACATATCATCCTAACTAAGTAATACTATTTCAAATACTTGGAGAAATTCTCATAAATGTCCCTTGGAACAAAAGGTAAAATCAATCACAGGGTCTTACAGCAGAGATGTCATAGAGATGGCCTGAAAACCTTTCCAAGGACTGTCTTTTCTGAGTTCATGGCTTTTATGATTTCCCGAAAAAAAGGTCAGGGTCACTATAATCTTATTCAAGAAGGAGTATTGTCACATTTGATCCATTAAAAGAAAACCATCATGTCCAATGTCGACCTCGCTTTAAAAACCCTTAATCTTCAACTGCTATGACTGTGTAACACACATATACATTATTTTGAAAATAATCATGAAAACATGCATTTCTACATTTTGTTTCAGTCCGTTTTACTCCTGCTACCAGACACCTCTGTTTCTCCTTCAGGTCTCGACATCGCGTTTGCAATCATATTTTCTCGTTCTTTCACATGGATAATTTGCAAACTGTGTGGCTCTAAAAACAAGCACTACCCAAACAGTCTGATTTTATTGTTCTTGCATTTCTCCACGACCGTAAATGGGTTATGGTCTGTATAAATGATTGTCTCAGTTAAGTTAATAATAACATCAAGCTTGCTATGTTGAAAAGCCAACACGAGGCCCAAAGTCATCTTCTCAACAGTGAAATATAGATACACGATAGATCTTTCTATTTTCTCATTGTCTTCCTGCAAGAACACAGAACCAACACTCATATCACTTGCATCAAAAGTCAATTGAACTGCGTTGCAACCAAGGCTGCCTTAAGAATTCGATGAGACAAGTCTGATAATTGTTACAAATACTCCTTCTATGAATTATTACAATTCACAAGTTGATCGACATTCATAACACAGTTGGATAATTCGTCAATGGTCTTGTTTCTTAGGCTTTGAAACATGACGTGTGTATATATCAAATCAAATGGCATGACTTTAAACTGATATAGAGCATTTGGCGTTACGAAAGCTGAAATTGCCTTCACTTTTACTGACAATGCTATCTTTGAGCAAGTCCAACTTTTAATTATAATTTGCTTCTTCCGCCTTTACAACACAGTCTTCAAAACGTGGAATAGGTAATACATCAATCTTTGTAACTGCTTTTACTTTAGGATAGCCTACACATAAAGGAAGCATAGTATTTAGTTTTGGCAGCGTTCTTAGGGATGAGCTTCCATCACTGTAACTCACTTCGATGGCATTATCTTGTAACATGTGTTCAAACTCCTTTAGTACTTTCGAGGTAACCTTACCTAACATTAGAGAATTATGCCTTTACGAATATTTCTTAATCGGAATGACATCCCCTCTATCTAAATCGTGTATAATTAGATTTAAACTTCACTGTTTATTCCCACATTTTTGCCCAATAGTAATTTCGGGTCATTTTGATTTTTCTTTTGGAACGTAACACTAATTTATCGCAATTTTTTTGACAACCTCTTCATTGTCAATCTAATTTCAGGAATGGCCATTTCACAATCCTCTGCCGTTGTTCCGTCCCTCTCTAATGTAATAATTAACACATTCTTGTCTTGCTTTCCTTCCCTGTCAGTGTTTTCTGAGCATAACGACAGAATACACTCTGCTCGCATTCGTTCTGCCTGCATTCCTTACCAAAGAGTTCATCTCACTCAGTATCCTTCCAAGTTCATAAGGTTCGCTAAAAGAAACCTTTAAAGTTTCATCACTCCTTGGAAGTAACGGTTATACTTCATACCCGACAGTAAAATTGTGAGTTTTTGATTTCTTGTCTGCTAAATGTTTCATTGTGTGCTGTGCCGCCTATAAATTCTGCTCAAACAACTCTTCTGCTGTCTTTTAACGATCCCTAAAATTTGACACACAGTCCAAATACGTGGGCTCTGAATTGTGACTGAACATTTTCCCCTTAATAAATTTCAGCTGTCCTATTAGGTCATGCCAAAAACCTAATTAAGATGGGTTGAATTTTTTGGCTTCATTTGGTGCTCTCTGATCACAAAAAGCACAATCATCTAGGTAGTCTTGGCAATAAGACCTCAACATTGTCTTTTCTAGTCAGATGCCCACGACTCTGGATGTTATGTAATAGATTTTAATTGCTCTATTCCGAAGCTATCTGTAACTTATTTTAAAAATGTTTCTGTAATTTTCGATTGATGATCTGACTATGTCTCTGCTGGGAGTCTGTATCCCCTGAAATATGTGAGTATACTTGTAGCGGCGATATTGTGTAATGGGACAGCCTCTGAAAACCAAGTGGGCACATACTGAATGCTACATTGTTTTTACGTCACAGTCCGACGAAATCAAATAAGACTGTTATAACGTGTTCCTCAAACGAAGGCGTGGGTTTTTTTTCTACTTCCTGAGATTTTTGAATTGCCTGATATGTATTATATGTCTGGCAAAATGCCACTGCTAGGTAAAAGCAATGACTGCAGATGCTGGAAACCAGAGTTCAGATTAGCGTGGTGCTGGAAAAGCACAGCAGTTCAGGCAGCATCTAAGGAACAGTAAAATCGACGTTTCGGGCAATAGCCCTTCATCAGGAATGCAGGCAGAGTGCCTGAAAGGTGGAGAGATAAATGAGAGGAGGGTGGGGGTGTGGAGAAAGGAGCATAGAGTACAATAGGTGAGTGGGGGAGGGGATGAAGGAGATATGTCAGGGAGGAGGGTGGCGTGGATAGGTGGAAAGGAAGATAGGCAGGTAAGACAGTGCTGAGCTGGAAGTTTGGAGCTGGTGTGAGGTTGGGGAAGGGGAAATGAGGAAACTGATGAAGTCCAAAGATTCATTGTGCAGTGCAAGTTAATAAAAATATCATTGCATTTCAGCTTGGGATTTTCTCACTTCTAAATGATACCCTGCAGGTGGATTGCAACACTTTCTTTTGATAAAACAAGGGGAAAAACAATTTGATGAACTTCCACCCTTTTTCCAGCTGCCCGAGTGTGTGATGGCCCTCAGTATCTTATAAAGACATTTTTAAAAAAGTAATAACATTCGGATTCTTTTAAATTTTCATCAATCTGCTGTAACAAAGATAATTTGCCAGAAGTAAAGATCCCAGCTGTGTTATCAGTCTTTTCTTGGTATGGCTCAAGCATCTGTTCAAACAATAACTCTGCTAATTCTACCTCAACATTCTTATCCACACTCTTTGATCTCACCTGTTTGTACTGGTGACTTTGTGACCTAGTTACCAAACAGTTTGGAAAAATCCAAGCTCATTTGTCTCACAATAGTACAGTTGCTCAATTTCCACTGGCGTTTGACAATAGGAATCACTCCTGCCTGTGTTCCAGCTATGTGATTTTCAAGTACGAATTGTATTCCTGGAACTGAGGGTTTGTCCATTATGCTTACCACAACTTCTCCACTCGTCCTGCACGTTACAAAATAGATGGTTACTTTTCTCATCATGCATTCCCGTCACTAGCCCTTTTCGTGGCAATTGTGCTTCAGAATTGCATATCTCCTCATCTTTCAAGATTGCAGATTGAGAATCTCCTGGATCTATTAATATTGCAATCTCCTGAACCGTTACTCCTTGCCTAAGGGAGAAAACTTTACCTTCGCAGGGATATGTTTCAAGAAGATCTGGCACTTCCTCCTGAAAAAATCTCAGACCAGCTTCAACATTCTGATGCGGATTTTCAGCCTCAACTGTGTTTTCCATTCCGACTCCAACGAAATTAACTGGTTGATCTTATTATTCTACATCTCTTTCTGCAGTGCTTTTCCTAATCCACCAATACTATGATTGCATTTGGCCTACTTTATGCCACTGAAAACACTGGAGCTTTCTAACTTCTCGGTTCACTTGAAGGGCTTTCCTTTAACCTTGTGATCAATTTTCCTTTTGATCTTCAACAGGATCTGGATTTCCACTTCCATGCAAGCTTTCTCTTTTCCCAAATTTCTGTCCATCACGTATTGAAATTGATTTTGTAATCCAATCTTTGATTTGCGGCCAATTCACCATCATCTGCGATGTTTGCAGCTAATCCCGCCGTTTTAACATTCTGCACTTCACGAGTTCTCATTTCTTCAGAATTTGAGTTTGTGGACTGCCTCAGTTCAATTTCTGAAGTTCAAGTTCCCTCTATTTACTCTTTTGTTCTCTCTCTCTTTCTGTCTTGATTCTCTCTCTTCGCTTTCTTTCTCTTCACCATTTTGCTCTACTTATATAACAATGATCTTTATTTCGGTCGTTTGTTTTTAACCGTAATCCAAACAGTTTACGATGTCTGCTGCCCTTTCCTGTTCTTTTGCCTCTAACTCAACTCGATTTTCTTTTGAATATGAGCCATCTCTATAGGTTCTCATGACATTTCCAGCAAACAACATGCCATTTCGTGTTATTATTCTTTCTTCATGGAAGGAAGGTGCTTCAGCTTCTTTGCTAATTCTAGCATAGTGGCCTTATTCACATTTTGCAAAACTGCAATGTTACTTCTTCCATTCCCAAACCTCTTGGTGACTGATACAGTCATTCGTATCACAAACACTACTTAAACCCACCGAACTTAACACCAAAACCCAAAAGAGAAACACTTACCACTTGCTTATTTGAGTTGAAATGCACGAGTCCCAAATCGGTACAATAGCAAGAATTCGTGAACGTCCCTCAATATGTTATAGACGAGACATGACACCTTAAAAACTTTTCAAGGAAGTAGCCCAGACACTAACTTGTGAGTTGTTTCAAATAGGTATATCACAGATATTCCCGATGAGGGTGGGGGTGTCTGAATTGGTCAAATCTCACCGGTTTAAACAAAACAGAATTTATGTAAAAGACTACCGAATGAAACACAAAACAAAAGGGAGCAGAATATAAATAACTTATCGGATTGAAATCACATTAAATCATCGAAAAGTATTGATGATGTTCCAAATATTTGCAACAATCCCCATCAATACCTCTTTGCACAAAAGATAAAATGAAACACAAGTTCTCACAGGAGAGAAGGTCAACGTGAACCTTTTTCCCTTGGGTCCAAAAAATTAAACAGAATTGCTACTGCAAACCAAATAAAACCAGAGGAAATCTGAGCTGAGACAAACGGGACAGTGCCCTTACTCTCTACACTTGTTTCTTTATTTCCAAAAAAAAGGCTTTTGATTGATGATGAAATCAGACTGGCCTAAACCCTTCCAAACGCAGACGTTTCAGAATCTGAGTGTTTTACAACCTCCTGAAAAACGTCGAGGGCACTATAAACTTGTTTAAAGTGCAGATTTGTCACAAGTCCATTTCATTTCTTGCTGATATTTGGAAACGGGAGAGGCAACTAATTCAACATTAAA
The DNA here is from genome assembly GCF_047496795.1 of Chiloscyllium punctatum. Taxonomy (NCBI): domain Eukaryota; kingdom Metazoa; phylum Chordata; class Chondrichthyes; order Orectolobiformes; family Hemiscylliidae; genus Chiloscyllium; species Chiloscyllium punctatum. The sequence goes on from NC_092772.1 coordinate 35,405,560, forward strand.
GGTCTATTTCACTTTGCAGATATGGTGAAGGAGAAAGCTGGTAAGCTTACAAACACGAAATACGTATTCAGTGAATTCATTATCGATGGAACATTGTTAATATTATTGTTACCTCTAAGCATGCCTTGCAAGTCGACTTATACGTGAAGTGCACAATGAACAGCATGTGACATACCTTAGCAATTGAGAACATTGCGTGATACAAATGAGACATGTTTCTTCATAATAATTATGAGCACTGCCAGAGATTAAACAATAGCAACTAATATCATAGCAATGAACAGCTAACCATGCAAAAGAGTAACGAATGGCACGGACTCAGAATCAGAAAGTCTGTCAGTGAAGTTAAGAAACTATGCAGGAAATAAAATGTCGGCAATTAATACAAAGCAGAACACATGTTTGTTTCTAATAAACGAGATGGTATTTCTCCACCAACGAAGATAATTGTTATGGTGCCAACTTACATTTATATGTTCGTTGCATGTATCTATCTATCTAACTAACTATCTATCTATCTATCTATCTATCTATCTAACTATCTATCTATCTATCTATCTATCTATCTATCTATCTATCTATCTATCTATCTATCTATCTATCTATCTATCTATCTATCTATCTATCTATCTATCTATCTATCTATCTATCTATCTATCTATCTATCTATCTATCTATCTATCTATCTATCTATCCGTATGTATATATATATATGTGTCTATCTATCTCATTTTCTACTTCCCTCTCTATATACTAAAAATATTGTCAGTCATCTATTGACGCTACTGAACTGAACGATAACAAATAAAGTAAGTGTTGTTGGGTGAACAAACAGAGACATAAGATTACGTAAGAATGCAATTAAGCGACAAAACATAAAAGTCAAGACATAAAAAAGGAGTAATAAATTGTTTACCCATTCCCCCATTAATAAACACATCATAAAATGCAGTATTGATCAAGGACATGTGTAATTCTGGGACATCGTGACATTTCATTTCATTTTCAATAGAGTTTGATATAACACTATAACACTATAACACTATAACACACTAATTTCTGATGAAGTGATTTTTCCTGAAACGTCGATTTTCCTGATCCTCGGAGTCTGCCTGACCTGCTGTGCTTTTCCAGAACCACTATAATCTAGTCTCTGGTTTCCAGCAACTGCAGTCCTTGTTTTTACCTAAATATTAGGGGATTTATGTGCTTTTATGGATAAGCTATTTATCCCAAAAGTGAGCTTCAAAGTAGGCAGAAACATAGTGACAATGCCACGTAAATTATAATAAATTGATTGTGTGATCTGTCACCATCTTCTCTTGATGCACACAGCGCTATATCTGTTTTTTTTCAGGATATCAGTGAGCTCGTGCAGGGTTTCGGAACGTGTGTGTTACTGATAGGCATTTTAATTCTGATCGACTTTACCCTGCAGCTTGGGAAAAAGGAACAGGCAGAAATAGAATATGACAAAGGCGAAACTGAGAGGCAAGAGTTTCGTGATTGAACAGCAATGGCAGGTCAGGGAGCTTGCGAGGAGCAGGACAATTGACTATCCTGATCAAAGATTTTCTTCCAGAAACGCCGAATCTACTGCTCCTCGGAATGTGCTGTTGATTTTCTGTTACCACAATAATAAAATAACATGTCAATCATATCGTCATGTTGAGTAGCCTATCTTGAGAAACTGCTTGATAATGTTACACTTACTAAGGCCATTCTTAATCAAATGAAAGTTGCCTTCCATCGACAAATACTTACAAAGGAAAGACGTATATTCATTTCTTGTGAAAATGTCCAGGTTACTTTTTTAAGTAGTGCACACAATAACTTGATAATAAGAGAACTGTGATTTGGGAACATAACGAAATCATAATGCATTCTGAAAATCAAGAATGTAGTTATGATGTCGTTTGACTTAAATCATCTGAGTATCTGTAAGAAACTGAGATGCTGCTAAATCTCTTCAAGAAGAATTAAAACATTTATCCATGCAGGAGAGCAGGGTCGAGAGCGAGAAAGAAGGGAGAGCAGGCCAACTAGATAACGTGAGATCGCGTTAGATTGTGAGAGAGGGGAGGAGAACGTTCTTTCAATCAATGTACATACTGACGCATTCCTTTCTTTTTTGCATAATTGAGTACTCATGACGGCATTTCTGCCAGCTGGATGTCCATATGACATTTCAAATATATTCTGCTTATTTTTTCTTCCAGTACTTGTGAAAGAACAAGCAGTAAAGTGAATCAATGTTGAAACATGGAAAACTGAATCCGTCACTTCTCTTATGAAAGTACAGATTAGTTTGAGAAACCGCTTTGTGGAATTGTTCTTGCAACAGCCAGATAAAATTTAAAACAGAAAAGAACATTTCATTTCACTGACTAAAGGACCAAAATAGAGTACCCCTTTTTTTACCCACGGCAAACGCGTCAGATGCATTTTTAAAGAGCAGAATATGAAAAACTAATGATGAGTCGAATGGATTTTGTACACATGAACAAATCTTTCAACGTTGCAAGGAGGGCAAAATGGGCAGTTGAAGATGGTCAGTTAGAATTCGATGTACAAATACATATACTGAACAGAATGGAAATGTTTGTGAGAGCTTGCAGGCGGTCAGGCCTGAGCTAAGAGAAAGCCCAATGTAAATGTGCACAGAGAGACTGATAGACACGATGACAAATACCCAATCAGAGAGAGAATAACAACAAATGACATGTTCATGCGCTATTTTAGTTATTTGATGCTGTTAATTTACCGGAAATGATACGTTAAAATTCGAAATTCGTTGAGCTGAAAGTCGGTATCGAGCCATACAAAAAAAAAACCTTGTTTTGCTTTGTCTTACAGAACATGCAATGTACAAAGAAGGTATGAATCATACGAGTTCTGGCATGGAACATGAAAAAATGTAATGAGCTGAGATGAACATTCCACGTCCACATAGGATTTTTGAGATAATATTGCTTCAAGTTCTTTTCACCTACATTCACAAAAATGAACAAAAACAATCAAATTCGATCAAACAAGACAAATAACGCATGCAAGTGACGTGAAAAAAATTAAAGTACTGTGGCGCTGTGGCTAATCCACATGCCGGTGGTTATTTTTATGCTTCACTTTTTTTAACAGAATCTTTCCTAAAGTGAAGGTAGATACGCCATCTTCTTTTGGTGATGGAGACGCATTTTGTATTTGAGGCCACTTCCTATCTTTGCTGATATTTGGAAAAGGGACAGCTTACGATTAAATTAAGATGCCTTACTCACTGCAAATTTGGCAAAGGAACAATTACTTTACCTTATAATATATATAATGTATATATATTTATTTGATTCAGTTGCCAACTTACGATAGTAACATCTTATTGCCTATAAGCGTCAATTCCTATTGCATTTATCGATAAATCTGTTTCAAATTACACAAAACTTCATGATGACTGTCAAAAGACTGAAGTGGAAACCATATTGGCAGCGTTACAAAGGTAGTAAATATCATGTAATAACACACATGGAATCATGAGGGAAAAATACTCAAATGTTGCATCTTTGCCGACAAGAAATCTGTTTTTACAGTGACAAAATACAGGCATACACTGATAGGAAGAGAAATAAGCACAGATGTAGAGACTTAGAAGAAATTGAGAATGAAAACGCGATAGAAACTGGAAGAGGGTGATAGAATGGGAGTTGACACAACCCAGATAATTATAGACTAGTGAGCCTTACTTTGCGTGTGGATAACGTGGTGGAAAAGGTTATAACATTTATAATAATCTAGAGACGAATAAGTAGATAAGGGATAGTCAGCATGGTTTTGTGAAGAGTAGGTTGGATGTCACAAACCTTGAGAGTTCTTTGAGACAGTGAACAAACAGGCGGATGAGGGTAATGTCGTAGATTTCTGTAAGTCGTTTCATACGGTTGCCCACAGTAGGCTATTACAGAAAATGCAGAGACATGGGAGTGAGGGTGATTTTAAAAACTGCATCAAAAATTGGCTTGCTGAAAGAAGACAGAAGGCGTTGGTTGATGGGAAATGTGGAGTTCAGCTAGGAGGTCTACCGCACTGGTCTATTTTGAAACCACTGTCATTTTTATAAATGACCTGAATGATAGCGTAAAAGTATTGGTGAGTACATTTACGGGTGGCACAAAGGTCGGTGGAGTTGTGGATAGTGCTGAGGAATGTTGCAGGCTACCGAGCAACACAGACAAGCTGCAGAGATGGGCTGACAGGTGGCAAAAGAAGGAGGTAAAAACAATGAATGCAGATGATTGAAACCACATTCTGGATTAGTGGTGTTGGAAGAGCACAGCAGTTCAGGCAACATCGAAGTAGCTTCGAAATCGACTCTTCGGGCAAAAGCTCTTCATCAGGAAGGCTTTTGCCTGAAATGTCGATTTCGAAGCTAATTGGATGCTGCCTGAACTGCTGTGGTCTTCCAGCACCACTAATCCAGAAGGTGGCAAAAGAAGTTTAATAGACAAAAGATTGAGGTGACTTACATTGAAAGGAGCAATAGGAATGTAGAGTACTGGGCTAATTGTCAGATACTTCTTGGAGTAGATGAGCAGAGATATCTTGGTGTCTATGAACATAGACCTCTGAAAGTTACCACTTCAGTTGATAGGGTTGTTCAGAAGGAATACAGTATGTTGGCTTTTATTGTTAAAAGGTTTAAGTTTCAGAGCCACTAGTTCATGCATCAGTTGTACAAAAATCTGTTGTGACCACACTTGCAGTATTGTGTAAAGTTCAGGTCACTGCATTCTGGGAAGGATTTGGTAGCCTTGATAAGGTTCAGATGAGATTTTACAGGATGGTTCCTACTATTGAGCAAAGGTCCAAATAGGAAAGCCTGAGGGACCTGAGGCTGTTTTCGTTCGAGAGGTGAAGTTTTATAGGTGTCTTAATTGCGGCATATAAATTAAGCATGGAGCTCGCTTGGGTGGGCAGTGACAATCTCTTTCCTCGGATGCAGATGGCTAGCTCGATGGGACATTGCTTCAAATTGAGTGGTCATAGACATAGGATAGATATCGGAGGGAACTGCTTTAGTAGCAACATGGCCAGCACTGCCTGCAACAACAGGAGACTAAATAAATTTAAGTGGTTTTTTTAAAAATGGTCATTGGATTAACATAAGGAATAAAACGTAACAGTGTAGCTTCGATATGCTTCAGATATGTTTCAGGACAACGTAACACAGTCCGAAGGACGTTTAATGTAACACTTTTTTTTGTTCTCTGTTCTAAAAGGAGCGTTTACGTAAAATAATGTCATCAAATGCATAAAAATAACAATTAGGTGTTAAAGATTTGCTCCTTAACGTAATGTCATTATTACTGCATTGTGTAAACAGAGAGAAAATAAAATGTTGTTCAGTTGATGGCACTAATATGGCATTATCGTCATTTCAGTCAAACCATCTGCTCATATTGTCTTTTCAAACCATCCAGTACCTGAGTATCCTTATTATTGTGGTCTATTTTTTCCATTTAGCACTTGGAAAGGAACAAGCTGGTATGGACAGTAAAATATAAATTCTTTCCGCTAGTTAGATGATGCAGATAAACCGTGGTGTGGAATAATTCTTAAAAGAACTCTGCATAGCAGCACAGAAAACCCAAACTCGAGATGTTTGCTGCTTTTATGCTATTTTAGTTATTTATTGTGGCGTGTAAAATATTGGAACATGGAGTGAAAAGTTTTGCTCAGTATGCCTACTCTCAGGCACCACCTTGCAACAAAACAAATGAAGAAAAATGACGTAATAACGAAAATATGTTCAACTTTACCGTCCCTTGGTGACGTGCTGCACGGCCTGGTTGCCAGCCACACTTCCCCACTGCGCTGTCACTGCGAGAATGAAGTTGCCTTTCATAAGCACCATCTCGTCTCCACTACCGCAATCGCCACTATGAGACCTCGATGGACTTCGTGAATGCACACTGCAGCGATGTACCAAAGTGATAGAGTTCAGCTCAGCCACTGCAATCAGTCTGCGTCAACACACCACGACAGTGGAACTCTGCTAATGCTGTCTGTTCCGGATTTGGGCCCAAACCCGCTACCCCTGTCCAGCCCTTTCAATCTGCATTGTACTGTCCGCACGATGCAGAAGGGATTGAAACCCGCCTCTTACGCCGCTGTCACAAAGCTATGCCAGTGGGCATATTATGCAAATAAAATAGAAGCAAATAAACCAGGGAAGAGAGAACATTTTCATGGTTACTGCCCAGAAATTCAGCATACACTATATTGATGATGGAACAAATTGCATATATAAAGAGATGAAGAAACTTTAATGATCGCGAGAAAGTGATATTCAATTCCCTCGTTAGTAGAATTTCATGCCCATCTCAGATGATAATGGGAGAGTTAGATTCAAATGTTTTGTTAAAGAACAAATGATCTAGCAAGCGAGCTAGATCGACATAATTAGGGACAGAGATTAATAAATAGAACAGGCAGACCGAGATATTGTTGATTGATCGGTCAGTCAATACGTTATCTAGTATCTTTTGGGAGAAAAAAAATGCTCATCCTCTTATTTCTGCATAATCTTGGCATTGTGGACATACCATCCAATTAACATTTTAATCCGTGAACTCAGCACTCATTTTATTTACAAAGATTTGTGAACTGGCCATGCCTCAACGATGTTGATTTTCTTATTGCTTTGTATCACAGACGATAATATGCATGAAAAGTTAGGGAATGCAGCAATTCCACCGATTCAACACTTTTGAATTTGTAGGAATACACCTTATCTCCAGCTCACGTTGTATCTTTGAAAATTCTTCCTTGCATGAATTGCGACAAATATTTGTCTGCAAAGGGACAGTTAAACAGACATAGAGAGCAAAATAGTAACGTAACTGTCCCACAAGCAGTATTTGGAACATTTCAGTGAATGTTACAACACTGAATACAAACATTGGGACATGGAGCACAGAAAGTAGAACGTTAAAGCACAGGAACAATCCATTTCGTTCACCATGCATATGTCACACATGATAAAATTCTATGCTCAGCCTATTTGTCTGCACATGACCTGTATCCATCCTGCTTGTCATAAAGCTTGAGATAGTGTATGCTTTAACCTGATCCCCTGGAAGCACATTCCATACAGTTACCCATTCATACCCATCTGTTAAATAAAATCCCTCGCCCATACTTTACTTTCTCACCTCAGATCTAACAGCTATGAAGCATAGCAATTCACATTTCTTGATAAAAGTTAAGTAGCCACGTTATTCCATGCTCTTCATAATTTTTACACATATTTTCTTAGACTCTGACACGCTACGGAAAACAATCTAATTTTGTCCACATTATTCAATTGCTGCTAACATCCAATCTGGAGTACATCCCGTCAAAACCCTTTTGCAGCTTCCACAAAGCCTCAGCATTTTGACAAGAGCCTTGCATTGATGAAATAGAGTCCACACTTGAAATTCTGTTCCTGTAAGTATTGGTTGTGAGTTTAACTATTAAATATCTAGATTGGAAGAGAAAGGATGGAATATGAAAGGGGCTTCCCCTGCTTGATTTCATAATTTTATGTTCAGGGAGACAACGTTAAAGTGAGAGGAATAACATTTTATTTTCTCTGAAATGGTCATGAATATATCGAGTGTGGTAAACGTCAGAAAAGAAAAGAGTTTAAAGAGTAGGCAGACAGACGTTTCATTAGTAATCGCTCATATGGTTATGTGCAGCCAGCAAAGATGTGGAGTTGAGGTTTAAAAGAGATCCGATCAGACAGTATGCACAGGTGTAATGCCCTCTACAGAAATTGAGTACGCATTCTCCTGTTTTTAAGGCCCAGGCTTATCCAACTAAATTATTTGCGTTTCAAAATGAAAGAACAGATTCGTCTGTATATTAGTTGGGATTACTATTACAAATTACACCGATGACAGCTTTAAATGTCAGTGAATAAAATGCCAATGATGATTGCTTGTTCATTATTTGCATATGGAATCGCATCATCTCTAGGAACAATAAAATGTCAATAGATGATAATTTGCACAATGACAAAAATAAAACATGAATTTACAGAATTCCGACATTACTATCTATTAATGCAACACACCAGATGAGATAATGATAATGATGTTTTACATTCACAAATGTAACTAATGAATCTCATGAATGTTTTCAATAAACTTTGGGATCTCATCTCAAACAACATGAACAAAACTTGATCCAAAACAGGATTTTGCATGAATGCTGACGCTTGCTGTTATCTACATTGTGTTGAGAAAATCCAATCACGTTAAAGAATGATAGAATTGTACAGCCCAGAAGCAGACACCTTAGTCCAAACTATGCGCGCAGTCAAGACATCCAAAACAGATCGAGACTCATTCTCCAGTTTCTATCATCTCCCTGTAAATCTTTGCTCTTCATGTATCCATTCAGTTCCCTTTATACTGTTGCAATTGAGCCTGCCTATATCACCTCTCCCGGCAGATTGTCACAGACACTTATTATTTGCTGCATGCAAAAGTTGCACTGCAGGTCCCCATAAAGATTTGCCCTCCAGCTTTGGGCTCGGCGAGTCTGGGTGAAGTACCTTGCCTCTTCAGCCAATTCATACCCCTCCTGTTTTTTGTAAATTACTATACAGTTAACCCTCAGCATCAGACCCCGCATGGAAAAACAATCAGGCCGATTCAGTCTCGTCTTATAGCTCAAAATATCCAAGACCGACACGATGTTTGCTAATATTTTTTGATCTCCTTCAAAATGAAAAGTATTTTTGTGAAAGCGGGGTACAATAACTGAATGCAGCATCCTAAATTCCTGATTTGCAAAAAAACGGAAACACTCTAATGTATTAAATTTGGGCAACTTGCATTTGAATTCATATACTCTGATTGTTTTTTATCGAACATTTTTAATTCACCATGCGAAAAATATTTTGGACAGCTCGACTAATGTGTTTCTCTTTTCCCACCCAGATTTTAAGAATTGTGAAGAAGGTGAGAAAGACAATAGCATTAGATTTAACTCATTGCCAACAGTAAATAATTAGGATTTTTAAAACATCGGTTATTAGATACAAGTGAAGACTCGTCATTGTTCCATTTCTAACAACTCAACCTAGAATCTAGGTTTGATGGTTAGAGACTAATTGCTTCATAGAAACAATTCGTTCATGCAGAGCGGGATGAGAATAAAGGTTTATTGCTATTAAAACTAATACAAGTTATTACTTATTGACAGAAAACATTTTGAAGAGAAACACAATAATGTATACACCATAGTACTGTGGATCACAATATTTTCTTAGTTGATTTTGAGACTGAATACGATTTAACTGCCAGTGGTATAAAATAGTCTTCCTTTGTACGAATGCATGTCATTTTTTGCTTTCCGTGTAAAATTCGTTGAGGACCAAACAGGTAAATATAACTTAAATGTGAATAAGTTCTTCCTGTGTTTTACCAACAATCTAACGTGAGGGAAGCTGTTAAGAAAAGTCAAAACTTTCCTCCAGAATGCAGAGATTAATAATGATCATAACGTCATTTTTTTAATATAATGCACCTCAATCCAACATCAAGCATTGCATTTAAACGCTTCCATCTCTTTTTTGTTCATCAGAGGCTTAATTCTTTTGCTGCTTGTGGGCGCATCACTGGATGCGCACTTTGCAAAACTAATTCTGGAATGCAATAGACATCACAAAAAAAAACACATCATGAATGATGATTAAGATATCAAATGTATTTTTCATATGTAATTTAAAATAAAAGTAAAATATTTTCAGTATAAATGATTTTATCTGGATCTGGCATTAATTCTCTTAAATAGAGTGAGGAATTTATATATAAACATATATAGAATTGTATTAATATGTAACCGTGTGCTTTAATGACGCATCGTGGCCCAACTATTCGTTTTCTTCGTGCACAATCCACTACCTCGTGATTTGTTTAAAAAAATCTGCTTCCTGTCAACTTCTCGTATTTATGCTGATAATTATTCACGTGTTGAAACAAATGACAAAGAATAAAAGTACAGAATGTTTAAACCTTTCTCTATTCTCTGCAGATCTTAAGAAATACAAAGAGGGTGAGGCCACCAACAGGAAACAAAAAACTAAAAAAAAATGTTGTGCCACCATGCATCTTGTGATAGCATGGAAACAAAATTGCCTTAACGGCTATCTATAAGTGATGTGACTTCAGTGTGTTGTCATTAATGTGATGGTATTGAGTTGACACACATCATTCCTTGTTCAGAAATAAGTATTGATTAACATTTAACGACAGCTGCCGAGATGGTGTGTTTTTTTCATTACTCCTGTATTGATGAGCTGGAACATAAAGACAACAGTAGCATGTCCTTCGATCATTGTGGACAGAATGATCGAAAATAAATGCATATTATGTTTTCACATACGTTTCAGGTCATCAAATAAAAATGTTGTTTTGGTCAATGGAAATTGATTGGTATCTATTAAAAATCAACAACACTTTGTCTTGCATAGTAGCAGAATTGGGAATGTCATAAATGGTTTTGAAATACGGTCATAAATAAATCCACGTAACTAGATTGTCGAAAAAATAGGTAATGTATGACAATTTGCATTTCTGTTGTTTTTGATTAGCATGAAAATATCAAATATAATCAGCTTCAAACTAGGCATGACAAATATGTCTAAATATCTTTTACTCTTTCTCTTCAGAATTGGTGAAGGATCAAGCTGGTATGGAAAGATAAGACAAAACACACCCATTGTTATTCGTACATAGTACCATTGCTACCGAGCTCATTCGATCTTTTTGCACTACTTTACACGCTATCCCGCCACATAATAAGATGCAGTACTGCATTCATTCGAAAAAAAAACAATTGAAAATCTGAAATTCAAAGACTAAGCAAAATTGTAGTACTCAGCGATGTGTAGATTTTGATAAAGTTTCTATAGTATATATAATTAGTTGAAGGCTGGAGAATTAGCAGTTTTATTGTGTTGTACATGGATGTAATTTCAGCGGCCCAGAGACTTTCATTTGTCATCAAGTACAATTCAAGATAATCGGACAAATTGGGAGTTTCGAATTCGAAAAATGTATATATGAATTTTCCCATCTTTATAGGATTTGCTCCCATTTTGACTTACTTTCAATCAGATTGGATAAAAGTTGAAAAGACAGTAAGATTGCATGGACAATGATGAGAAATCTATGAAAATGCTCGAGAAAATGAACGACAAAAGAAGTTCCATAAAGAGAAAGAAAGTTGTGACCGCATTAATGTATTTAAAGGAATCAAGAGGTTAAAGAAAGAAGATGGGATTTCAAAGGGTCCACCATATACACTCAAGCTGACAGAACTTAATTGCTAAAGCCAATGGAACAAAGACAATTCAATTCATCAATAATTAAATTTCTAAATATTGGAGATTGAATTAAATATCTCAGGAAAAACTGTGCAAAATCCAGTTAATCAATTCAATTGAAAAGGCCACAGTCATTGTTAGATGTTTCTGAAAGGAAATATCAGCTAGTCGTTTTGGATATATATATTCTATGTGATATAATGATAGCAACTAACGATTATTAGTTAGACTTATTCCTAAATGTAGCTAGGCGATATTCCAGTATACAAATAATTAACTGGGAATGTTTTCAAAAACAACAGAAAGATGAAACAACTAGCCATCTAACATATAATAATAAAACAGTTACGTTAACTTTGCATGTGTGGCCATAAGGAGAGTCTTTCTGATCTATCTTTCCTCTCATTCCAATACTGAAGTGCTGAGAATAGCTGCAAACATTAGGCTTTCACAATCGCGTTTCAATTTTGCAAAGGTGTGATGCTTCTACACGAGCTACAGAAAAATCAGAAGCATGTATATCCCTATTATTGTTTAATTGGGAGATCCACTATATTCAGTAAGAAATGGTGTTGATGGTGTGATATTGTTTCAGTTTAGATTATAAGCGTATTTAGAATGAGTGTCAGGTTGTACATGTACTGACAGTCTAGTGTTGTCATGCCGCTAATGTTCCTCATCTTTCAACATGCAAAAGTACTCAGATATTGAATTTGCCTCGAAACGTAATTTGCCTGAAAGTAATGCTGTGAAAGAAAACCATGCTGACATGATGCATTTGTAGTGAATGCAGATAATGCTGTCAATAGTGGCTTGAATGTGAAACGGACAGGGTTATTTATACTGGAACATGGCCGCCAACTTCAGTATTTTTGTTAAAAGCAAATTACTGCGGATCCTGGAATCTGAATCCAAAAGAGAAATCTTTGACAAAGGGTCAGGTAGACTCGAAACGTCAGCTCTTTTGTGTACTTACAGATGCTGCCAGACCTGCTGAGATTTTCCAGCATTTTCTCTTTTGCTTTCAGTATTTTTGAAATGCGCGCATCCACACAAATAAGAATGTATAATGATACTGTGGCATTAAGATGACAATTATTTCATGTTGTTTCATGAATAAAGTTTTTAAGACAGAGGTTAAGAATAATCGGGAAGAAGCACTGGGACCATTTGTTCATTTTTTCATGAAGTTGGAACAACAGAACCAGCCTGAAATCGTGTACTACTGTTGCACAGAACCAGGATTTGAAGTTTGAGCGTTCGGTGGTTTACATTGGCGTCTTGAATGATGGAAATTATGCTTTCCGTTTCTTGGTACAAACAAAATTCTGGTAGTGTCTTTGTGCAACTGGATTTGCATAAGAGGCTATCCGTTTTCGGATTTTGCTTTTTACCAAATGTGTTTTTCGGATGTTACAGCACTGGGACAGCTAATTCGTCACAGTTCTTGTATTTATTATCTGTTAACAGTAGAGTTAAATTATTCTTATTTCTTCTTGCTTTCGTTGCATTTTAGCTGAATTGGATGAATAATTGCTTTGCTTTAAAATCGGCACTTAGAGTAATCGAGTTGCAAGTGGAATGCAACACTTCATGTTTACATATAAAACAAGACAAGAAGTTAGAATCTAGACTGTTTTGAGAAGATTTTGTGGAAGGTGGGTTGATCTGGTCCACAACACTATGCACTATCATTATTCGAGCACAAGCACCTCTAAAACGTGTGAACGTGTGTGTGTGTGTGTGTGGTTGTGTGTGTGTGTGTGTGTGTGTATGTGTGTGTAGCTGTGCTTTAAAATGATTAGACAGCTATTCGTCATCAAATGGCAGCGTTTATAACTTCACTTGTTAAAGATGGACCTCAGTTCCATTTCAGTAGCATAACAATTACACGATGATTTTATTTTGCACACAATTGTTTTGATCTGGGGCTGGATTTTTGTGGGTTGCTTCATCCTCACTTCTGGCAATTTCAAGCAGAGGACAATCAAAAACATAGTTGTTGAAATACATTAAGCTTAACATACCATCATTCTGAACACCTGCATTCATGCCATTAAATGGGATAATTTAACTCAATTTCGTAAAATTCTATTCATTATTTTTGTGTATTCATTTAGCCAATGCAAGCTTACAGCAGATTTATAGTTTATGTACATTGTTCCTGTTCCATCAAGTTACATTCGAAAAAAACTGCGACTTGATTTAAAGAACAAGAACCTCAGCTTAATTCTGGTCTTCATATATCAGTTTTGTGACAAAAATCAAAATGTGCTGAGGGGAGTCACGGACAGTAAATGGCATTGCACGGTTTTCATTTATTTTTTGAAATTCCACGTCTGTACTGGCAATGATCCAAACTCTTCTGCCACATGGTAGAAACGGTACTCTGATCAGCGATTACATTTTTCTCGATTACTTACATGTCTTCTGCCCATAGTTCACTCGTCTCACTAGACCACAGTAAAGTTACTAAATCATAGGCAGATTTAAAAACAAAATTTAGACCAACGAAATAAAATTCAAGAAAATTTATTTCATGCCGTGCATGCACATTTCTGGAAACTTTCTCAGTGAACCTTTGAAATCCGGCCCATTCAGAACACTCAAATGACAGATTAGGTAATTTTATTTTTCTTGGACTCTGACTTGTAAAAACAAAACTGCCAATATAAAGACAGTTTGAAAACATTTTAAAGGACTATTATGCTTATTCCTCCACAGCACATTAAACTCGAATTTTTCAAACTATCTTCGGTTTTTTTTTCCCCAAGTCGAACTTCATTTTATGTGCTGTCGAAAACAAAGCATAACAATCTCCTCTACAGCTTTTCAGACACCTACTATGTCTGGACAGAGTAGATCATGGGAATATAATAGCACATGTAGAACCATTGCTATCAATAATGCAATATATTAAATCATATTTAAAATAATTAAATAAGCAATTTCACAAGCTCTTAGTGGAGGAGAATGCATACCTGATATAATTTTAAATTTAGGTACACTTAAGTCATTCAACAGTTTACTTTGTTTATGGAGAGGAGAACACAAATTAATGGCCAAGTGAAATCATTGTAATAAGTGACAGTGTGCATTTGAACACAGCAGGCTCAGTTGGTAATTTTGCAGCAGAAACCGACAATTGGACAATTGGAGGCATAGTTGACATCTAAGAAGGTTATCTCCTATTACAACATAACCTTGGTCTGAAGGGCCAATGGACTGAGTGGCAGATGGAGTTATATATCCGTAAATGTGAAGTTCTTCATTTTGGAAAAGCGAACCAGAGCAGGACCTATGTATATGCACTTAATGGTAAGGTTTTAAGGAGTGTTCCTGAATAAAGCAAACTTAGAGTGCAGGTTTATCGCTACTGGAAAGTAGAGTTGCATGGAGATAGTGTAGGGATAAAGGCCTTTTATAGGCTTTCCTTTATTAGTTAGAATACTGAGTATAGGATTTGGGAGCTCATGTTGCGGCTGTACAGGACATTCGTTCGGCCACTATCGGAATATTGTGTACAATTCAGGTCTGCTTCCAATCGGGAGGATGCTGTGAAAATTGAAAAGGGCTCAGAAAAAATTTCCAAGAATGTTTCCAGGGTTGGAGGAATTGAGCAAGAGGGAAAGGCTAAATAGGCTAGGGCTGTTTTCCCTGGTGAGTCACAGGCTGAGGGGAGACCATCTAGAGGTTTTTCGAATCATGACGGGCATGGATAGGGTAAATAAAAAATACATTTTCCCTGGGGTGAGGTAGCCCAGAACTAGAGGGCATCATTTAAGGAAGGGAGGGGAAAAGTGTAACAGGGATCAAAGGGGCATTTTTTTCATGCACGAAGTTAGTAAGTGTGGGGATGATCAGCCAAGGTAAGTTATGGAGGCTGGTACAATTACAAAATTTAGAAGACGCTTGGATTATTATATGAATAGGAAAAGTTGAGTTGAATATGGGCCAAGTGCTGCCAAATGAGACGAAATTAGGCTGGGATATCTGTTTGGCATTGACGAGTTGAATGGAAGGGTCTGTTTCTGAGCTGTATATCTCCGCGACTAACTGTATGCCGAAGAATCATTGTACTGAAATCCGTCCTTTTCAAGAGGAATAATTATGTGCCTTTATGAATAGGTTAGAGCATAGCAGAAGAGTAGATGCACCCCCTTAATAAAATGCTGAAACTGAGCCGCCAAGAAAAACGAAACGTATATGCCTGTCTACTTTTTGAGCAAACAATTAAACACAATGGGAGATGTGCATAAAGCAGTTTGATCCACCCATTAATGCACAATCGCACAGAGACCAGTCATCCTGATGAGGATTATGTTCATGGTTGTAAGGAGAACTAAGAACTGTATGATGCATATAAAAGAACCATCAATGCTAAATATTGCAGGAAAGAAAAAAGAAGATCAGTGTAGACGTGGCAAGCGTTCCACCCATAAACGTGAATGGTTTGCAATGAAAAAATATGGTATTTGACCCAAAGCATAATCTCTGGTGTTCTGGAATGATCTCGAGTTTAACAGCAGAGCAAAGACGAAATGTAGGTAAGTCTAATTAACTGAGTGATCTCCCACACATTTCTGATTTGAGCGGCCTCTCATGACAGCGTATCAAACACGAAGATCATAATAAAGAACAGATGAAAATGTTTTACTGTTCCCCAAATAAACCGACAGAAAGGAATTCCATTTTTTTCCCCCAATGCCAATGCATGAAGCATGAATGTGATATCATTGATCAACAATCCCATAGCAATAAATTAATGAATGGCAACATTTCCTAATGTATACTGTTTCATTTATGAGCTACTCCCATGCTGTAACAGTATTGTTATCACTTAAAGCAACTGCAAAGATGAATAATTAATTGCAGCAAATCTACTTGTGGATAACAATGCAGAAGTTTGGAATTAGAAAGCACATGGAAAACTCATTTGATATTTTATTGCCACAAATAACAAAAATGCAGGCGTTATTATATCACCATTTTTCTGATACGTAAAAAATTATCTTGCGTGTTGTACCAGTGTATAGTTTCAGTTATGACTGCAAAACCAACTTCAGCAACAGTACGGCAACACTGGTAAAAGTATTGATAGAACTAACGTTAATATGTGAAAGAAAGAAAGAGGAAGATTCTGAGAATCTGAAGCTGTTTCCCTGACCGAAAGAAGAGCTGAACATGAAATTTATGAAGTGCCATTCAATCTAACGAGTGATATACGCAACACGAAAACTGGTGACCCCGAACCAAAATAAATGACTACGTGCTCAGAAGGTACTGTGGAAGTTTTGGCCTGAATAAATGAATAATGAATAAACATAGATATTGCACGATAAAGGATGAATGTTTTTGAACCAAAGCGTCATTCAGTTTGAAAGTATGGAAGGAGATATTTA
Source organism: Chiloscyllium punctatum (assembly GCF_047496795.1). NCBI lineage: Eukaryota > Metazoa > Chordata > Chondrichthyes > Orectolobiformes > Hemiscylliidae > Chiloscyllium > Chiloscyllium punctatum. The sequence continues at coordinate 35,422,333 of NC_092772.1, forward strand.
AATAAAACTAATCCACGCCAATATGTGATGTTATCCATTCATTCTTATTTGCCATCATTTGGTCAACCTCCCTCGAAACCCATTTATTCAAGTTACGGTCCAGATGTCTTTTGAATGTCATTCTACCGGCCTCTGTCAATACCTGTGGCAGTTGTTCCCACATATGCACAATGTTCTGCGTGGAAACGTTGTCCCTCACGTCTGTTTTAAATTTTTATCCAAGCATCGGATATCTATTCCCTCTATGTATGGACCTCCTTACCGTTAGAAAAATATCTCCGCTACTGCGCTTATCCATGGCCCTCATGTTTTTATTTTCAGATCTCTATAAAACTAGCCATCAGCCTCCACACTCCAGATGGAGAAACAACAGCCTAATAATGATTTCCCTATAGTTCAAACAGAAAACATAGAACTGCCAATTTTCGGAATCTGAAACATAAACAAAATAAAACTGTGGAGAAATTCAACAAGACTGTCTACGTTTTGTTAGAGCAAGACATGTTTAAGATTAAGCATTCTTCACCTTCCGTTTGAGAACATATCAAGTCACCAGAATCCTAAATTCTGTGGACTCTCTTAAGAAACTGCCAGACTTCATTGTATGTTCCATCTATGCAATACACAGTTATATAATGTGTTTGTATATAAATGCAATGGAGGCAATGGTGTCAAAGTAACAGCAATGTTCATTTTAAGGGAGCATTCCATCTTGAAGTTTCATGCCTAATCATACAGAAGATGTCGGGAACATTCTCAGGATGCTGTGTGTGTCGAAAAAAGGACCAGAGGAGAGCTTGAGCAATTGGTTGTTGACCTGTAAGGCAGTACAATGTTAGTCTGAAGCACCTGTAGTGATTCGTTAAAGTCTGATGAAAATGAATGCAAGAACTTGCATACATTCTGATATAACGCTAATGTAGTAACTTCAGTTACAGAAGATGAATGGAAAACTGTATTCATTCTCCGTTAGTTAACATGACAGCTGGCAGTTCATGCATGATCTTTACCTGCACAGAACTGATCAAGAACCGTCTCCATACTGAAGTCTAATGGACTTAAAAATGTCATTTATCTGTTAATAATGTTTTTAAAACCCATTTTCTGTATAATCAAAGTTATAAAATCACAGAACAATAACGGGTATTAAATTCAACTGCTCTATGGCAACCATGTATCCTCAGATAATTTACTCCCATTTGCCAGCATTTGACCCATATAATGTTAAATGCATCCAATGCAGTTGGTCGCCCAGACGACACTTAAATGTTGCAATTGTACTTGTCTCTAACACATCGTCTGGCAGGTCGCTGCACTCAGACACCACACTTCGAGTCAAAACGTTGATCCTTTCTTCCTTGTAAATATTGCCCCTCTCACATTAAACCTACTCTCTCTAGTTTTAGAATCCCCCTTCCTATGATTAAGGCCATGGCTACTCACTGAATCCATATCTCTCATGATATGATACATCCCTATAAGATCATCTGTCAGCATCTCATACTTCCGGGAACATAGCATTAGCCTATTCAAATGCTCCATTTCGCTCAAACCCTCCAGTGCAGGCAACATCATTGCAAATCTTTCCTGAAACATTTCCAGATTTACAACACCCTTCCTGTAGCAAGATGGCCAATCTTGATTGCAAAATTCCAAACGTGGCAATGTGATGTCCTGTACTTTCACAAACAGGATGTCCGAACTCCAGATATTCAATGCACTGACAAGTAAAGGCAAGTCTCTTAAAAACCTTCTTCACCATTCCGTATAACTTGGTCTCCACTTTCAAGGCATTATGGAACTGTACTCCAAGGTCTCTTTGTTTAATAACACTTACCACGATCTTGCAAATAAGTCCCAGTAATTCATTTGTGCTCGGTGAAGTCAGATGCACGTATCACTGCTGAAGAAAAAATCAAGATATCATGCCCAGGCCACCTTCTTACAAAGTAGCCTACGTCCCCTTCACTTCCTATTCTGAAGACTTTTTTAAAAAAACATGTGACAATATACATTTTCGAGGCATTTTTGATAGCATTTGTTCCATTCCACCCTTGAGCACTCAAAAAAGAAATGATTACAAAGTTATATCAGCAGATAATCATTGTTTTTAACTTTATGATGATTATGTTGGCGATAAAACTTGCAATCCATACAGACCAATGCAACAAAAGTGCAGTGATAAAATAATAACTGCTTCCAGATGACCAGGCTACGGCTGTAGGTATTGGTGACCACTCCTTAAATGTGTCCCTGCAGTAATATATATTAACTCGACAACTTATCCTGAAATTAAGTTAATTGATGGCATGTGGGACACATTTTTGTTTACTATTCTAAGAACTCATGGTCGACAATTGCCAACTTCGAGTTGATCCATCATGCTGTGTAAGGAATGTATAATTCTTTTTGTTTGTCATGAAAAGAAGCACTGAACTGAATTTGTTCGTGAGAGAGTACAACATTATTATGTAACATTCTTTAATTCGAGAATGATCTTCGGTAGGATCGAGAGCAGCAAGTCAGTTGTTATAAAATCTTTAACATTACAAATATTCGCTGGAAATGCTATAGTTCATGTACTGCAGATGAGTTAACTTTTGTCCAATGTGTGCTCGAGGGTTACCTGATGCAGTGTGTCGACAGGCCAACAAGGGGCGAGGACAGATTAGATTTGGGACTGTGTAATGAACCCAGCCAGGTGTTAGATTTAGAGGCAGGTGAGTACTTCGCTGGTAGCCACGACAAATCGGTTATCTTTACTTTAGTAATGGAAAAGGATATGTATCCATCGTAGGACAAGAGTTAGATCTGGGGGGAGAAGCAATTACGATGCGACTGGCAAGACTTAGGATGATTGCATTCCCTACAGTATGGAAATCAGTCTTTTCGCCCAACATGTCCACACCAATTCTCTGAAGATGAACCCGCCCAGACCACTGCCCCTACCCTATATTTAGCACTGACTAAAGTATTTAAAACAATGGGTAATTAGCATAGCTAATTCATCTGACATGCACATTTCGATTGTGGGAGGAAACCACAGGAGCTCGGAGGAAACCCACGCAGACACGGGGAGAATGTACAAACTCCACACAGACAGTTGCCCGAGGCTGGAGTTGAAGCCAGGTCCCTGGCGCTGTGCGGCATCAGTGCTTAGACTGAGACACAGAGGGTGGGAAAGACGACTGTAGGGTATGAGCAAAATTGAATGTGGAGCGTAATAAAGTACCAGCAACTTGAAGAAATATGTAAGGAATTTGTTGAGTTCAGGATTCGTGGTTAATCAAGGAAGTAAAATTTATTGACAAGCGGCAGAAGAGGTCTTCTATTCGGATGAAATATGATGGCTCCTAGAGGGCGATAGAGAGTTACAGCTTAGCCAAGAAAGGCCGTCAGAGAGAGCTAAGAAGAGCCAGGTATGGACATGAGAAGTCGTTGGATGTTAGGATCAAGGAAAGACCATATGTATGTATATCAGGAGTAAAATTATTGACAAGACTTCGGGTAGGTTCAATCAAGGATATCTGTGACGAGTTATGAATGGAGACGGATGAGATAGTGGAAGTGCTAAATGAATATTTTTCGTCAGTATTCACACACGGAAAGAATGATGTTATCGAGGAGAGTATTGAGATAGAGGATAATACAGTAGATAGGCCTGAAAGTTTAAAACTATATAAGTACCGTGGAAAGGACAGGACTTAACCAAGGATTGCTTGGGAAGCCAGGAAAGAGATTACCGACGATTTGGTGTTGATGTTGACTTCATCATTTTCTACAGGAATAGTACCAGAATATTTCAGGTTATCAAGTGTTGTTCCTTTGGAGTAGGGAGTAGAGACAAAACTGAAATTATAGACCTGTGAGCCCTTCATCGGTTGTGGGTAAAGTGTTGTCAGAGATAAGATTTATAGTCATCCAGAAAGTAGCACTTTGATTGGGGTAGTCAACACAGTTTAGTGAACGGCAGTTCATGCCTTAGAAATCACATTGAGTTCTTTGAGACGTGACGAAACAGGTGGATGTGGGTGAAGGGTTCGATGTTGTGTGTCTGGATTTCACTAAGACATTCGATAAGGCTCTGCAAGCTTGGCTTTTGCACAAAATTCAAAGGCATGGGACTGAGAGTGATTTAGCGGCTTGGATCAGAAATTGGCTAGATTAAAAACAGAGAGTGTTGGTTGATGGGTAATATCAATTCTGAAGTTCCATTTCGAAAGTTGTACTGTCGTGTTTTGGTCCACTGTTGTTTTTCGTTTGTATGACTGACCTGCATGAGGACAAAGTAGGATGGGTAGTAAATTTGCGGATAACACTACGATTGGTAGTGTTGTGGTTATTGATGAAGAATGTTGTATTTTATAGGGGGAATGAAGAACTGGGCAGTGGGGTGGAAATGACGTTTTATGAAAGAAACTGTGAGATGATTCACTTTGAAAGGAATGTTAGCAATGCACTATACTGGGCGAAAGCTAATACTCTTAGTGATGTAAATGAACAGAGAGATCTCGGTGTTCAGGTACGTTGGCACTTGAAAGTTGCCACCCAGTTTGATAGCGTTGTTATGAAGGTATGCAGTGTGTTAGCTTTCATTGCTAACAGAATTGATTTTGAGAACCATGAGGTCATGCTGCAGGTGTACACAACTTTGGTATAGCCACACTTGGAGTACTGTATACAGTTCTGGTCACCAGAAAGGAAACTTTGGAAAGGGTTCAGAGGAGATTTACTCGGATGTTCGCTGGTCTGACGGGAAGATCTTACGAGGAAAGGCTGAGGGACCCGAGGCTATTCTCATTAGAGAAAAGACGGTTGAGAGGTGACTAACTTAGGACGTATAAGATAATCATAGGGTTAGGCAGGTTGTTTATTGACAGTCTTTTTCCTCCGTAATAGCGAGGCGTAATACGAGGGCCATAGCTTTAAATAGAAGGTAGATAGACATAGGACAGATATCAAAGGTCTTTTTTTCGCTCAGACAGTAATAAGGGCATGGAACGTACTGCCTGCAACAGTAATGTGCTCTCCAAATTTAAGGGCATTTACATGGTAACTGGATGGGTATGTTGTCAAGATGGGAATAGTATAGGTTAGATGAGGTTCAGATTGGATTCAAAGGTCTTTGCAACATCCAGGGCCAATGGGCCAATACTGCACTGTCTGGTTCTATCTTCAATGTGCAATGAAATAGATTTTTCTCCGTACCTAAGATGCTGGGTGGACCCTGTTCCTCAAAAATAAAATATGCAATGTGGGAATGGTAAATTAATGCTGTTTGCACAAGTGTCATGAATGAGTGTATGATTTCGTGGTAAAGTCCACCTTGAGCAAGTGGCCCTGCTAAGTTGCAAGGTGTATTGTTCAAAGGTTGCAGCATGGACGTGGAATACGAGACCTCCTAGCCATTCATCTCAGCAATTGTCTTGCTAAGTTTGTATGCTGTCATTCAACCATTTGCCATTAAACATGGGAATCTGCTACATGTCCACAAGCAATTGTGTTAGAATAGAAAATAAAATACATTATATTTACTCCTGGTTACTAATTAAATTTCAAACTCAATATCATTACGTGCAGAAATTCGTTTTCTTACCACATGTATATTACACTAAGAAAAGCCGTATAGTAGAACAAAAAGATACCATCATCCAGCTTCAATTGTAATAATTTCAGATAAAGGAACAAAAGAAAGAACTAAGCTGAACAGAGTTAGTCTGCCCTTAAGCCGTTCACCATCAATGTTACCGGCAGAACCATTACCTTTCATTATCTGTCCCCCATTTACAAAAGAGTCAAAAAAGGTGTTAAAGTTGACTTATATTTCGAACCATCTTTTGCCACTGGGCTGATCACCCTCCATCGTGCCTCGTGCCCGTTGAATGAAACTGGCAAAATCCGAACTGTATCCTCGGCCACTGGGTCGAACAGTTTGGTGATATCATGATACTCTTCTGCCACCATTTCGCTCTTTGCTAGTGCCAGACTCAACCATTGAAAATGTTGTCACAATTCATTTGCCGTTTTTCACCTTTTTCCAGTATTTCACTCATGTCTCTCCATGTGTTAAATGGAGCCTTACTTCAGTTGTTGGTAAAGTGTTGGAAAAGGTTATAAGAGATAGGATTGATAATCATCTAGAAAAGAATAATTTGATTATCGATAGTCAGCACGGTTTTATGAAGGGTAGGTCCTATCTCTCAAACCTTATTGAGTTCTTTGAGAAGGTGACCAAACAGGTAGATGAGAGTAAACCCGTTGTTGTGGTGTGTATGGATTTCATCAAGGCGTTCGATAGGGTTCCCCACAGTAGGCTATTTTACAAAATGGGGAGGAATGGGATTGTGAGAGATGTAGCAGGTTGGAACAATAACTGGCTTGCTGAAAGAAGACAGAGGGCGGTGATTGATGGGAAATGTTCATCCTGGAGTCGAGTTACCAGTGGTGTACCGCAAGCGTCGGCGTTGTGTCCAATTCTGTTCATCATTTTTACAAACGACCTGGATGAGTGCGTAGAAGGGTGGGTTAGTAAACTTGCAGACGACACTAAGGAGTTAGGGATAGTGACGAAGGATGTTGTAGGTTACAGAGAGACATAGATAAGCTGCAGAGTTAGGCTGAGAGTTGGCAAATGGAGTTTAATGTGGACAAGTGTGAGGTGATTCATTTTGGTCAGAGTAACCGGCATGCAAAGTACTGGGTTAATGGTAATATTCTTAGTAGTGTAGATGAGCAGAGACATCTCGGTGTCCAGGTACACAGATCCTCGAAAGTTGCCACCCAGGTTGACAGCGTCGTTAAGAAGGCATACTGTGTTTTAGCTTTTTTTAATAGAGGCATCGAGTTCCGGAACCATAAGGTTATGCAACAGCTGTACAAAACTCTTGTGCGGTCCCACTTGGAGTATTGTTGTACAGTTCTGGTGACCACATTATAAGAACAATGCGGAAGCTTTTGAAAGCGTGCAGAGCAGATTTACTAGAATGTTGCCTGGTATGGAGGGAAGATTTACGAGAAAACGCTGATGGATTTGAGGCTATTTTTGTGAGAGAGAAGAAGATTGAGAGGTGACTTAATAGAGACATAAAAGATAATCGGAGGGTTAGATAGGGTGTACAGGAAGAACCTTTATCCAAGAATGGTACGAGGGGTCATAGCTTTAAACTGAGGGGTGATGGATATAGGACAGATGTCAGAGATAGTTTCTTTATTCAGAGAGTAGCAAGGGTATGGAATGCTTCGCCTGCAACGGTAGTAGATTCGCCAACTTTAAGTACATTTAAGTCGTCATTGGAGAAGCGTATGGACACACATGGAATAGTGTATATTTGGTAGCTTCAGATTGGTATGAAATTTCGGCGCAACGTCAAGGACCGAAGGGCCTGTACTGCGCTGTAATGTTGTATGTTCCAAGTTCTATGTTTGTGTTAGGTTGTTCGGGACATTTTGATTTTATATTGAATGACGAAATTACTCAGTAATTTTGTAAAATTTCTGAGACCCTCATGACTGCAATGTAATTACATGAAAATCAAATACAAAGTCATCTGGATTTTTTTGTGAACTTTAAATTGTCACACATGCTACTTTTTCTTTCCTTCCCGACTCAAATGTCATTTGAACACATTCACAAGACAAACTCTTTGGGTTTTCCAACTTTTTGGTGTTCTTTGGCGGCACAGTGGCACAGTGGTTAGCACTGCTGCCTCACAGCGCCAGAGACCCGGGTTCATTTCCCGCCTCAGGTGACTAACTGTGTGGAGTTTGCACATTCTCCCCGTGTCTGCGTGGGTTTCCTCCGGGTGCTCCGGTTTCCTCCCACAGTCCAAAGATGTGCAGGTTAGGTGAATTGGCCATCCTAAATTGCCCGTAGTGTTAGGTAAGGGGTAAATGTAGGGGTATGGGTGGGTTGCGCTTCGGCGGGGCGGTGTGGACTTGTTGGGCCGAAGGGCCTGTTTCCACACTGTAAGTAATCTAATCTAATCTAAACAATTCACCTCAAAGCATTTTCTTTACGCTTTGATTTGGATCACTAAACATTGCTTTAGAGGTTCATCTACTAGTGTTGTTCATACTCATACTTAAACCACAAAAATTAAACAACACATGATTGATCCCTTTCCGAAGTGATGCTTCATTGGGTGCTGTGCTTCTTCCAAATGATATCTAGTGAACTCACCGGCTCCATTTAAAGTCCATTGCTCAACGCTGAATCATCAGGTTATGTTTAATTTAATTAATTTCACTCGTAATTCAACTCATGTGAAAAACCTGATTCACCTAGATTGAATTCTGTTCATTCATTGACTGCATTCCTCATTGCAAAATGTTGAAACAGAATTCCTTTACTCAATCCTCTTCAGTATGAGTCCTCAGCAACAACTTCTATGGTTGATGCCACCGCTGCATTTGCACATGCCACTCTGGATGCCACACAACTATTTTATGTCGATTTATCTGAAGCAATGTAAAGTAACTTCAATGTAATATTAAATCCCTGATCTGATTGCATTTCATTGGGTAGTCTTTGACAATAATTTTCGTGCGATATTGAATAATGCAATTGCCTCTAGAAATCTGGTAGATTCATTTCTTATATTGAACAAGTATAATATTGCTCTTATTCTTTACAGGATTTGATGCATTTTATTCAGACACATGTGAAGAAATATGCAAATCCGTGTGGTGTATTAAGAATACCGATTTTGTCACAGAGTTTTCATATTACTTCACACCTATGATTTATTCATCGAAATTCTAAGACATATTCGTGTGGTCCAGAACAAAATATTTTGGTATTTTGGCTCGAGCTTCCTTATTTCCAAGTGACCCCCTACTGTGAACTCATGTGTTGCATGAAATACCCCCTTTCTATAAACTATCGGTAATGCAACTGCATGAACATCTGTTCAATGCTTGGTTCACCTGAATGTGTAATGGACTCCATTTCCTAATGAGGAGTGTACTTTCAAATAACAGCATTCTTGGTACACTCAGATTAACTGTTTGTTTTTAAAAATACAATCGTTCTGTCAATCTTTATCTGTCAGTCAACTTCCCTGAATATTATCCACTTTGTTGTCCTCACTTTCTAGCAGTAATAAAACAGATCCATCAGTCCAACTCATGCATGCTGAATATGTTTGCTAAACTAAGCTTTAACCAGACGATTGGGCTTTGACCATAGCTCTCTAAATTGTTTCTATTCACGTACCTGTTTAAACGTATAGTAAGTGTTGTAACTGTGCCGGCGTAAGTCACTTCGCCTCGTGGTTCATCCAATGCATGAATCACGTTTCCTTTTCTCAGCAATGTAATCTTATTCGGCTGATTGAGCTTCACTTTTCATATTTTTACTCTTTATTTTTCCTCTTGTATTTCCACAAGTGGTTTTGGGGCATTGCAACTGCAGAGTCAAGACGAATCCGAGGACATCCATCCTGTAAAACCTCAGATATGCATCACTGCAATGGCTTTCAAATCGCAGTCTGCGTCAGCTCGCGGAACATGCTACAATTGCGGCATTCAGCACAAGAGGAAAAAACCTTTATGCAAGCCTTGAACACCGATGGGCAAGATGAAGTCTGACCATCAAGGAAAATAAAGCGTGAGGTCAGAGCAAATATGATTCATGAAAAGAGGACGAATGAATCAAATACTACTACATTATTTCAAGTATAGGCCAACAATTAACAACCATTTTCCAGAGAAACAGTCGGACAAAACACTCACAGGATCATCTAAGCTAGCATTACAGATGCAATTAACAATCTGCACAGGCTTATGAAATAAATTGCGGGTCAAATATCAGTAATTTCAAAATTGACCAATTTAATGTGGCCATCCAATAAGACATAAAAGAACCTCAGATAGAACGAGAACATCACGAAAGAACAAAATGACTTAACTAATCAACAGGAGAGAAGACAACACATGCTACCAGTGTAAGAAACCACTCCAGTCGGAAGTTCTGACACAGAAAAAAGCAGTACTAGCCAAACGACTCAAATACAGCCACAGGGCTGCATAAAAACGGAAATGTCTTGCTGCACTAGAATGTATCTTTGGAACTAATATACAAACCATAGAGAGACAGAAATGCATCACAAAGCGTTCTGTGGCATTTTGAGGAATCCAGCACATAAACTGCTAAATAACTTTCAACAAAACTTAAACAGCTTAGCAGCGGATTCAAACACTCCATACAACCATCAAATGAATAGCTAGACGACATCAAGAATATGCATACAGAGAAGACCAAAGCAATGGTCTCACTCGAAGTAACAGTGCTGTTTACGTCAATTGACAAAACCTTAGCCAAAGTGACAATAGCCAACGGCCTGGACAAAGAGAAAACAATGGCGAACCTCGCAACAAGGACTGCATATTCAAAGGATGAGACCTGTTCTTGAAGACAGACGTCATATACAACAGCAAGATGTTTGAACAAATCAATGGGAAATCTATAGGCTCACCCCTCTCTGGGGTCGTAGCTGAAACAGTGCTGCAAGAATTTGAACAAACAACCCTCCCACAAATCCAAACGAAACTGGATCAGTTATGTGGACCACAATTTTGTAATAAATCAAAGAGCAGAGAAAAAAAACAACATATGCTGTGTTGTCAACACGACGCTAAAATGAATCAATTTTGCACAAGAGGAAGGATCTAATCACCCATTTCTGGATGTGATAGTAGAAAAGGCACATAAAGGTCAATGTACATAAAAGCATGTGTAGGACAGCCACACACACAGTTCTGATCCTGAAATTCAACCGCAACCACCAAACAAATTGAAGAGAATCTGCCCGGGGACCGAATGCAAAAGGGGCATAACACACTGCAGGGACTCCTGACCCGTGAAGTAACGTAGAAGTCCATCTCTACAAAGTGGTTACGCAGAACAGATATCCCTGCAACTTCATCCACAGATGCCTAGGATACAAACAACCCGATGAGGACATGTCTTGACCTAACACAATATCTGTGCTTAGTTCGATATTGATAAAAGCTTTGGCCTAACGTGTCCACACACCGGAATCCATGATGACCCACAAACGGATAGCCTTTCGCAGAAAACCACTCAAAACATCAAAGTCACTATGCCCACTATGTTCAAGACAAATGGTGTTTTACAAAGTTCCATGGAAAGTCTGCATGAAAGACCTTATAGGACAAGAGGACAGCTAATAATCCACATCTATCAATCCCAACTTGCTACAAAATGCCACGGCTTGGTAGCCAATCACGCAGATGACCATGGTCACAAATTCGAACAGAAAAACACAACGATAACAGTGCCAGCTAAACAGAGGACAACGTTAGAATTTATAAAGGCATGGACTACATCAATAAACACATTGACGTAAACACACTATGATGACAACTGCAATGAACAAGTGGAAACAGCTACTGGAAGCTGTTTCAGGGGACGCAATGCAGCAACACTTCACAGGAAGTTCCAGAGAATTAAGGAATTCAACGAGGAAGGGAAGAAAGCATCTGCATATCAACTTCACAAGCTAACGAAAAAAATCTCATGACTGTGGCAACCCGCTCCCGAACTGCAAATATTTGTCTGCAAGCAATTTACCACTCCCACCTTCGATGCAGTTCATTCATTCCTATGAATAACTTGCATCTACTAAACCTAGAATTTCCCAGTTACTGCTGCATCACTTCATCAGTATTCACCGGACTCTCTCATCTCAATTTATTTAACGGAAAAAATATTTTGCTCAAAGTGAATTCCACATATTAACACATTTTTCTTTCTGTCAATGCTAATTCTGAATTCCATATCTTCTGATCTCTCGCCATCAAAGCTTGATTTTTTTTTTGTCGTATATCCTCAAATCCTAATTAATTCCTCTGCTTTTCCCAGCACAAGGAAACCATATTCAAGCCAGGACGGTCTGGAATAGGATTTGATATTTTCTTACAACGTGCGTACACCGGGCTGTACATAATTTGCAGCTCTTTTCCTTCAATGATACATTCCGTTACTACTTGAACAGATGCCACTGGTTTTCCTATTGTACGAAATCCGTCCTCCCAATTGTTGTAAACATCAGCACGATGATTGCACATTTCTAATTCATTGTAATGAAAACATTTGCATTTTATTCCCACTTCACTCCCTTATTTCAATGTTTACTTTTTCTAATTGTGGGTAAATAACTTCAAAATCTTCAACGAGACTTCCTTTTCTCTTACCAATTGAGGGTTTCGCTGTTTCTCAATTTCTGAGCTTCACAGATTGATATTGATGTTGGAAACCATTCGTTGATGCATGAATACACTCATAACAGTCTATTTTGCGACGAAGCAAGCAATTGTAACTCTCCTCAACCACATCAGTTTTTTTAATTCCTTCAAGAATTGAATTTTTGAACTCCTCAAAATGAACAGTCGCGCTAAGAGCTTCATATGCCTAATCTGTTTTCAATGTCCTTGACTACCTGCAAAAGTTACTTTGTTTCAGCTTTTCAACTTCACTGTATGTATGTTCATTTTCATTCCCTCAATTCCAAAAACGTTGTCTCTTAACTACTGGCACAAACTCTTAAGACTTTCTTTTTTAAAAAAACTGCATCTTTCCCAGAATACTCCAGTGATTATAACGCAGAGAGCTGATTAATTTGACCAACAAACGTCATTTGAGGTAATACCACCCACATGTTCAGCGGCCATTTCATTTTTGCATCACTTTTCTCAAATGAAATGATAAGAAGTTCTAAGCCCTTTTTGCTGAACGTTGATAAGGTATACATGTACTTAAAAAATGCCCATGGGACCTTTGTTTACGATGCATGCATCACTACTCCAAAATTTTATAATTAACCATAACATCTTATGTTAAAGTACACTTTCCACTGCTATTCTGTGACGTTCAATTATTCTTTTTTTTCTCACTGTGTTTTTGTCAATTTCCATGCTCAACACTCAGAATTCAAATGTTCCCTCTTTTCATGCTTAAACTGTTTCATTTTCAAATGGTATTTAGCTATTCCCAAAGAATCTGATTGCATTTCTGGAAATTGTCGACACATAGCAATTAGATAAATTATCTGCATTTTCCTCAGGGTCACGGATAATTAATATTTCAGTTTGTGAAACAATTCTGAACGTTATGCCTGAGACACATTCTGTAAGCAATGCCATATGAATCCTTTCAGACGCATGGAACTCTTTGCTACCGAACGAGTCACGTTTAGTGAAGGCATCCCTTTCTCAATGAAATGACTGTAAACCTGAAAATATTCACCACGCATTGAGTCCAATCATCCTAAATCTAACTTGGATTTAAGGAATTTTGACGCCAGATCAAAGCTCGCGATTTGAATTGGACCAGATGGACAAACCTTCAGATCATTCACAGCAAAACTGAAAATCTTCCTGGATATCGTGAACCCTGACCCCACCACATTATTCATGTTCTATGAAAACAGGAGAACTCGAAAACTGGTCAACGTTTGTACGAAGATTTGTAGCTTGTGTCGTTGATGTTGTGGTTCTGTTCGCCGAGCTGGGAATTTGTGTTGCAGACGTTTTGTCCCTTGTTTAGGTGACATCTATAGTGATTAGGAGCCTCCTGTGACTGGGGAGCCTCCATCACGGAAGCGCTTCACAGGTGGTTCCCAAGCACTGAGGATGTCACCTAGACAGGGGACGAAACGTCTGCAACACAATTCCCAGTTTGGCGAACAGAGCCATCGAAAGCTGTTAGAAATTCACAGCCTCAAAGAGACATTTTGGAACCATACCTGTCTCCAAGCAAAGTAGGGAATTACAAGTTTTTCATTAAGGCATAGCACTGATTCAGTAGCCATGTGCTACTTGCAGTTTCACGGAAGACCATCCATGGGTGTGTGGCTGCACATACTGCGATTGTTTAAAGCACACACATCTATTATTGTCAGCCACTTTTGTTAAATGTTAAGCTTTCCATTGACGGTTGCTGTTCCTTTTGGTTGTCAAGCCATCAGAAAATCAAGTACGCTTTGATTTGAACTTTGAAAAGTGGAGCCATATTACTGGCATACAGGAATGGGATCAGCCATTGGGGTACTTGTCTACCACTCATGTATAAGACAATCGTTTCAATGAGACTTGTAACTGATTTTCGGTCCTCGGATGCCTTGCCCCCATTTTACTATGGCGTTGCTGCCTTCAGATAAGAACTAAGGCATGATCGATGTTCCAATTCGTTTGACAGATTTTATCAGTTCTAATCAATCCCGCTGTTTTTTTTTGGTGGCTGGAATAAACTCTAACATGTTAATGGCTGCTTATCAAATGACATTTTGTTAGTTTGCGGGAGACACTTGCAACAAACACTGCTGCCCTGGCTGAGTTTGCAATAGTTATCCTCTTGCTACATTGTGCAGTGGAGACACCTACAGCTGTTGGAACACGAATAGCGAAAAGGAAACGATTGCAAAACCGCCTGCGAAACATTTTTGAAATTGTTCTACGGCAAATAACCCATTCGAATGTAAATTGCTCCACTTAACAGTAAAGATGGACTGCAGCAGGAAGGTTATGAAGCATTCACCTTTTGTAATATCCACAAACATTAGCCAAATAATCGGCTTTTTGTTTCGTGATAGGGCTTGTAGAACACTGATTTTGCATATCACATTCTCGTGGATGACATATACTCGTCTGGCCCATTGCATTTGAAGATGTTATTAGACACATTGATGAGGGCTGAGTGGTGGATGTGGTGTATACAGATTTCAGTAAGGCATTAGATAAGGTTCCCCATGGTAGGCTCGTTCAGACGGTCAGGCAGAATGGAATACAGTGAAACTTAGCTGTCTGGATACAGAATTGGCTGATCGACAGAAGACAGCGAGTGGTAGTGGATGGAAAATATTCTGCCTAGAAGTCAGAGGTGAGTGGTGTTCCACAGGGCTCAGTTCTTTGGCCTCTACTCTTTGTAATATTTATTAATGACTTGGATGAGGAGATTGAAGAATGTGTTAGCAAATTTGGAGACGACCCAAAGGTTGGGGGTGTCGTTGACAGTATAGGGAACTGTTGTAGGCTGTAGCGTGACATTGACAGTATGCAGAGATGGGCTGAGAGTTGGCAGATGGAGTTAAATCTGGATAAGTGATGCATTTTGGACGGTCGAGCTTGAAAGTTAAGTACAGGATTAAAGACAGGATTCCTGGCAGTGTGGAGGAACGGCGGGATGTTGGTGTGCAGGTGCATTGGTCCCTTAAAATTGCCACCCAGATGGACAGGATTGTTAAGAAAGCATATGGTGTTTTGGCTTTCATTAACAGGGAGGTTGAGTTTAAGAGCCGTGAGATCTTGATGCAGCTGAACAAAACTTTGTTTGGACTGCACTTGGAATACTGTGTCCAGTTCTGGTCGCCCGATTATAGTAAAGATGTGGATGCCTTGCAGAGGGTTCAAAGGAGGTTTACCAAGATGCTGCCTGGATTGTAGGGCATATCTTACGAAGAGAGTTTGACTGAGCTCGGACCTTTTGTATAGGAAAAAGGAAAGAAGAGAGGGGACCTAATTGAGGTGTACAAGATAATGAGAGGCATAGATAGAGTTGATAGCCAGTTTTTTTTTTCCCGGGCAGAAATTGTTTACACAAGGGGTGATAGTTTTAAGCTATTTGGCGGAAAGTATGGAGGAGATGTCAGAGGTGGGATCTTTATGCAGAGAATTGTGAGATCATGGAATGCGTTGCTCGCAGCAGTTGTGGAAGCGAGGTCATTGGGGATATTTAAGAGACTGCTGGACATGCATATGGTCAATAAAATGTGAGGGTTCGTACATTAGGTTTACTTTACATGAGGATCAATGGTCCGCACAACGTTATGGGCTGCAAAGCCTGTTCTGTGCTGTACTGTTCTATGGTCAATGTATTCTCAGTGAAAGAACACTCTGGAAATTCACTTGGATGTTTCAGAAATGCATACCCTAATCCTGCTGGTGTTCAGACAAATTAACTAACACTTCGATTGCAGATTCTCCGAAGTACCACAGAAGATTATTTAATGAATTGAAATAGGCCTTTTGTAAATTGCTGGTGAACGACATCATGTCTCTAAATCCGGAGCTACTCAATAATGACAGACAGTTGGGCTATGCTATCCTAGCCACAACATATAATTCATATATTATCTATCCTCCCATGTGAAAATAATCTAAACCTGGGATCTTAAATCCAGATCTATGGAGAAAAAGTAATCAGACAGATTGAAAACATGCCACTAGTCCGTTTCCATTTGCAGCTGTTTCACCGTGTTACAATTCCTGGGACATCTGACGTCGATATCTTTCCATATTCGTGATCTGGCACCTGCCAACTGGTTTCCTTATTGTCCATATCGGGCATATCTATGAGGAGGCAATGAGTTGTACACCCCTGCATCAACAATTCGTTCAGTAGTCTTCAAAATTAGATCATGCTTTCTCGGGTTCCAATGATGTTTCATGTTCATGATTCATGTGGAGCGGGGTTTGGGTGGTGGGCGGATTTTATGATGCTCACTCAGCTTTCCAGCAACAATATCCAATTTTCAAATACAGAAAGCGGTCTTCCCCATTCAAATCTACCTTCCAGAATCCCTCAGGATATCTATTCCGACAATATATTTATTTAAATTAAATATTGAAACATATAACATATATGCTGGTCCACTGCCGATGAAGTATCACATCCGTATTCACCCATTAGTGCTTCTGCTCCCAAGCCCATTTCTGATCATTGTATTCCTGGTTTGGCTCAACGATTTTCCATGAAGCTTTGTAATCTCTACTGTGTATCAAGCAAGGTTCTTTATTCCCATTACTCCACTACATTCTCCTAAGCATGAGGGACTTCCAGTTTATATATATGGCAGCCTTTATTATTCGTATCTCCATTTGACTGTATCATATGAATTTGGGGTCTGCCTTTTTCCACATCCGCTGTTCCCTTAAAAACAACATCTGTAGTGACTGGTTGTCCCAGTGCCAGGCACATCAGGGCGAATAGGAATCCCCATAGTTGCATTGATCCAGTACGCATAAGCCAACTTCCCATTCAGCCATGAAACGTTATGGTCTTCTTCTGGTAATCGTTATTGTGCAATCCCTTTTTGTTTAGTTCATTCGTGCAATCAGGCAGTTTCCTCTGGTATTTCACACCACAGGGCACTATCCCGTTCACAGTCCATGGCATCCAAATATTTATATGTAAAAGACACCCTTTCCATGCATCCCATGCTGGTATACCATGGAACCCATGGAAAATAGCATTTACAGCTGTACCTATGGATAACTCCAAACCTGGGAGTTACACAGGAGTTAGATGACAACTGGAAGCTCATAAACACCATCGTAATATTACATAAATCCCGAATCACACATCTGCATTCTGACAGAACATTTTTTTCTTGGTCTTGTAATTTTGTCAATTTGGATCCCTACACAATTGGGGTGTTATTATGAGCCTTTCCTTGCCCCTTTCTTTGATTATTTGTTACCAGTAAACAAACAGTGCATTATCAACAGCGGTGTCTTCTTCACCATCAGTGTAGTTGCACTCTGGCTGACAGGCATGCAAATTTTTCTCATTCTATTTATTTGTCCAATGCAGACTAGAAGCGTGCAGAAACATTTTTTACTTTTTTTGAAAAAGTGCCAAAAATGAAATCGCTGATAATTCTATTAGTATTGACGAAAAAAAACGAATGTGTTTTGTAGAAATAGAAAAGTAATTGCATCACGTTTAGAGGAGTTATGTGGGGAATATGATTACGAGAGAATGATACCATCTTAAATGCATATGCACTGGTACAAGATAGGTAATGTTCGAGAAGTCTAAGGCCAGAAGTTGATCAGATGTATGTAGTCATTGAAAACAGCTAACGAAATAGCATTGTTTGGGAGATAAAATAATTGAAAATAGATCAAGCATATGACTTTCTTAGAGAGACGATTATTTTGTAAGCATTAAAAATTCAGTTTTTGAAATACAAAGAATGCATGCGGTAGAAGCAGAAATATCATAAGATTTGCATAGGAAGTAGCAGATTATGATGGGCTGTTGGTTCATAAGTCGAAGTTTGGCTTCCGAAATCAATTTCTTTCTGTTTGCGACAGAAATTGTGAAAGGAAAGCATTAGGTGGGACAGACAGTTTACCAATGAATAACTATAAACCTACTGTTATGTGGGACCGGTGAGGGTAGAATTAAGAATACAGGTGTTTTTATTAACTCTAATAAATTAAGGTAAATGAATACGTACCTTCCGTGTTTTAGAAAGAAAATAGGATAATTCAGTGAGTTCTGTTAAAGTTTTAGTAGAAAACTTAAGGAAAACCAAACAAAATTGCAAAACATGATCAAGCTGATCAGGTTTTATTTGAGACCGAATTGTCAGATCTTTTTTTGCGAATTTATCAGTATCAGAAATGTTCCTTCATACATGCCAAGAGGAACTGGGAAATAAATTGTGATTTTGAGAGGTAGAGGTGCAAGTCATTCTTTGATAGTGAAAGGTATAGAATTCACAAGGAGTATTTCCAAACAAGTGATATGTTGAATTCCTGGTGTCCAAAGCAGTGTTGCCTTCTACAAAGTTCAGGTTGGAGATTCGGTGGGAAGTTTTGTCATGCTAGTCGGTGTTATTGATAAATTATTAGCTCTGGAAATACTGTTTACAGTAATGATATAGCAGGATTATATTTGGGAGTAATGCCTAAAGGTGATTGAAAATTCAGTAGAAAGTCAGACAACTGAGATATTACAGGAAATATGTAAGGTTCTAAGGCTCTTAAGGTTTCTAAATTCTAAGGTTCTCCCTGACTATGCGGTAAATAAAATGTCACAAAGCCACCATTGGAATCAGGAGGTGAACTCAAGGAGTAAAAATAATAAAGTTCAAATTCCATCTTCGAAAACATGTTTAATTAAATTGTTGTGGAAAAAGAGAAGATGTCGAGGACTAATTGGAAATGTTAATTCACAGATGCCAGCAGAGCTACAATAAAAAGACCTTTATTTTATTTTGTCACATTTTGAATGAATATTAGGATCACCTAGCAAAATTGTTCGATTGATTTCAGCAAGGGTACGTGGTGCTCAACCAGGCTAAAAGAGAGTTTACAACTGCCTAAGTTACATTCATGTGACATATGATTTTCTGACAAACTCGGACCTTTCTCTCTGGAGAGAAGGAGGAAGAGGAGTGACTGGATCGAGGTATACAAGAAAATGAGAGGAATGGAGAGAGTCAATAGCCAGAGACTGTTTCACAGGGCAGGATTGATTGGCACACGTGTCATAGTTTTAAGGTATTAGGAAAAAGGTATCGAGGAGACTTTAGAGGAACGATCTTTACCCAGAGAGTTGTGAATGCGTGGAACGCATTGCCAGTGGTGCTCGTGGAAGCAGAGTCATTAGGGACATTTAAGCGAATGTTGGATATGCACATTGGCAGCAGTGAATTGAAGGGTGCTTAGATTGTTATTTCGTTTTGCAATAGGATTAATGTTCGCCACAATATCGTGGACTAAATGGCCTGTTCTGTGCTTTACGTTTATAAATCCGATGTTCTATGATTGGCCATGGAGATATATCGTTTTGAATCATAAGAACACAATATATTGGAGCATTTCACAAACCTTTGAGAAAGAGGGAATTAATTCAATTCCTGTGAATATGTGCTTGTCACGGAGATTCCGACTGTACTTTCTCAGTTTGATTGCTCCAGTAACTAACATGTGAAAACGAACACGTAATATCAGTGTACTGTTGACTTGATAGCATGAAAACTGTGTTAATTGCCATTTCATCCTTGGTAACGCACAGTTAATTATATCTATTCAACTTGTCAATTGGTGGAAATAACGTGGGTGTCAGTTCTGTAAATTTGCGAGGTGAAGACAAGAAAATGGAAAGAACTAACAGGCCTTTGTTTTTGTATCCCGAAAGGAGAATGTTAATTCTATGAACCTTTGCACCATTGAGAATGATAATTTGTTATTGACATTACTGTTGCAACATTTCACCAATAATGTTGCCAGCCATGCATTTCTGATGCTGTGTCAGCCAATGATCATGCCTTAATGTTTGCAACAACATTTAAGTACGAAAAAATAATGCGCTTTAACTAGAGTTTATTGCTACACCATTCAATTTGAAACTTCCACATGCATCAGGACTAGAGAACCAAATTACATGTGCTTTGTCAAAACTTTGAAGGAAGAGATTTGTTTTAGCTGCCAGAAGAATCGGACTGAAACAGCCTCCTACCCGCCATTGAACTTTTCATTTCAAACCGCCACCATGACATTGAACGCTTCAACCTGTCCAAACGCCTCACCAACTCCAACCTCACGTCCTCACAATGCGCAACCACAACCTCACCATCAAACAAGTGGACAAAATGTGTGCAGAGGTAGTTTGGTGCATTGACCTCTACACTGCTGTAGCCAGACGCCAACTCGAAGACATCTCCTTCTACCACCCCTTCGATGATGACCTCAACGCACCATCACCAAACCACCATATCCCAGACCATACACAACGCCATCACCTCAGGAGACCTCCCTAACCTAGGTTTCAACCTCAAAGTTTGGGAACCCAGCCCCGCCCGATTCTTCCTCCGACACAAGATTCACAAGCATGACTACCCCTGCTGACTCCATCCATTCAAGCTGCTCCTGCCCCACTGAATTCATCTCCAACTACGTTGATATTTTCCTACCCACTACCTCGGCCAGGAGCTCGCCACATACATTCGGGGCACCACCCACGCTCTCCACCTCCTCCGAGACTGTTTTTACCCGGGCCCCCAACGACTCATCATCGCAATGAACATCCAGTCCATCTACTCCTCCATCTGCCTTTACCAGGAATTTCAAGCCCTCCATTTCTTCGTCCACAATTCCCATCCACTGCTATTCTTATTTGTTTGGCTGAACTGGTCTTCACACTCAAGAATTTCTACCTTGAAACTTCCCACTTCATCCAGATAAACGGAGTAGCCAGGAACACCCACATGTGACAAAGCTATGTCTGTCTCATTGTCGACTACATGGAACAAACCAACTTTCTGGAGTTACACCGGCATTACTCCCAACATTTACCTTTGCTACATTGATTAATACATCGGCGTGACGTGGTTGAACAGCTCATCAACTTCACCAACACATTCCACCCCGACTTTAAATTGACCTGGACCATCTCTGACACCTCCCTTCCCTTCCTGCACCTTTCATTCTCTTTCAAAAATAACTGACTCAACACTGACATTGCTTGCAAACCAACTGACCCCAATAGCTACCTGTACTATACCACCTCCACACTACCTCCTGAAATCTTGTATTCCTAATTCCTCCACCTTCGCAGCATTTGGTCCCAGGAGGTCAGTCTCCACCACATAACACACTAGATGGCCGCCTTCTTTAAAGATCGAAATTTCATCTCCCACTTGTTTGAAGATGCCTTTCAACTCATCTCATCCACGGCCCGCACCACAGCCAACGAACCTCACCCTTCCAACTGTAATTAGGACATAATCCCTCTCGTTGTCACATTCCACTCCACCAACCTTGACATGCATCACATCATCCACTGATATTTCTGCCACTTACAAATGGACCCCACCACCAGGGATATATTTCCCTCCCCACTGTTGTCCACCACCGCAAAGAGTGTTTCCCCTCGACTACCTGGGCAGGTCAAAGCCCCCTAAAGAAAATCTTCCCATTGTCACCTTCCCCTGGCACAGCAGGAATTGCAAAATCAGTAACACACCTCTCCAAGAACCTTATCGAATGGCCCAAAGGATCCTTCTACTTCCATCATAGTTTCACTTGCACTTCCACACGTGTTATTTATTGTATCAGTTGCTCCTGATACGGTCTTCTCTGCACTCTGGAGACTGCACACCTTCTCTCAGAGTGCTTCAGAGAACATCTCCAGGACATCCACACCAGGCAACCCCACTGCGCCGTGGGCGAGCATTTCAACTCCCCCTCCCATTCTGTCAAGGACATGCCGGTCCTGCGCCTCCTCCATCGCCACGCTCTCAACACCCGTCGCCTGGAAGAAGAATGCCTCGTTTACTGACTCGGGACACTTCAAACCCAGGGCGTCAATGTGAACTTCACAAGTTTCATCATTTCCCCTGCCCCCACCTTACGTTAGTTCCCACTTTGCAGCTCAGCAAGCTACCCATGACCTTTTCCACCTGTCAAACCTCCTGGACACATATCCAATCCACCCTATCACCTCCACTTCCATCTACTTATTGCACGCCCACCGACCTTCTCCCCAGCCTCACGCCCTCCGATTTATTTCTCCACCCCTGAGGATCTCAACTTCATTCCGATGAAGGGCGCGTGCCCAAACCGTCGACTCTTCTGCTCCTCAGATTCTTCATGATCTGCTGTACTTTGCCAGCGCCACGGATTCTCGTATCTGATCTGTAGTGACTGCAGAGCTCAGTGTCTTCTGCGTTACTGATCGTTAACACAATATGCATAACATGTAGAATACTCAGAGCAGAGAAAAGTTGATAAGAAATAAGCCATCTTTGCATCTTGATAATTCATATTCTGAAGTGGGAGATTTAACGATACCATGTCTCTTAGATACTGTGATAATTCAGCCCTGTAACTCTTGAAGAGACGTGTAGTCATGGCGTTACTGAAGTGTATACTTTAGAAAGAATTTTGATAAACAGCTTTGAGTTCTCCTTGGGTATCTTTTGGGAAAAAAAACATTCCAAAAGAATATTCATGCATTTCAAAAGTAAAGTTTATTAAGGAGTTTTGCATAATCAACATGGAGGAAATTCTGCATTTCCTGGGCCAGAGAGAATTTTGCCCGAAATTAATACTGAATTTTGCAGTATCATTGCTCCATTTCCTGATGTGTTTGACTAGGGAGAAAAATGTCAGTATACGTTTGAGTATCAGAAGGAATTGAGTGAGAGGTGTTTGAGGACTAAAACTCACAGAAGTCCTTCCGTTTGATTTCAGTTATGTGATTAGGAATTTGAAGGCTGCACTGGTTGAAAACCTGGAATGAGACGTCCTCGAGCAGAGTGGAGTGTTATGTCAGAAACAACCTGTTATGTATGAAGGAAAGTATAACTGAGCTAATAAGAATAATGCACAGCTTGTTCAGCTAAGAAACTCGCTCATCACGTAACAGGTCCGAACGGGGACCGACAATATTCATAAAACAAATCAACGTTTTGCCTATCTTTTACGGATGTAGAAAATCATTGTAAAGAAGGAGTGATGCAAAATCATTAATGTAAGTACATAAATGTTGGGTACACCACAAATATGCATGGAGGATGCTGAGTTCTATGCACAAAAACTAAAACTATTCTGCTCTTGAAGCTCTGGATTATCACACCACTCTATTCCCAAGTTGATTGCAGATCAGTTATTAAGTTTCTTACCTTTTCTGAAGTTACACATATGATATTAATAAAACTGTCTGCTCCAAGATGATTTCGTGGTTTAAAGTTTCCTTGCATGCATTGATTTCAATTCAAGTAAGTGATAGTGATGAAGATTTGTTACAATATCAGATAATTCGATATAAGTCCTGCCTATAACTAAATCTACTCTATTTGAGGTGGCATAACTGTCTGATCTAAGCTGCAACCATTGGTGCAACATTGATTATTTCTCTTTTTTTCTCTTGAGTCAAAATTCAATTGTTCAACATCAAGTAGTCACTGCACACATGCAAGCAATTATGGCACCAGCATTGTGACGATCTGTGTGATATTGTACAATGCATCGTGCTCCAACAATAAAATGGAAATGCACACATTTGACTGCAGGGAATTGCAGTCGTTTGCAAAATTGATCAATACAACCTAGATAAAATGAAAAGCAAATTAAATGTCTGAAGATTCCAAAGAGGGCAGATGGTTCCTGAACGTTTCATACAGCGAATCATTTAAGATTATAAACATGAACAAATTGTCATCCTTGAGTTTCAGTATTGTCATCATTGTGTTATTTTCGCCAAGCTGGGAAGTTGAGTTCCAGAGGTTTTTCTCCCTGTCTAGGTGACACCTTGAGAGATTTGGAGCCTCGTGTGAAGCTGTGCGGTGTCTTCTGTAAGTTATTTCGGTCGAATTGTGCTGTTTCCAGTTGCTGGTCCCAGTTGTTCCTTGCAATGAATGGTATACTGGGTCTACATTATTGAGTTTCTTAATGAAGTCCATGGCTGATTGCCATTCTTCTAGAGATGCTCTGGCTGTTTATGTTTACCTTGTCATCTGATCATTGTGGTGCCCCAGTCGTTTTTGCATCCTTGTCCTCTATATGTATGACTACTGGAAAAGCTGGCCGTGATTTTTAATTGTAATTGGTGTTCATGGAGGCGGAATGCCAGTTACCCGCCTGTTTGTTCTTTATACTGTTTTCTGCAGTCTTTGCACGGAATCCTGTGAATTAAGTTAGTCTTGCAGATGATCTTGTGTCCTGGTGAGTTCTTGTCTGAGTGCAGCTATTGGTTGATGGGCTCTCATAAGCCCGAGTGTGTGGAGAAGTCTGGCTGTCAGTTCCAAGTTTTTTTTAGATGCAATATCACTTGGCTAGTGAGTCAGATCGTGCCACGTCATCATCGTGTTGATTGTCTATCAGGCATCTGCGGATGAAGTTGTGGGGATATAAGGTCCTGGGCAATACTCTAGAGAGAATTTCTTCTTCCCTTCGTAGGGTGGCAGTGCTGCAATGTGTTATAGCACTTTGAAGTTATTCCAAATGCACATTCTTTTGTGTGTGTTTGGTTGGTCGCTGTTTTATTTCTTTATTTGGTCGATGTGTCTGGCTTTCCTATCTATATTTGTGTTGCGTTTACCGTTCTGTGTTAGTTGTAGCAGCATATACAGGAAGGGAAGTTGATTTTTGGTCTCCAACACTTTCTAGTTATTTTTATGCTTGTCAGTATTTTATTCATAATCCAGTGTGTGTTCTGGATTTCTGTTCTCTGAATGATAAGCAAAATGTCGTCTACGTATCTGATAAAGCGTTTTTCTTGCACATGTGGTGCCGCTATTTGTACCAATCTTTCAATCACTGCTTGTGCTATGAGCCCAGAGATGGATGAGCCCATAAATATCGCCTTGATGGGTTACATAATACTGCACAAAACTTTACACAAACCTTGCAGTTTAAGGATAGTTTTCACTGAACGTTGTTGAATGGACATAAAAGCAATCATTTACAAAATTTGATTATGCCTGTTTCTTTTCCTGCAGAACTTAAGAAATGTAAAGAAGGTGAGAATGCTATCAAAGGAAATGTCTGGACATGACGATAAAGAATAGCATAAACGTCACGTTAGGAGATTTAAGAACAAAAAGCGAATCATAAGTTATCACGGATTGCATTTTAAAAAAAAAATTGGAGTGTTCCAGTCGCTTTTTTTCTCGAGTATAAGAACAAAACAAGGAAGTGGATTGAACGCAGAGAACTTCGGCAGTTACTGCAAAATCAATCAAACACAAGGAATAATAGTTAAAATGCTTTTCTTTACATTGTTTGAGAATACAAAAAAAATTCTATTCAAAATTTCATTTTCTTGATATGCTATTTGGTACTGCTTCATTAATGCTGAGTATTGAAGTTATGATTACAAAATACCCTAGAAAGACTGCAACAAAATTCACATTCATAAAACTGTAAGGAAACTAGTCACCAACATGCATGCACATGAGTTGGTCACAAATAGACATGACCAGCTGACATTTATATACAGATACAGAGACAAACATGGACACCAGTTTGACTGAAATAATGCCTACAAATTGGGCATGTCAAATAAGGATATGCACAGAAAAAAAAATGCTTTCAATTGAAACAGAAATGTCATTAATAAACAGTTGAGTTGGACAAGGTAAAAACAATGACTGCAGATGCTGAAAATCAAATACTGGTTTAGTGGTGCTAGAAGAGCACAGCAGTTCAGGCAGCATCCAACGAGCAGCGAAATCAACGTTTCGGGCAAAAGCCCTTCATCAGGAATAAAGGCAGTGAGCCTGAAGAATGGAGAGATAAGCTAGAGGAGGGTGGGGGTGGGGAGAGAGTAGCACAGAGTCCAATGGGTGAGTGGGGGGGGAGATGAAGGTGATAGGTCAAGGAGGAGAGGGTGGAATGTATAGGTGGAAAAGAAGATAGGCAGATCGGACGAGTCAAGGAGACAGTAACTGAGCTGGAAGTTTGAAACTAGGATGAGGTGGGGGAAGGGGAAATGAGGAAGCTCTTGAAGTCCACATTGATGCCCTGGGGTTGAAGTGTTCAGAGGCGGAAGATGAGGCGTTCTTCCTCCCGGCGTCTGGTGGTGAGGGAGTGGCGGTGAAGGAGGCCCAGGACCTCCATGTCCTCGGCAGAGTGGGAGGCGGAGTTGAAATGTTGGGCCACGGGGCGGTTTGGCTGATTGGTGCGGGTGTCTCGGAGATGTTCCCTAAAGCGCTCTGCTAGTAGGCGCCCAGTCTCCCCAATGTAGAGGAGACCACGTCGGGAGCAACGGATACAATAAATGATATTGGTGGATGTGCAGGTGAAACTTTGATGGATGTGGAAGGCTCCTTTAGGGCCTTAGATAGAGGTGAGGGAGGAGGTGTGGGCACAGGTTTTGCAGTTCCTGCGGTGGCAGGGGAAAGTGCCAGAATGGGAGGGTGGGTCGTAGGGGGGTGTGGACCTGACCAGGTAGTCACAGAGGGAACGGTCTTTGCGGAAGGTGGAAAGGGGTGGGGACGGAAATATATCCCTGGTGGTGGGGTCTTTTTGGAGGTGGCGGAAATGTCGGTGGATGATTTGGTTGATGCGAAGGTTTGTCGGGTGGAAGGTGAGCACCAGGGGCGTTCTGTCCTTATTACGGTTGGAGGGGTGGGGTCTGAGGGCGGAGGTGCAGGATGTGGACGAGATGCTTTGGAGGGCATCTTTAACCACGTGGGAAGGGAAATTGCGGTCTCTAAAGAAGGAGGCCATCTGGTGTGTCCTATGGTGGAACTGGTCCTCTTGGGAGCAGATACGGCGGAGGTGGAGAAATTGGGAATACGGGATGGCATTTTTGCAAGAGATATGGTGGGAAGAGGTGTAATCCAGGTCGCTATGGGATTCAGTGGGTTTGTAAAAAATGTCAGTGTCAAGTCGGTCGTCACTAATGGAGATGGAGAGGTCCAGGAAGGGGAGCGAGGTGTCAGAGATAGTCCAGGTAAATTTAAGGTCAGGGTGGAATGTGTTGGTGAAGTTGATGAATTGCTCAACCTCCTCGCGGGAGCACGAGGTGGCACCAATGCAGTCATCAATGTAGCGGAGGAAGAGGTGGGGAGTGGTGCCGGTGTAATTACGGAAGATCAACTGTTCTACATAGCCAACAAAGAGACAGGCATAGCTGGGGCCCATACGTGTGCCCATGGCTACGCCTTTGGTCTGGAGGAAGTGGGAGGATTCAAAGGAGAAATTGTTAAGGGTGAGGACCAGTTCGGCCAAACGAATGAGAGTGTCAGTGGAAGGGTACTGTTGGGGACGTCTGGAGAGGAAAAAACGGAGGGCTTGGAGGCCCTGGTCATGGCGAATGGAGGTGTAGAGGGATTGGATATCCATGGGGAAGATAAAGCGTTGGGGCCAGGGAAACGGAAGTCTTGGAGGATGTGGAACGTATGTGGGGTGTTCCTGGACTAGGGGAATAGGACAGTGTCAAGGTAGGTAGAGATGAGTTCAGTGGGGCAGGAGCATGCTGAGACAATGGGTCGGCCAGGGTGGTCAGGCTTGTGGATCTTGGGAAGGAGGTAGAACCGGGCAGTGCGGGACTCCCGGACTATGAGGTTGGACATCCATTTACCAAGCTCTCACCTTTAGAAATGGAAACGATACCAGAGGCCACAGCAATCCAAAACACCTCAATAGCAGAACACCAACTATTCACCAGAGGCTCACTGTTGATCTTACCTAGCATGGTGACGAAACGTCTGATAGCAAACACACCAATCCAGCAAGCAGATCTACAAACTGATCCATAACCAGACCTAAAAAAAGCTTTTTTTTCAAGATATTGTTACTATCGTATGAATTAACTTTCAATGGTTGCCCATTTTGGTTTTCAGAAATTTTCAAGTATTCACTGGGGAATAGTGGTTACAACACTCTGACTGTCTGCTTGTATCATGTCGTCAATAAGTGGGTTGTGAAACTATGATGAAAGATTGCCCCAGACGTTTGCTCTTCAAAAACGTGTATTCATAATAATCCAATTATACACCCTTAAATTAAAATTAAAATTCGGTTTGGAACTATTCTTAGTTGACGAGACAGAATTACCTTCACATTTATTCGATTAGATAGAAATAAACACCAAGGCACGTGAATATTATTGAAAACTTTAGAAATTGAACGTCAGATTCCTGAAATGAGGAAAATCCACAATTTACAGTATTCATTATACTTCAGCATGGGGAAAGTAGAACAAATGTTCAAAACTTTCAGACAAAGGAAGTGCAGTTGCATGACAATTTGAAGTGTTGGGAAACTTATTTGCTCAATTACAGTTTACTGTATGAATCAGAAATGGCATCAGAGTCTTTAGTTTGAAACATCACATGTTTACAATGACTTAAAATGATGGACATCATGCGGCAGTGTTATCTTTTGATGCATGATCGCTAAAGACTGTCAAGCCTCTAAGTATAATTAATCTAAAAAAAACACTGCCCAGTAAATTGAGAGGAAACGTTTCCTTGCATTGTATACCCTAGCTGTATTGAAGTTTCAAGTATCTAACAATAAGCCAGTGTCTTCTTCTCCTCTGGGGTTACAGAAAAAGCACTGCAACAAGTATTTCACTAGTTTTTCCGATCTCTTGTGTAAAATGGATTTCTTCGGACAGCACGTGCAGTGCTGGAGCTGCAGCTGGTACATTTTACACATTGCCAAGGAGCATTTATCTATTAACACATTTAAAAATGTTGATGCTTTGTTTGCAAAACAGTCAACGTAATTTCTGCGATACTGCTCTGACAGCTCCTCAAAAACCCATAAGACGGGAGACATTTTACATGTTTCGGGAATGCCAAGCGGCAATTTGAATTTCATATGTTTTCTTTTCAATTGCACACTTTTTGTGGGATACAACAGTGCCTAATTCCATTTACTGAGACTTCAAAATTTGCATCGTCGTAAGATTTGTTTAAAGTGCTGAAGAAGTATGTGGTATTAATAATTGATCTAAGAACCAGACATTCTCCACTGTAATTTGAGGCTTGAGAAGAATATCAACAGCATACTTGATGATGTAATCAGGTCGTGCA
This sequence comes from Chiloscyllium punctatum, assembly GCF_047496795.1. Taxonomy (NCBI): domain Eukaryota; kingdom Metazoa; phylum Chordata; class Chondrichthyes; order Orectolobiformes; family Hemiscylliidae; genus Chiloscyllium; species Chiloscyllium punctatum. The sequence continues at coordinate 35,451,639 of NC_092772.1, forward strand.
GCAGTCTTCAACATGTTATCTCATCTTCATTGGAATTTGGATGGCCAGTTTTTGAAAAGATGGGGAAACATTTCAATGTATGTTGTTGATCTTTATATGCAAAGTCAAATTTCTTTGATATTGCTCATGCATAGGAGCAGACCAAAATGTTTCCAAATAGAGCAGGCAGTTCCTGGACGGTATCAGAAGAAATACGTAAAATCCAGAAAGTACATGGCGTTGCTTGTGAGTGTGACCTACTCAGAAACGCTTGGTAAGTTTCGAGGCTTCATTACTATTCCCCCAACTCCCAAACCCGTCCAAATAAAGAAAGAAAATTCGAGCCATACCTACGTTTAATGAAAACCTAACCAACAGAAAGAAGGTGCTTTGGATAGTAGTTTTGCGAAATACTTCATCAGCACACGGCTGAGAGTGTATTCAACTATAGATAATCATTTAATATTATAAACTTGAAAAAAAATCACCCTACAGTTTAAGGGTTGTCGTGGTTTTGTGTATATTTGCCAAGCTACAAAAGTTTTGGTCCTTGTCAATGTGACATCTTATAGATTTGGAGTGCCATGTGAAACGCTGCGATACTGTGTCTTCTGTAAGCTATTTCGGTCTATTTCTTCTGCTTGCAGCTGCTAGTCGTGGTTGTTCTTTAAAATGACTGGTATATTCGGTCTGCGTCATTGAAATTGATTTTGAAGTCCATTGCTAATTGCCATGCTTCTGGACATTCTCTCGCTGCCCTATGTTTACCTTGTCCTATGATCATGGTGTTGCCCCAGTCATAATTGTATCCTTGCTATCCATGTGTATGGTTACGAGGACAGCTTGTCGTGGCATTTAATGGTCGTTGGTGTTTGTGGATGCATATTGCTAATTGCCTGTCTGTGTGGCCCTATATACTGTTTGGTGCAGTCTTTGCATGGAATACTGTGAATTCCGTTCGTCTTGCACATTATAGGTATAGTATCCTTTGTCCTTTTGAGTAGTTGCCTGACCGAGTCTGTTGGTTTATGGGCTGTCACGAACCCATGTGTTCAGAAAATTCTGGCTGTCTGTTCCGAGATTTTTTAAAATGTAATGTCGCGTGGCTCGGGAATAACATCATACCTTGTCACCATCACGATGATTGCCTGTCAGGCCTTTGCGGATGAAGTAGTGGGGATATTTGTTCTGAGTGAATACTCCAGAGAGGATTTGTTCTCCATTGCTTTGTATAGTGGGAGTGTTGCAGTGTTTCATTGTACTTTTGTTCAGGTTCCCAATGCAGATTCTCTTGTGTCTCCTTTGGTGGTTACTGTTCTATTTCATTATTTGTGGCCTTCACATCATCGATTTGTGTGGCTTTCCTATCCACTTTTGTGTTACATTGTGATCCTTGTTAGCATTTTATTGATAATCCAGTGTGTGTTTCCTTTTCTGTTCTCTTAATAATACCAAAGTGTCGTCTATGTATCTGATCAAGCATTCGGGTTGTATTTGTGGTCGTGCTGAATGTTCCAATCTTTGTATCACTGCTTCTGCTCTGAGCCTAGAGATGTGTAAGCCCATATATATTTCATTGATGTGTTCTTATCCCTGGCTATGTTAAACTTCACGAATCTTTACACAAACGTTTGAGCTTAAAGATCATTTTTACTGAAAGTTTTTGATTTAAAATAAAAGTAGTAATTTACAAAATTTGATAATGCTATTTCCTTTCCTGCAGAACTTAAGCATTGTAAAGAAGGTGAGTACACTATTAAAAACAATGTCTGGACATGACAATGAATAAGACTTGAAACTTAATGTTAGGAGAAATCGCAAAAATCAAACCATAGGTTATTATTGAACGTTTTTTTCAAATAAAATTCAGTGTGAACCACTGTTTTTATTTACTCTCGTAGAAGAACACAAACCGAAACGATTGAATATGGAGGGCTTCTGCAATTATTGCAAAATAAATAAGAACAGAATGAATGAAAATTCAAATGTTTTTACAATTATGTAAATAAAATGTAAAAAGTCTATTCAACGCTTCATTTTCTAAACATGCCATTCTGTGCTGTTTCATGCATGCTGGATAGTGAAGTTAAAATTATAAAATACCATTTAAGGAATGCAACAAATTTTACATTAGAAAAGCTACTGGAAACTGGCCACGAGGATACATGTGCAACAACTAGAGACCAAAAGACACGATCAACTAATACCAGTAACGATACACACAAACAAAGAAGGACACCAATTTGACTGGGAAATGGTGTCCATCTTGGAGCACGGCAAACCATGACATGCGCAGAATAATGAATATGCCTGGCAGTCAAACCGGAATTCCATTTACAAACAGATAGATTTGGTCCCCATTTACCAACGTCTCAGATTCAGAACTGGAAATGATATTGGCGATCACAGCAATCCAAAACATGTAAGTCGCAGAACACGAATAATTCACCAGAAGCTAAGTGATGATCTAAACTAGCATGGTGACGAAACTTCTGAAAGCAAACCCTCCAGTTCAGCGAGAAAATGGGCAACAGTATCCACAAACGGAGCTAAAGACAATAATTTCCAAGATGTTATTACTGTCGTTTGAATGATTTTTTTTCTGATCGCCCAATTAGTCTTGCAGAAGTTGTCAAGTATTCAGCTGGGATGGGTGATGAAAATCCTGTTTGTGATGAAAGTTCTTCACGGAATTCTACTCTACATATATATATATACACACACACACACATAATAATTCAATTGTGCACGCTGAAATTCAAATTAAAATGCTGTGTGGAACCATTCGTTTTTGTAGCGACAGAACTACCTTCACATTCATTGGACTAAAAAGAGTTAATCACAAGACGAGTATAAATGAATGCTATTGAACACTTCAGACGCTAAAAGTCAGATTCCTGAAATGAGCAAATCTACCATTCACAGAATTCATTATACGTCAGCATGGAGAGAGAAGAATATATAATCAAAATCTTTTAGACGATTGAAAAGCAGATGCACGATAAGTTGATGTGTTGGGAAAATTATTTGTTTGATCAGTTTGCTGTGTGAGTTAGAAATAGCATCAAGATCTTGAGTTTTGAAATCACATGTTTGCAATGGTTTGAAATGAAGGATATCATGCTGCAGTGTTATTTTGTGATATGCGATCCGTGACAATGTCAAGGAACTAAGCATAGTTACTGTTAAAAATATTTCACTGCGCAGAAAATTGAGAGGAAATATTTCCATGCAATTTATACCATTGCTGTACTGAAGTTGTAAGTCTTGAACAATAAGCCAGATTCTTTTTATCCTGTGGTGTTCCTTCAAAACCACTGCAACAAGTATTCCACGAATACTACCGACCTCTTGTGCAAAGGGGATTTCTTGTTCCAACATGTACAGTGTTGGTTCAGTACCTCGTACATTACACAAATTTTGAAGCCGGATGTGTGGGCATGTGCTATCCAACGCAATTGAACATTCTTTTACTAAAACATGTGAAATTGCTGGCGCTTTGGTTGCTAAACAGTCAACATGATTCCTGCAATGCTGTGCTGATATCTCCTGCAACGTTCGTCAAATGGGAGCGAATTTACATGTTTCGGGAAAGCTACCTGCAAAATGGTTTCAGTAGATTTATTTTCAATTGCACACCTCTCGTGGAATGCAACAGTTCCTAAGTTCAAGAACTGAGACTTCATAATTTGCACCTTCTTAAGATTTATTTAATGTTCTAACGACGTACACAGGATCTAATAACTGGGCATACACTTCCCTGGTTTCAGTTTTAAGAAGTTCATCGACTGCATACTTGATTAATCAGGTCCTGCAAAAGTCTCCAAACTGTTGTCAAAACCTCACTGAATTTGGATGGCCAGTGTTGGAAGCTATGCAAAAGCAAATCTCAGTAGGTTGTTGATCTCTAAATGCAAAGCAAAATTTATTTGATAATACTCATGTGCAGGAACAGACCGAAATGCAAGAACAGGAAGAAATTTTGGTCGTGGGACGTGACTCGTTGTCTTCATGCATTAATTTCTTCAATTTGCTGCTGCTATTGTAATTTTACATGTTTTTAAGGAATCGAAATGAGAAATCTGGTTTTCTATCTACTCAATGGGAGAGTTAATGTTTGAAGATACTGGTCGTAGACTTTCCTTTCTTTTGCAGAATAGTTATGTGAAGATGCTGCTCCTGTCATACGGTTATTCTCACATTGACGATTTTTAGAGGGATCGTAAAGGCAGAAGTTCTAAGATTTCTGGATATATGTCGCTGCAAAAGGTTTTAAATGAGTCTCTTTTATTCATTAAAAAACTGGTGCAATGAAAGCAGATTGGGCAGTTCGTTATTTGGTCTGGTTTGACTTTAGCAAGCGGTGTAGTTTGCAACTGGAGATCAAATTTTATCCAGGATCTCACAAAAGCTGCTGGAACAAATAAAAAAATCTCCATGCTGGTCCTCTAGCTGTCTCTTTCCGTCTCTCTCTCTTACTCTAAAATCTTTCTTACAAGAAACTGTGCTTGAATTAACCAATTTATCCAAGCGGTGTATTTTGGGATATTGTTGGAAATTGGGACAGCTCTTGGTAAGCTGCGTTTTCTTGCCACTTGGGTTTTCAAAGAGTTGTATCAGCGAACTTCATCCTGGAATCGAAGGAATTATCGTAGTCCCTGAATGAATACTTTGCTTCTGTTTTCGCTCGTGATTGGGATCAAGTCTTTTGTTCGGACAATAATGAACAGGTTGATATGCTCGAACAGGTTGATGTTAAAAAGGAAGATGCACTGGAACGTTTTGAGAAATATGAGGTTATGCAAGTCCCCTGGAATCAGAAGGGATAGACACAAATGTACTACGTAAAGGGCGGGGGACAGACTGCTGTGCCCTTGGCAATGATCTTTGCGTCCTCATTGTCCACTGGCTTAGTATGAGATCGTTGGATGGTGGTAAATATCATTCCTTTTTTCAAGCAAGATAACTCTGTGAATATAAGATCTGTCAGTCTTACATCAGTGGTTGGAAAATTATTGGAGACGATTCGGAGAACTCTTGAGTCCATGATCATAGATCCCACCAAGCTGCCACCCAACCTAACAGCTTTATTAAAAGGTGTATAGCATGTTGACTTTCGTGAGACATGGGATTGATTTTAAGAGCTATGAAGTGATGCAGCGGATAAAAAGTAATGGTTCGACTACACTTCCAATGTTGTGTTCAATTCTGATCATCTCATTACAGGGAGGATGTGTAAGCTTTCAGAGACGTTGCAAAGAAGGTTGAACGGGAAAGCTTGACTGAGCTAAGTCTTTTTTCTCATTAAAGCGAAAACGGATGAAAGGTAACTTAAGGAAATTGTAGAAAATGATGGGAGGCAAAGAGAGAGTGGATAGACAGAGAAGTATTCCCACGGGGGAGACAGTTGCCATAGTTTTAAGGGAATTCTAGCAAGGTTGAACGGAAATGTCCGAGTTTGATTCTTTAGAGGGTGATTGGTGAATACCGTACCTGCAGTTATAGTTGAATCAGATGCACCAGCGACATCTAAGCGACTCTTGGAGAAGCACACGATCGGTAGTAAAATGTAAGGGAATGTGTTAGTTTGATCTTCGACTAAAAATACCGCACAACATCTAGGGTTGAATAGCCTGTATTGTTTTGTACTAATCTATGTTCAATGGTACACTATTCATGATGGAGAGAAAGGAAATATTGTTCCAATTAATCAACATTATTAAAGGCATAAACCTCTCAAGCTGGCACAGTTTCAAAAGGAGATGGTAAGCATACCAATAGGACATAATCGAAGCGAAGTACACTGACTGAAGCTCATCTGTAGCGTTGGTACCGAAATCACAAGTTACACGAAGGTTAGGTGGGCACTGTCATGAAGTCAATTCAATAAGAAGTTCATTGGGTAGAGAAATTGGGCCAATCCACTTATATTTTCACGTTGGACTTGTTCAAAGGGTACTCACCTTTGTCTAAAAGAAAAGCAAAGACTCTAGCAGTTGAAGGCCATACCATTTGATAAAGTAAATGAACCAACCACATTTCACACACTAACGAATAAGTTCATTTTTGGACTAGCCAATTGTGTCGTTTATATTGAAGACTTTGTGAATGTTAGTCACACGTAAAAAAGATATGTGTAATTTTTAGGTGTACGAAAATACGTAATAAATTTTGGGAATGTAGCAGCACCACTTAATGAATAACCAAACAAATGGAAGAGGTATCATTGGACAGTGGACTGTCAGAAGGCATGTAAAGGCCCGAAAGCTACGTCAACCAATGTTCCATTGTTCTCCACACTTAATTACGAAAAGACATCCAGGCTGGCTATTGATGTGAGTGATGCAGGTGTCGGTATTGGACGCTTACAGGAGGATGATGAGAAAATATAAACACCTAAAGGCTATTTCTCCAGGAAATCGAGCATTCATTACCAGACATATTCGACACTTGAGAAGTAAACTTTGAGCTTCGTGTTTCAACATTTCTACATTTTGCGTTATCACTGTTGTATTTATAAATATCAGAAACACTCGTCAACATCCAATGAAGTTTGTGGAGAAATTTAAGGACAAAAAATCAAAAAGAAGTTTGCAGTTACGACCATTTAATTTGAAAATTGTGCATGTGGGAGTACGAGACTACCTCATTGCTGACATATTGTCATGACTTGTGTGACAAGTTAGGCATTTGGTGGCAGGAGTAAATGTACTGAAACAGAATGCAGTAAAGCATGTGTATTTTTTTTTATAATCAATGAAATGCATGTGTGCGCTCAGTGTACTAACAATTTAAGGTTAAGGAGATGTAATACGAAGCTATCTTTGGATATTGATTTTTTAAGGGGGAAGTGTGATGATGCTGCTTTTTAAAAACAACTATTCTTTGATTTTTTTTTGCAAAGAGGGGTTACAAAGGCAACGTTTCCAAAATCTGGGAATATCAAATGAGAACAATTTCGATCGCTTTATTTTAAAACAAAACCTTTATAATGAAGGGAGATTGGCTATTTCCCCCTGTTCGGTGTTTGCTTTTTTTTTAAAGCAATCTATTTTGATTGCAGCTTGTCGTCATGTTCCGGCTTGGCACCTAGCGGGTCTGCTGGACTAAAGAAACTGTTCCATGCGTATTCCTTTTCTCTGACATCTCTCCTGTAAGACCCTGAGCTTGAATTTACCTGCTTACAAATTGACAAATTATAGGATGTTACAGGAAATCGGACTAGCTTTTTGTTCATGATTGTTTTTGTCTCTTTTGTGCATTCACACATTTAGATTATTATATATTCTGTTCTCTTTTTTCATGTATAAATAAACTGTGAATTGTTTAAAACCAAGTAGTTGCGCTAGCTACATCACTGCTAGGATGTCTGCTGTACACTTACTTTAAACAACGAGGATACCTAAGTTCCGGGCTAGTTGCCTTCTTGAAATGATTCGAAGGGGTTCTGCCATCGTCCATAACAGTTGTTTCCTTTGGTTCCTCTACTTTGGCTTTTCTAAACGATCGTTCAGCATTCCAGATTTTGATTTACACAATTTCTACTGGTTCTGAGTTTATGCAATTACTTCATTGAGACTCGAACAAAATCATGCTTCTGCATTGCAAATGCATTTGCAATTTTAGCAATCTGTTGGCATACGGTTGTGCCATTGGAGATTTCTATAGGTTTTATCCAGAATCCCTCTAATGTGCAAATTAGGTCTGCATAGGCACAGGTGCCTTCTTGTATTGACAACGCTCTTACATCAATTACCTGCCAGACGCACACATTCACTGGAGCAAAAGAAGAATTTCATCCACTCATAAAATCGGTACTCAAAATATGCTTTTGTTGTTTGAGGTAGTTCTACCTGTATGGCAAGGCAATAATAAAAAGTGCAACATTCAAGTTAAACTCAATCGGCTCCATTGCAAGGCTTTCTTGCATATGTCGTGTGATCCCACTCAGTAATACTAACCTTTATTTACTGAAAGGTAAACACAAGAGCACAGCGCACCCAATCCGAGTTAGATGGGCCATACTCCCACCTTGCCTTCCTTCACACATTCGATCCCTACGCTGCCTCACCCAGCATTACAGACCAATGCTGGAAAGGGGCAGCACTATCATACCCTTAAATTTGCATCTGATCAAGCTGATAAGGAGAGACATTCTCCTGCATTTCTTTATTGAAGCATGATGCACTGGTTTCTCACGTGGCAGAGCTCAGTATCCCTGTCCTGATTTTGGAATTTGTCCTTGTCTTTGTGTCTTTTGAAGTGCACCTTAAAACTGACGAGTTTCTCTGAAATCCCGAGCAAGGATACAGAGTTGACTGGAAGTCAAATATATCACACGAGGTCTGGCGTAAAATTTCATTTGGCATCAAGCTCTAACAGCTCATATGTGGATAGGAAACATCGAGAATGAAGACCACCATCTCTTCCAAACTTTCTTCCTTTTTTCCACACCAGATCTCCATTGAAATATTTGGCAGGAAACAGTTCATTATTTGTACTTCATTTGAATGAAACAGTTCGTCATCCGTAGTTCCTTTGTCCTTATATTCCTGTTAATTTTCCTGCTCTCAATCTGAAGTCAGTTAAGTTATTATATGTATCTCAGTAAGTTATGTCGAGGAAAATCTGTCTCACGCCTTCTTTACACAGACTGCAGTGAGCACTGTTAAATTTCTTCAGTAATAAAGATGTTTCCAAAATGTTCGAATCTATATTCCAACAAATTAAAAGAAAATGTACTTGAAACCAGCAATTGTATGCATTCAGATGCTTTTCCTTTCTCAACATTTATTTAAAACATAGACAGGATGTTCTTGGCGAACCTGGTTGATATTGTTTTTTTCAAATCTTCGAATTCCCCTTCACTTCATGCTGCACACTAAGTAAAGCAGAATGAATTGTAGGGTTCGAATGCATTAACATTATTTATACTAATTTTCTCTCATCAACTCACGTAAAAGCCATTGCTGAGGTGTGTCTAAAAGAAAAAAGAATCTGCAGTGAGTTCCAAAGTGGAGAGTATTTTTTAGTAGTTTTGTCAAACTGCAATATGGTAAGTGTGGATGTGTTGGTAATGGAAGCGATGTTGTCACGTTCAGTGCGATTAAGGATCACAAAATTAACATTACTAAGGCGAGTATTAGGCAGAGAGCAGATGAACGCAAAACGACTGGCGGGCTGAAGAGCACATACTTTAGTGCAAGGATAAGGCAGATTAACATAAGGATTCGATTGGCATGTGGGAGTATGACGTTATTGTTATCACACAAACTTGGTTGAAGGAAGACCATGATTGATAAGTAAATGCTAATGGGTATAAATGCTTCACACCGGCAGGGAGGGACGCAAAAGGAGAAATGTGTTGCATTGTTGATCAGGGATGATACCATGATTGTGCGAAAGGAGGACACTATGGGGCGGCTTGAACAGTGAGGCGATATGGGTGGAAATTAGAAATAAGAGGCGTACAATTACATTTGTGGAGCGATATTATACGTTCCCAACAGTGAGCACGAATAAGAATGACAATTAGGTGAACAAATTATGGAAAGATTTAGACGCAACAGGGCGGTGATGAAGGGAGATTTTAATTTTTTCCAACATTGGCTAGGATACACTTAATGTCAGAAGTCTGGATGGGGCAGAACTTGTAAGGAAAGTCCAGGAAACTTTATAGAGCATTGTGTCAATAGTCCAACAAGGAAAGAGGCCATATTGGACTGGTGTTGGGAGTGAGTCAAGCCAGGTGGTGGAAGTTGTAGAGGGGGATTATTTGAAAATAGTGACCACAATTCTGTAATTTTCCAAATAGTTTAGACAAAAATGACAGTGGTCCTAAGAGACGAGTACTAAACTGGGCCAAGGTCAGTTATATCAAAATTAGGCAGGAGCTGTGGAACGTGGATTGGGCATAGCTATTTGAAGGAAAGTCCACATTTGATATGTGGGAGCATTTCAAACATAGGTTGAAGATTATGCAGGATAGGCATGTCCTTTTGAAGGCAAAGGATAGGAAAGTCAACATTCGTGAACCGTGGATGACAGAAGAAACCGTGCGACTAGCCAAGAGGAAAAGGAAAGGACCCAGGCTGCTAAGAGCATAAAGGGCCTTGGAGGAATATTTGTAGAGTACGACCAACCTGAAACGAGGTATCAAAATGTCTAAAGGGGGTCATGAAATAACTTTTGTGACCAGAATTAAGGAGAAGCTGAAGGCCTTTTATTCTTCTATAAGAAACCAGAGCACAATCAGAGAAAGAATTGTTCCACCAAAGGATAAGAAAGGAAGGTTGTGTGAAGAACCTAAGAAAATTAAGGAGATTCACAACAATCAGTGTTTACTGAGGAACGGGAAGGGGGAAATGCTGAGATTAGAGATGGAAGTTTGTTTACTCTGGATCACGTTGACAGAAGGAGGGAAGATGTGTTAGATAGTCTAAAGGATATTAAATTGGACAAATCCCCATGGCCGAATGGGATCTATCGCAGATTGCTGAGCGAGGCGAGAGAGGAAATATCTAGGTTCCCAGCAGATATGTTTGTAGTATCCTTATTCACAGCTGAGGTGCCACAGGACTGGAGGGTTGCTTATGTTTCCCCCTGTACAGGAATGGAAGTAGCATTTCCATTCAATTACAGACCAGTGAGCCTGACGTCAGATGTGGGGATGAGGCTGGAAAAGATGCTGAGGGATAAAATCTAACCATATTTGGAAAACAATGAGCTTTTCAGTGATATACAGCGTGGTCTTGTGCGGGGAGATCGTGCCTTACAAATTTAATAGAGCTCTTTGAGGAACTGACAAAGTTGACAGATTAATGAATGGTTGTAGGTAATATACACGTGGACTTTAGTCAGGCGTCTGATAAGCTGCCCCGTGGTAGATTACTGGAAAAAGTCAAGTCATATGGTGTGCAGAGTGCTCCAGCTAGGAGGAAAAAAAACTGGTTGAGCAACACGACAGAGAGAGTAGTAGTTGAAGGGAGTTTCTCGAAATGGAGAAAGTTGACCAGTGGTGTTCCACAGGGATTAATAATGGGCCGAAAGTTTTTTGCAATATACACAAATGATCTGGAAGAGAGCATCGTTTGTCTGACCAGTAAGTTTGCAGCCAAATTTGAGGCGATGCATTTTGGAAAGTCTAATTCTGCAGCAAACTATACTATAAACGGAACATCCTTGACAAAGGTTGATGAACAGATTTCTGGGGGATCCGGTCCGTTATACCCTGAACATAGATGTGCAGGTGGATAGAGTGGCCAAGAAGGCATATGGTATGATTGCCTTCATAGGACTGGATGTTGACGATAAGAGCTGGCTGGCCATGTTAAAATTATACAAGACTTTGGAACTGCCCGTGTAGAATACTGTGTATAATTCAGGTGGCCACATTTCCAAAAGGATGCCGACGCTTTGTAGAGGGTGCAGAGAATGATTACGAGAATGTTGCCTGGTGTGAAAGGAGCTAGGAATGAAAAGAGGTTGTGTGGGTTAGGATTGTTTTCATTGGAAAAAAGGAGATTGAGGGGACGACATGATTGAATTTTACAAAACCATGAAAGGTATTGACAGGGTAGTTTGAGATAAGTTTATTCCCAGATTGACGGATTCCAGAACGAGTGGTCAGGTGTTCAAGGTGAGAGGTGAAAAGTTTAAGGCGGATATAACAGGCAATTACTTTACACAGAGGATGGTAGGTGCCTGGAACGTGTTGCCAGCAGACGTTGTAGAGACAGGCACGTTAGAATCATTTAAGGTGCGTCTGGGTGGATGCATGTATAGGTAGGGAGCAGAGGGATGTAGATGCTCACGAATTGGTCGATAGCTTTCGGCCGTGGATTTGGATGAGCTCTGGCTTGGAGGGCGGAAGGACCTGTTCCTGGATTGCAAATTTTCTTTAATCTTGTTCTTTGTTCGTTGTCAGTGGGTAAATCACGACGGGAGCAGATTCGAGGCATGCTGAAAAATGTGCTGCCTCGAATGAGGAGTCATGCCTACGTGCAGAATACCAATGCTCATTCGCTTCTAGCTTCTGCAATCCAATCCAAAATCAACATTTCCCTCAGACATGACTTCCCTAAAAAACACACGTCGTTTTGTCTGAGCAGCCGAGATTACAATTTGCCAATGTTTCTTCGGGACTTTAATAGATCAGGCATGGATGATTTATTTTCTCAGTCTACGAGCACCAGAAAGTTAACCGTAGCCTGCAAGATGCTTCCTGTCCTGTTCAGTTCGGCAGAATCTCCTTTGGCATCGGCTTTTTTGCTGTTTGCATGCTTTGCTCCTTCTTAGCCTTCATATATTTGTCTGAATTCGACCTATCAGCAACCTATGTATCTAACTGTATAACTCCGAGTTTTTCACGCTTCCATGCAATATTTCCGTTTCTTCAGTTAAATTCTCATCTTCCTCTCAAAAGGTGTCATTTTCTATTTCTTCTTCCCCTAAATGCCCCAAACATTTGCCACATTAGTGTAGCCACATTAAGCTCAGAATCATTCTCACGTTGTTCTCTACGTGATTCTTCCCAACATTTCAGACTTTCAGATCGTCTGATCAACAACTAATTTACTGCAATGCACGTCCCACTTATGCCATTTCTTATTTAGATGCTTTCATTGTATCTTTTGTCATTCTTGGCAAGCTACAAAGTTCCACACTTAAGACTTTTATAGTGGTGTGAGTGAAACTGGAAGCGACACATGTGCAGTTCAGATTTCATTAAATTGATTTCCAGTAGGAACGAAGTTGATGATGTATCAAAAGCATAGCATAAAATCTGTTCCGGCCTCGATTAATCTTCTGACGACAAGTAGCAAGGATTTTTCTCTTCGCCTCTTCAGTTTGCCATATTCTACACAACTGCACTAAACATGGTCCAGGTCGGGGAAAACGCTAAAATAAGTCTCCACTTTGGAACAAAGTTTTTGAACACAGTCGTCATTAATGACATTTAACTAAAAATTGGACACTCGAATTTAGGATTTTGCTCTTGTTGTGCCTGGCTATAATGTTAAATCTAAATGCACCAACTGACCAAGGTTTACCTCGCAAATTCTGCGGATCATCTCTCTCATGTGACAAGCATCCGGTTTACTTCTCGTGAGAGGTTAATCTACCTCGCTCCTCAGGCATGAACTTGATGACTGACTGTCACTTGGGGCAGCTGGCTTCTTAATTTCAGGCCAAACCTTTATTGTCGATACTTACATTCTCCGAACTTTACTTCAGAGCCAAATAAAGATTGGTTCTGATTGGAGCCCCCCTTCCAGAACATTATAAAAAAAACAAGTTCGAAAGAAGTGTATTAAACCTACCGCTCTCGGATTTCGTTTGTATGACAATCGAAACACAAGTAGTACATGGGACATAGAATATGGAACATTACAGTGCAGTAGAAAACCTCCGGTCCTCGATATTGTCCAGACATGTGGAACTAACCTGACGCATGTCGATCCTACACTATTCCATTTCATTCCATATATTTTCCCAATGACCCATTAATGCCCTTAAATTTTGCGAGTTTAGTACTGTTGCAGGCATTGCATTCCACGCCTCTACTATGCTTTGAGTAAAGAAACTATCTCTGTCTTCTCTCCTACATTAATCACCCCTCCATTTAAAGCAATATCGCCTCCTGCCAGCCATCACATTCCAATGAAAAAAGCTCTCAATTTTCACCATATCTAACCCTGTGATTCACTTTTATGTTTCAATTAAGTCATCTCTGAAACTTCTTCTCTCCAACGAAAACAGCATCAGGTCCCCCATCCATTCCTCATAAGACTTTTCCTCCATACCAGGCAACTTCCTAGGAAATCTCCCCTGCACCCTTTCCGAAGCTTCCTCATCATATCTATAATGTGATAAACAGAATTGCACGCAATGCTCGAATTGTGGCTGCTCCAGAGGTTTATACCGCTGTAGCTTGAACTGTTGGCTCTGAAACTCAACTGGTGGCAAATTAAATGGATCTACGAACATGGACACCGCAAACTCTCTGCTTATCTACACTGTCAAGCATCTTACCATTAACCCAGTACTCTTTATTTCCGTTGTTGCTTCGAAGTGAATCATTGCACTGTTATTCACTTTAAACTCCATTACTTACATCTGAGCCCAGCTCTGAAGCTTGTCTACGTTCATCTGCAACTGACAACACCGTTCAGCACTATCCACATGCCCACCGCCCTTAGTATCATTTGGAAATTTACGAACATATTCTTCTTCGTACTTCTATCGTAGCATTATAAAACATGATTAAAAAGCAGTGGCCCCCAAACAGATTATTGCATTACAACGCAAGTAACAGAAAACCAGAATGAGTATTTCCTTTCAACTACCATCCACTGTCTTACGTCCGCTCGCCAATTTCTGATCAAAATTGCCTCGTCAAAGTCTATCCCAAGCCTCACGTTTTGTGTAATAACCTATCATGGTGAACCTTACAAAACGCCTTCCTGCATCAAACGCTTTAACCTTATTCACCTATATGGTCACCACCACAAAATACTCAATTACATTTGTGAGGTAATATCTCACCATACAAAACAGTGTTGACTGTTCCTGATCAATTAACTATCCCTAAATGATTATAAATCCCACCTCTTCTAACATTTTCCAACATATTACCCACAAATGAAATGTGGCTCGCTCGTCTGTAAGTACCAGAGTTCCCTCGACTCCCCTTCCTAAATCAGGGGCAACATTTGCTATCCTCCATTCTTTTGACATTAATTCCATCAGAAAATCATGATATAAAGATCAAAGCCAAAGATTCTGCAGTCTGCACCCTGAGTTCCAATAGAACTTTCGGATAAGTCCCACCCAGGCCTGGGAACTTATCTATTTTCACACTATCTAGCACTTCTTCCTTGTGAACATCAATCCCGTCTAGTATCCTGTATCCCAGTATACTGCTCTCGAACATTGTCTTTTCTGAGTGCAAATACTGATGAAAAATATTGATTAAGCACTTCCACTACCTCCTTGGACTCCACGCACAACTTCCCTCTCTTTAACTTTCATTGGTCAAATTCTTTCATTAGTCATTCTTTTATTCCGGATATTCAGAGAGAACGATTTAGCTTTTTCATTGATGTCAGCTGTCAAAAATTCTCATATCACCTCTTTGGTCTTCTTTGCACTTGATTGAGATTGCAAGGAGATAGTCATTTTCTAAATTTTAATGCCAACGTAAAATATCTTTTCTTGCAACATATGCTTTGTATTGCAGCTACTTGAATATCAGGTTCTCTTTACTTAACATCAATTTAATGCACTATAACTTAATTCATACTTAATTTTCGATTTTAGCCTTATACTCTTTTGTTTTGCGAAATGTTTCATCCTTAAATCTGCGAAACGGTCCGGTTTCATTCTCATTTAACATTTTTCTTCGTGTTTCTTTGAATGTCTGAATATAACTTCAGAGTGTATACTTTTTTGAATGTGTGTTTCGAGTGAGATTTAAAGAAAAGATCTTTGCACTACTGATCATTTCCACGAAGTGTTCTCAATCCTTCAGTGAATTAATTAATCTCATCCTGCTGACAACATTCACTCTCATCTAGTGGGATTTACTGGTAAAGAATCCTTAGTTTTTATGCCACGTGTAAGCAGTGACATGCTCTGTCCCATGCATAATAATAGCGGTGTCAATGCATCGAGCAGTCCACAACGATACCTCATTGGTTTGGTCAACACTTGAAACTATAGGACAGATTTTACTGTACACGTCACAACATATTCTGGATGAGTGTGACAGAGTCTAACTTACCCAGACTGACATTCCTATCATACTGATTGTAGATCTTAACTAGACTCAGAATCACCCCTGGCCACATAGTTAATTCTATAAATTGTTGTTGCTATTTTGAACAACGAAACGTGTTATATCAGGTGATTGCTGAGATCTGCAGATAGTTAGAAACATCGCTTTGCTTCCAAATTCAGATTTTGGCCACACAGGCAACGATGGTAGAGATGCTGCTCTTAAATTAAAGAAAGGTTTCGTGAAACAATTAACATTATGTCATCATGCTTGGTTTCATCCAGATATTAAATAATACTAAATTACCAAAATGCTTAGATTGGATGGGAAAACATCATTGCCAACATTTGCCTCGTGTTTTGAATACTAATTGAGCAAAGCAAGCACCGACCTGCGGAACATTATGTGACAATGACGTGTCTATTCTGAACCTGAAAACTTTCACATATTGAGATAATGATACCTGTACATCGAGGGGCACGTTCATATTACCAAAATAATTTCTGATGGAATGTATGATTACCTTATTTGAGGAAGAATGAAAATATAATTTAGACGTTTCAGTGTAGCCTTCAGAGGATGATTTCTAATTTAGTGAGTTAATTGTAAGGAGTCTTTGGACAGACTGACGTGGAGTCACTGGAATTTAGCACAGGACATTTGCATTGACTTAGCAGTATACATTTTTTTTAACAGATCGTGACAATTACTAAATAGAAAAGCGATTTCTTCCACTTTTGAGTTCAGACAGTGGGACACTATTTTTAAGGTATCCAAAGCCACTTTGTGGCAAATGATCGAAATTGTTTTTTTTTCCAGCAGGATGAGGACGGTTGGAAAACTTTATCTAAGTGAGCTGCTCAGTGGGATATTTTATCTTTTAAAATTACAGGAATTGATAATTCTTGCTAGCAAAGCATTACAATCTTATCGAAATATAAGAACTACAATTCAAACAGATATATTGTGGTTGGATTCAACGGTAACTATAATTTCAGTGTCAAGTTGTCTTCTGTATTAATGTCCATGCTTATATGAATGTATTTATATTACATTGACCTTATGTCTACAGAGCTTCAGAAGAGCAAAGAAGGTGAGCACTATGTTAGAAACCAATGTTTGTACTTTTGAAAACTATGAGCGACATCAACTAAAAAGTCATTAAAAAAACGAGCATTAACGATTGCATTTCCATTAACTACTTTCCCATCTTACAATTCAGTTATGCTAAATCCTAATGAATGCGTGTCCAGAAACAATCAGTGCTAGAGACTGGAAAACGGATTGCAGATCCATGTACCAGTGAACATTTGCGGGCGAGATATATTCTGATTGAAGCTTGTTATGACACAATGGATGCTGACACGCACATTTTGGTTACCAGGAGAGTTCAAACATCGAGTTGTGCACAGGTTTTCTTGCACTTTCTGCAAAATGCCTGACTTTAATGTGAACTTTGAAATTTCGCGAGCATGCTAAGTTACTTAATTTTATGGTCAATCTTGTGACGTCACATAATTTTAACTGTAACATAAGTTTTACTGTAAACAAAACCACTGGACTCCACAATGCTCCACGCAACACTGAGTACCAACGCGTCACGAAAATGATATCACCAAAAGTATCATTGAATAACATCTGGACATTACATACAAAATAAGAAAAACCAAATAATTTCTCCAGACATGATTGTGCAGAGTCTAAATGTATGCTACACGTGAAAACGTCAGATGGTAACACCCTCCTCTGACCATTCGACTACGTGAATGCCCACACATGCCCTTATCTGAATATATGTCAATTGAAAGTTGACGGATCCACATCTGAAAACTACCATAAACAAACCATCGTATAAAATGAGTGATTGCCTCATTCTGCACAGAGAGATCTGCATCTCATCTGTTTATACATAAAATAGTTTCTTTGTGAACCTGCAAACATACTATTATCGTGGTTGTGTTCACCGAGCTGGGAATTTGTGTTGCAGATGTTTCGTCCCCTGTCTAGGTGACATCCTCAGTGCTTGTCACCTGGACAGGACGAAACGTCTGCAACACAAATTCCCAGCTCAGCAAACAGAATCACAGCAACGAGCACCCGAGATGCAAATCTTTTCACAAACTTTGAACGTACTGTTATGTTTAGAGACCTAAACTTAACTCCAAACAAGTCATTCCAGTCGCCCTGTCATGAATCTGACAGGAAAAAAGTTCACACATTTCATCACACTTAAATAACAAATACTAATTTATTTTTCTTCACAAGAGCACGATACAGAATATTCATTGATTTATATCTCTAACAGAACATGAGCTCTACCCTGTCACTTATATTGATTCCTGAAGTCTTCCCTCTTTCGGGATATATCCGAATGATTCTTGCACATCTACAGTAAACATCACAATGAACAGTTTAAAAATCATTGTTTGCACACTGCAAGCATGCAAGTATCACGCAAAATTCATATATTCTCAGGAGCTATCAATGCATGTTACGTGCATTTAATCTATATGTAGTGATTGCATTGTGCAGTCAAATGTCGTTTGTACAGTTTTCAGGCCTTTGCATGATCATATTATGGCATCAAATGATTGTATTGCTAGGATTGTATTAGATAATGAAATTAAAGCCAGCTTTCAGATATTATCAAGTTCTGGATTAGCACCTTTGCCAAAAGACTTGTATTGCAATACATTTTACTTAGAATGTGCATGACTAATTCATAATGGAACCATGCATTTTTTGCGTAAGGGCGATTTTCTGGTGTGTCTTACAGCGTTCCGAAAATGTGAAGATATTGAGATCTTTAACGCACTGTGGATACTCTGCATTTCACTTGTCAAATAAATATGATAGAAATTTTATTTTTCAACGATCATTGCAACTTCATTAACAATAATATTCAATGTTGTCCTGCAGGCAGGTATCACCATGCATTCGATGAACAACCCACAAACAAAATCCGACAAATATGTCGAAACACATTGCACATTTCACATCTTACCAAACTGGGCAGAATGGATACTCTATTATAACAAGCATACAACTAAACGATAATTGGAAAGCCACCATTTCCTATTTCCAAACATTTCTCTCAGCTCATGAATACAGTGCTATCATTACTCGATCCTATCTGGCAACACATCTATATGCTAAATTTAAAGAAAAGCCTTTGGCTCATTCAAGCAAGAATGGTTTACCTAATTAACAGTGAGTCCTGCTGTGTTGGGCATTATATGCCTATTTTATGACAATGAGTATCAGCATGATCGGTGTTAATATAGGTGTCCAGCAGAAGTCGAAACAAAAAATTCTGGAAATGCGTAAGAAACTGAAAGAAAAACATATGGTCTATAATGAATAAATGTTCGGAATAAAATGATAAAAACAACAATTATCAGCAATTGTCGTCAATAACATACAGGCAAAATAATGTTGGAGGATCAACAATGATGATTTCATTTTGTAAATTTATCTTGTGCTCATGCGAAGTTGTGAAAGAAAGCATGCAACAATTCAACAAGCTGAAATCATGTTTCTAAATTTCCTTCACTCATCAGTACTGCATCAAATTCATAACATTTTGATATTGCACAAAATTCTTGAAGAAATCTATTCTGCTTGCAGATTATCCAGCCAAAGAAGCTGGGGAGTTTATCAGCAGTAATTGGATTCTACTCTGACAGTAATGCTCAGAATAAACCAAAACGAGTTGTTCTGCTCTTGTGTTCGAAGTTAGAATGAAGCGAATTTAAATTAAATACAAGCTTACGATGAAATGATTCCTGAGTTGTGCAGATAACGAGAAATACATTTGGTCTTGGATTGAATGGGAATACAAGGGACTGAAATAATGCAGATGCAAGTGAAATAGTATCAATTCGATTATTCACCATTATTGGAATTGTAGCATAATTCTCAGGCAAGGTGAATCTGTAGCATTGCTCTCAGTAAGCAATGTTGACAGCAAAACCAGAGTTCATTCGCAGCACAGATTTTTTAGCTGTGATGACCAGATGAATTGGATGATGAACATAAATTATAATGGCATAGACTGAAACATATATTCCATATTTTCTCGTGTCAGTTAATTTTAAATCATAATGTAGCAGGGAATGCATTTGTTAAATGAACAATATCACCAGCGGATTAAACCGGTAGTAATTTTCGAGTCCACTAAATTATGTTGTCAATTTGATTACGTATGGAATTGTATTGTGAATTCTCTAATTCTACACAATAGTCAATACGTTCTGCAAATCCATCCTCAGGTAAATTGATAGTCAGATAAGTATCAGGTAATGGAAACTTAGGAAAGCTTTGATGAAATGAATTCCAATGATGCGAATAACATCAGGCATTCTGAGTCACTTTGTACACTTAGAACTTAAACTCTTCAATCTTTTCTATAATTTTTGATCACGAAGTTGAAACAGGAGAGTTATGGAGGCTGGCCACAAAGCTCTCGCCCACTGACAGTGTGATTATTTGCCCTGCCTTATTTCACCTTCTCTTGTTGGTGCATTGAATATTTCCAGACGAAAAGGGTTGACATGGGCACTGACATGAACCCCAGCTCTACCTGTCACTTTGTTGTCTACATAGAACAGTCCATCATCCATAGTTATGCTAGCACCACTCCCCACCTCTTCCTCCGCTACATTGATGATTGCATCAGCATCGCCTCGTGATCCCGCGAGAAGATTGAGCAGCTCATCAACTTTTCCAACACATTACACCCCGACCTTAATTTCACCTGGACCATCTCTGTCACCTCCCTACCATTCCTGGGCATCTCCACCTCAATCAGTGACAACCGATTCAATACTGACAAGTTTTATGAATCCACTGAATGCCACAGCTAACTGGATTACACCTCTTCCCACCCTACCGACTGCAAAACTGTTATCCCATATTCCCAATTCCCCCATCTCTGACATATCTGCTTCCAGGAGGAGCAGTTCCACCACAGAGAACACGAGATGCCCAACTACTTTAAATAACGTAATTTCCCGTCCCAAAGAGGCTAAAGATGCACTCAAATGCATCACATCCACGTGCCACACCTCCACCCTCAAAACCGACCCCTCCAACATCAACAAGAACCGAACCCTCCCAGTCCTCACCTAACACCCCACCATCCGCCACATAATCCACATCATCCGCCTACATTTCCACCATCTGCAAACGGACCTCACCACCAGGGTTATATTTCCCTCATCATACCTATCCGCTTACCACAGAGACCATTCCCTCTATTACGTTGGGATGATCTGTTGGTTTTTCAGAACGTTTAAGTAATTTGGTATTCTGATTTCTGGGGTTTGTGTTTGTGATTCATTCAGTAATCTTGTCAAACAAATTCTGTATTGTTTGAAATTGTTTGATTTGACCAACAATTATCTCTTGGAATTTGCAAGCTCCTCAAAGCAATGAGGAAATATAGGGTCTGGGCTACCTTCTTGAAACGTTTAGAGGATTCTGCTAATAACAACGGCGATTCAGAAGACCTGTTGGTCGCTTCACAGTTGCTTGGACGCAAAAAATGGAGAGGTGTGGGAACCTTCAGGCATAGAGAAAAGAAAAAAATCACACTGACGTTGCTGACAAAAATGCTCAGTACAAAT
This sequence comes from Chiloscyllium punctatum, assembly GCF_047496795.1. Lineage (NCBI taxonomy): Eukaryota > Metazoa > Chordata > Chondrichthyes > Orectolobiformes > Hemiscylliidae > Chiloscyllium > Chiloscyllium punctatum. Next base: position 35,473,023 of record NC_092772.1, read on the forward strand.
TAACATCGATTACGAGGAGAATGGCAAGGGGATCTGCCTCAGTGGATGATAATTTAAATTTGTTGCAATCTGTTAGTAGAAGTTAACAAAGGCCGAATTTATTTATTTTTTTCTGAAGGGTGCTTTCTAGTTTCTTATTTAAATTTTTAAATTCATATATACTATTGAATGGATCATTCAGGTATTTCAGAAATTTGTAATTCAAAGTTAACAACAATATCAAAATTAATTAATCCAATGAAGAAATACACGAATACTTTTGGAGCCACGACTTTCAAAGGAAATGTAGAAAGCGGCTCAGGGACTGTTAGCACAAACATTCAATGTAGAAGAATAGCACGATTCTTGAATGTGGTTCGATTTTGTAGGTTTACAAACATCCAAAACATATCAATCCCAATTGAAAAAAAGGATTATGACAACAACTAATGCAGAAAGTATTGGAGAGCCGGACAATGACCAAAACGTTAGTATTCAACTAGATCATTAAATGATTTGTAGAAATATAGGCCACATTACGTTTTGATGAACAAAATTAAGACTTAGACATGCTCTGCTTTGAAAAACCAGAAAAGTCAGAAGAAAAGTCAGAAGAATGGCATTGTAGAAGTAAAATACCTTTCCTGCTAGTATGTCCTCATTAAGGTGAGAATGCTTGTTTTAGTAAAGTTATTCTAATGTAAAGCCGAGGCGTCAATTATTTTGAATTTCTCATTTAATGTCTGGGTTCATACTTTTAAAGGCATATGTGCCACGGTTTTATGTTCACACACTATCCTGGATAATATTGTTGGTTTTGATGCAAAGGTAGCTTAAACGTGACTGTTTACAGGAACAGGTTGCCCACGTTTTGTCTCTTTTGCACAGAAATTATCAATGTACTCATGGGTGCGAAAATGATCACGACGTTTTGAAAATAACATGCAGATTACAGGCAAGTGTAACGTATGGGACGCTGAAATAGGCAGTCAAATCTTTGCATGGTCTCTGTCTTGACATAGTTACTAATACTTCAAGTTGCTTTGACAATCAAATTTTTGATACTAGGCTAACCTTTGCAAGTGTCACAAACATTCTGATGGAACATTATTTACCGGCGAACACTTAAAGATGGGATCTTTCCTTATGGGAGCTTGCTGTATTGTGATGGATGCCAACACACATTTTGTTCGGCAGGACTGTTAAAAATTGAATTTCGCACAACGCAGCACTTAAAAGTCTATCAAAATGTCCGATGTACTGTGGAAGGTGAAAATCTGGCAAGCATGTCGAAAAGCCTATATTTAAGTTAAAGCATATCACATTATGAATTTAGCCGACATATAATGGCTTTTAAACGAAAGAAATACCGCATTAACTCCACACTGCACCATTACATCAGCAATGGACTGCATGCTGAATACTGAGACGAGGTATGCATGATTTCAACTAATTTCTCATTTCTCATACCACCTGCACGTGACATTCCCACAAAATACCAAACGAGTGCCCCAGACATGGACTACACGTGGTTTCCAGGAATACAATTTCAAAATGCTCTGGAAAAGATCAGATGATGACAATCTCCTCTGTGAACTCGAATAGTTGGTTATCAAAAAATAATTCCCTCATTTGAATATCTGCCAATTGAAAAGATCGGCACCTGACAAATAACACCATCCAAACTCGCATAAAACGTCATTCTGTCATCATGCACCAAAAGACTTGTATCTCATGCACTTATCAATGAAATATTTTCTTTGTCAGCTTGTTCTTATCGTGATTTCTGCAGATGTTGCAAAGCTACTACACACAACTGTAAACTGTCATTTACTCTCTGTCAGGAAGTCTACCTGAATCACTTCCTTCATAGTCAGCCGCTTCTTTAATTCCGTGTGATGTAAGGGAATCCAAGATCTCAGTCTTCTTTGCCCACCAATATATTCCAGTTAACCTATTATGAGACCTGCATGCAAAACTTTTCCTTTACATCGCACTACTTGCAAATTCTCTTGAACAACAACGGTCAATAAAATGTTTTGTATTCAAGAATTTATTACATAGCGTTCAACATGAGAATCACAAACAAACCAACAGCTCTACCCCTCACCGACGTTGAATTCTTAAGTCTTATGAATTTAGGACAGCATCTGAACAATTCTGGTACATGTACACAAAACACTGAATTGATGAACAGTTTAATACTTGGTGTTCAAGCAAATGGTTTACGCATTTATGACATAAATCCCATATAGTTTACTGCACTCAGCAGCTATCAAATTGAATTTGGTTCATTTAATCCATGTGAAATGATTGCATTGTGCAGGCAATTGTCATTCATAATTTTCTTGTTGTATCAGATGATCATTATCTGACATGGAATCACCTAATTGCTTGCATTGTATTAGATTATGAAATGAAAGGTCACATTCAGATATTGTGGAATATTGGTTTCTGAACATTGACGACAGTGCATTACAGTCAGTATTGTTGTCACTTTACAAGGCTAATTGTGTATAGAGCAACACATGCTCACATATGCGTGCTTTCTATTGTGACTTTCAGCGGAAATGTCAAAGCAATGCAATTGAAAAATAAGTGCATACCTCTTCAAGGGTGAAGGAACTGCAAAAAGAGAAACAAAATAAGTGTAAACAAACACAATGTGGGAAAAATGTCCAAGTTTTTCTCCTCTATGAATATGTAAACTCGTGATATAAAATGAAAGACCGATTGAGAATCTGACCGACTTGTAAAAACCATGGCTGACTATTAAGTTCCAGCAAATTGAAAACCAGTGCAATATTGTACAATATCACAAACACGGAGTAGACTTTGCATTTGTGCCTGAATTGAAACACATGGCAGTATACGGAACATGTACATAGATCTTTTCCTGTAAATACTCGAATGGAATGTCCAGAAATCATCAAAATATTTTGAAAAAAAACTAGTCCAGACTCTAACGTTTCTAGTAGTCTTTAGATTGATATTCCAGGAAATATGCAGCTATGTCAAACCACTAATTTTTCCACAAAACGGAATTCATTCACAGAACACCAAGCGAAAAATAAGCAAAAGAGAATATAATGCGCAATAACTCGATGAACACTATATTCCCCCACCCCCGAGTCAACAAACAAAAGTTGTCCGATTTCCTGCAATATGTCATAAATAATCGCATTGGCAAAAAGCAAGGTTCCAACACGGATTCTTACTGGAGATAAAGATTGCACAGAGGACTATTCAGGGATCACGGGCTGAAAAACGGAAATTTTTTTTTTCCAGCTATCTTCTCGAGGTTACAAGCAAAAAAAACTAAGCCGAACTGAAAAACTGCATGAACTGGGAGAACTGGCCACTCTTTCTCCATTGTACAAATTATCTTTTTCTCAAAAAAAAACTTTTCCTTGATTGTTGTCTAAGTTAGTTTCTGTTGTCCAACATGCATGTGTCCTAATTTCGAGCAATTTGGCACCTCCGTCATTTCCGATTCTTTTTGAAATAGAACTGCGGCAAAGACAACCTTATTAAAGGAGAAGCATCGTCACAATACCCAGCAGAATCAAAATCGACACGAACTCATGCCTCAAAATACAATAAACGACATCTGTACTCCCGAAAATAATTCTGAAGTAAATACATCATCATATTCAGGATGACCAAAATAATTTTACATTAGACATTTGGCAATCCACTGAAGCCTGCCATGTTCAGTAAAGGAAACTACACTGAAATAATGTAGTTGCAACTGACATAGTTCTATAATTCATTCCTGTAGTGTTATGCAATCTGCATAGTCGATATTCTACTTGTGTAACCATATGTGTGCGCATAAACATACACACAACCATGAGTCATATTTTACGAATTTTCCCGACGAATATGAAGAAAGAAGTGCATGGAAGATGAGACTCAATAATAGAAAAAATCTTTGGTGAGTGGAAAAGAGTATATGAATTGGTCATTCAATTTCATGACCAAATAGCAGAAGACAGTTATAAGTATTTCTCCGACAAAATTACTTATAGCTTAAACATAGTACTCTGGTGATTAGAAGAATTGGAAAATAAACATATCTTATAACATGATGACCTGAACCGTAAATTCCAAATCTTTTCATGACATTAAATTTGAAATATGGGGTGCATTTGCTAAAGTAAAAGCAGATTGGCTAATATTAATTTTCACATCATATTAAAACCATGCATAGCAATTTGATTACATATAGAATAATCTTGTTGATTCACTAAATCTGTGACAAAGTTAATCTGTTCTGCAAATCCATCCTCAGATAATTTGATATTTGGAAACATGTTGTTTAATGTGATCTTACCAAAACACTGAAGGAATATAAAAATTGTCGAATTGCAATTACTATAATCACATCAAGCATTATCAAATCAATCGTGCAGCTGACATAAATGCTACAATCAACATTACCTGTAGGGCATGGCACACAAACAAAGAACGCCAATAACAGCAACACACACGTCAATTTCGCTGTCTGACTGATCGTCACCTATTAACAACTGCTTAAAATCCAAACTACTAGATAATGAAAACAAACAGAAAAGGGATACCACTTGCATGTCGCCCCAAGAAGTATTTCATGGAGCACAATTTACAGACACAAACTCGCCAGATATGTCATTCTGTTTTTATTTCACTCAAACAAATCCATTCACAAATTCTCTCCATCCACTCTCATTCAAAAAAACAAAAGTAATGTACTGACTCATCCAACAACTTGCTAACAGGTTGTCAGCGATTTTACATTTACCAGTTTAGAATCAGCCAAATCCAGTTCCACACCACATATTCAATTTGACACAGGTGATTCTGCATAGATCTTTTCTAAAAAAAAACACTTTTGCCCCAATTCCACTATATAGTCGTCGAACTCTGAACAAATTATTTGATATCCTGCACCCAATGCATTAACCATCATACCCAGCAATTCTACAAATTGTTCATCTGCAAGCCATTATCGTTAACAGCACACTACTGTTCTACTTCTCAGTGATCTGGCAACCAGAGCTCACATCGAACACTGGACTGATAAAGGCAACTACGTCGATACAACATTATTCATTCTTCTTCCTGTCTGCCTCTGCAAAAAGCCCCTGCAATTCAAATAGACATACCAACCACTCAAGCCTTCATCGTTACAGAACTGTTCCTGACCACTTAGTTAAAAAGAAATCTCCTTTCTCAATTTCAGTAAAGAAGACTTCTTAAGATTTTAATCTGATTTACCTTCATACAAATCAGACAGAAGGAACATAAAAAAAGTGTGTTGATTGTTCAGAAATTCTATTTGCTTTGGCCAAAAACTGTTGTATTATTCCAAACTGGATCTGACAGAATTGAACAGAAAATGAACGAATTTCGATGAATCTAGCGAAGCATGTACTCCAATCTCGATATGAAATCCAATTTCGGAAGCTAATCAGACATTTATCTTTGGGGAAAAAATGGTCTGCTGAATTTTGTAAATTTTGGACTTGATGAAATGTGGGACAGTGTGTTACATCTATCTATCTATCTATCTATCTATCTATCTATCTATCTATCTATCTATCTATCTATCTATCTATCTATCTATCTATCTATCTATCTATCTATCTATCTATTATATATATATATATATACACACACATGCACGCGCGCGCGCGCGCACACACACACATACATATACATGAATTGAGATGCAAATGTAGTTCAGTTAAACAAACAGAACGCTTACTGATAGATTTTATATGGTATAAAATTGAAAGTACAGTGGACAGTGAAGACAATTATCTAAGAGTATCTTGGGATCTTGATGTGCCATGCCAATTAGCCAAGCAGTGGTAGATGTTGCTTTAATAAAATAAATTCCAGCAGTTTTTATTTGTAAAACAGCTCACATCAGGAATTACACAGTCCATATTAGGAAATATTAATCTGAGAGTTTGAGGGACTCTGGTATATATGTCATTCAAAGTGGTATTACAGGTTGACGGCGTGGGGAAGAATGCATTTGGCAATCATGCCATCATTGGACAGAGCATCAAATATTGTTAACATCAATCTGTTTGGCGAGGTCATATTTTGAATATTTCATCTAGCCCTGCTGAATGAAACGTATTATTACTGTGGGAAGTATGAGGAAACCATAAGAAAAGTTTCCCTGTTTCTTACCAGTCCAGGCCTTGACTTAAAAGAAGAACTTAGATTAAATGCAATTGTTTTTCCCCTGGAAGTTTATACGTTGAGGCTTGACCTTGAACACTGTTATAAATCCAAGGCAGCTTTAGATAAAGTAAGTACTAATGTCTTTTCTGGATGACAGGAAGGTTCAAACCTACATGGGAAAGGTTGTAGTTGAGAGTGGAAATACTTAAAAGTCAATTGTGGAGCAATGTTTAAATACAGAGTTGCTTCACAAACGGCATTAACTTCTATATAAAGTAATAAATGCAGTAAAAGTTATGCATTTAAAATATATTCTGTCAAATGCATGAAATGTAAATCCTTGCATGGATTGAATCAAACGCAGGCAAATAGGACAGATTTGTTTTTAGAAACTTGGTTGGCTTGGACCAATTCGATTGAAGCGCATGTTTTTTTGCTGCATGTATGCAGGATTCTACGAGCATAAAATGATCAATATGATCTCAGTAATATATCTTGCTTCCATTCGAACATTTCAGTTTATTTAATATTCCATTGCACGTTTGCAGATCGAGCAAACGCAAATATCTGATGAGTATTTTCATATTTGAAATCATTAAACAATCTTGCAGTGCCCTTCTTGGCCACAATGCTGTGAGATGCCAATGCCATGGAATTTTATTATCCTCCGCATGTTTTGAAAATACTTATGATAAAGGAGATACTCACTCTAAAAAAACGGTATTAAAATCGTAAGTTAATGCTGGATTTTAATTTACAAAATGATGATTCGTCTCCAAAGGTATGAACATTCTGCAAAATACATTACGTGAATAACAGGAACTGTCGTGAACATGAGATTGTTGGTAAACTGCTTTGAGATGTTTTTTATACAAAAACATCAGTTATATAAATCCTTTGAACCTTCTCGAACTCAGCATAAATCGAATGAGGGACACTCCCTTGTCCAAATTAGGTGATCGACAATCTAAATGTGAATAAGAGTTGAAGACAATTATAATTGAGGAAGCAATCAACACATTTATTATTATAAATCTCTATAGAAGAGCAGAAGTAGTGAACATTATGCATTTCCTTTGAGAAAATTTGAGCGATGAGGTAAAGTTGAGATATACAGCACAGAAAGATAATGACATAACGTTAGCTGCAATAAAATCTATTGAATTCTGTGAACATAAAAGAATGACGATATGTATCTGTTCTAAAAGTATCATATAAATCGACATAGATTACGAAAATAACAGCCAGGAGATCCACATAATTTGGCAATAATTTATGATTGTGGGATCTGTTTTAGACGTAAAAGTAAGGGACAAGGTATTTCAAGCTTTGCTTCCTTGTTTCTTCTTTACATTTTAAACACGTACATAGTACAATATCTATAGTTCTAATCCAATAAGGAGTGTTGCAGAAATCCGTTATTTGATTTAACCACAACGACAAAATTCATGAACCCAAAGAGGAAAAACATTCATAATTTTGGTACCTTAATTTTCAACATTTAAATTCAAAAAACGACTCCCTGAACGTGAACACAAACAAACTCTCAGTGAAGATGGTAAACATGATCAATGCATTTGCTTAGGGTGTGTGGGTCTTCAAACATTCCAAACAAATCCATCCAAATTTACGAAGAGATGCAAAGTAACAACAGCTAATGCAGTAAGCATTACATAGAAAGAGTGTGACAAAACTGCAATTGTCATGTTGATGGTTAAGATTGTGGGAAAAAATGGCCAAAGTTTTGTTGAACGAAAGTTGGATTTAGATATATTTTGTTTGATATAACGCGATCAATTCTGAAGAATTGCATTACAGTTGTAAAATAATCTCCCTGCACGCCTTTCCTCACAGAGGTGAGGCTAGTGAAAAGTCTAACTGTTGGTTATTATGTATTTCATCTTGAATTTATGGATTTATAATCTGAATGGCAAATGTGTCACGATGTTATTTGCATTCACTATCCTGAATAACCTATTACATTTGCTTCAAATGTGGCTTCAAAGTGTGCATCAAAGGTGGTCCTCGCTCAATCTGTTCTGCCGAGAAACGATCCAAAGATCCATGGGACATGCATAATACATGCAGATTACACGTAGAGTAGGGGAAAAAAAACAAATGGAAGACATCGGAAACTGAAACAGGCTGTCGATGTGTAAATAAATTGTCTTGGCATTGCTATGAACATTTAAAGTTGTTTAGCGAATCACATCTTCCATATCATCTGACAGTTATACGATGAAGTGTTAGACACAGTTGATGTCACTTGCATTTCTGGCACAAACTTGGAAATGTATTTATCCCTGAACATTTGGAAAATAGGTACTTCATGATAGAAGCGTGCTGTGATATGATGAATGCCAACACATGTTGTGTTTAGCAGTACATTTGAAAGAAAAATGAATCATCTACGACTCAGTACCTTGCACTATCTGGAGGTGGCTCAGTAAGTGTCTTGCTGGAAAAGAACAGCAGATTTAACAGCATTCCAGGACCAGGAGTCATCGAAGTTTTCGTCAGAAGGCCTTCCTCAGGAGTCGATTCTTCGATTCTCCTGCTCCTCAGATGTTGTTCAACCAGCTGTGGTTTTCTCGCAGCACACTTTTGGAATGCTTTCTTCAGCCTCTGCAGTCCTCATCTTCTTGTGCTCTCTGTAATGTATCCGAATTATTAGGGAAGGGGGACATTATGTCAGGCATGCTGAAATATACATGTTTCAGCATGAGATCTTAAATAATTTGAACTGTCATGCAACACCTTTTGACAAAAATTGGACAGGTCCAGTATCGACACAGCATTAATCAAGCAGAGATTGACTTCACTCTGAGTACAGACAGGAAGTACATAAGACATCTCCTAGTGTCGCATTTAGAATTACTTGCACTTTACACCCAATAGGCTATCCAAAACAAGTTCCTCCGACATGCACTGTGCATGGTCTCCAGAAACGCAACAGCAGGAGACAAGTCAAAACATCAGATAATAGCACTCGCATATTAACATACAAATAGTTGAATACCTGAATTTAGTTTTCACCTCTGAATTTCTGAAACGTGAACAAACCTGGTTGAAGGCAGAGTTTGTTGGTGGAGTGTTGATTTTCAGGCTGAAAGCCTGTGACCAGATGTGTGCATGAATAATTTGGGGCTGGATTCACTGCTTTACAGTATTTTTATAAATGATTTGGATGTGAACATAGGTGGTATATTTCATACTTTTACAAGTCGCAAAATTGCAAGCGTAGGGGATAGCGAATAAGGTTATCTCAGAATTAACCGGGGTCTTGATCATAAGAACCAATGGACTGAGCAGTGGCAGGTGGTGTATGGTTTTGAGAAATGTGCTGTGCCACATTTTGGAGGGACGAATAAGAGGAGGATGTATACACTTAATGGTAATATCTGGATCAGTGCAGCTGTGCAAAATGCTCTTGACATACAGGGTTACAGTCCCTTGAAAGTCGTGTCGCAGGTACACTGAATAGTGACAATGGCGTTTGGAATGCTTTGCTTTATTGATCGGCGCATTCAATACAGGAGTTGGGAAAGCATGCTGTAGTTGTAGAGAAATTTCGTTAGGCCACGTTTCGAACATTGCATTTAATTAGACCTCCCGCCTGTCAGAGTGTGCTGTGACACTTGGAAGGCTTCTGAAAAGATGTATAAGCACGTTTCCAGGGTTGCAGGATTTGAGTAAAATTGGGATACTGAATAAGCTGTGGCTGTTTTCACTGAACTATGGAATGTCGAGGTCTGTCCTTATAAGGTTTATTAAACTGTAAGAGGCATGAATAGGGCAAATAGACTGAGTCTTGTCCCTAGGGAGACGGAGTACAAATCTAGAGATCATAAGTTTACATGACAGGAGAAAAAATAATAAAAGGAAACTGAGGGGCAAATTAGTAACGCAGGGGTTGGTGCATGGAATGAGACGACATAGAAGGTGGTAGAGAAAGGTACCCTTACAAAAGTCAACAGGTGTCTGACTGGGTATATAACTGGAAAGGCTTTGAAGCAATATAGGCCAAGTACTGGTAAAAATGGGACTAAAATAGGTTCACATGACTGTTCGGAATAAATGTGATAAACTGAACATTGTGCTTCCATACTTTAAATCTCTATAACGCTAGTGCTTCAGGAAAAAGCACTGTCACCTGATAACTGGCAGCACTCAACCTCATTAGAAAATACGCCATTGCCGTATTAGGCATGTGATTATCTGCATCTTATTCATTTATCCATCAACTACCTATTTGAGAACTTGAATTCATTCAGGTTTCAAGAACAAAGTGACTGCACAGAAACATAAACTGAAGCTTAAGTTCAACTGTCAGCATTTCCACGTACTCAGTCGCCACTGCAATCTGTGTGTTGAAGGAATCTGAGACTTCAGTCTTGCTATCGCAGCAATAAATTCTAGTTGCATAATTATGAGTTTGACATCAATAATTTGTCCCGTTCCATCAAACTATTAAATGCATGCATTTAAATACGAACTAGCAATAAGTATTTCGTCGCCATGAACTCCAGGCCATTCATTCATCAGAAGCATCAGAAACATTCCATCAGCTTTATGCCGTCACCTAAATTGACCCCTGAAATCTTACCTATTTTGGACTATATCCGAATTAATCTGACACATGAACAGGAAGCACCGGGCTGGATGAACAGATTAGCACTTGGTTTACAAACAGTCCAAGTATGCATTTATGACAGACACCCCATATACTGTTACACGTTTTCAGTATGAATTAGGTTCATTTCATCTATGCGTAGTGATTGCATTGTCTAGGCAATTGCCATTCAAAGTTTTTGATCCATTAGATTATCATAATCTGATATACATTGATTGATATGCTGGTGTTATTTTAGATCATGAAATGAAAATCAGCATTCAGATTTTGTGGAACTCTGATTTTTGAATGAGAGCAAAAGAATTGTACTATTATCTGCACTGCTGTCAATATTCGTGGATTATTGAAACGACTACACTGCCTTCCTAAATATTCGTAACTTTCTGTTGCATGTTACAGCATTCAGAAAATGCCAAGAAGGTGAGAACTCTAAAACTCTGCAGATACTCTGCAGTTGAAATGACAGCGAAATGTGATTGACATAAAAAGTCTTCAATTCTGATGGAATTAGATTAATAAATAATGTTGGTGTGCTTTGCTAAAAAAAGATTAAAAGGGTTCCATCTGCTCTATGCCATGGATATTAAACCTCGTTATCCAATATGAAATATACATTGAAAATCTGTCTAACGTCTGAAAACATGGCCGACCATTAAGTACTAGTAAATAGAAAACTGGTACAATCTTGTTCAATATCACAAATACGCAAAAACAGTTTGTGTTTATGCAATCAGTTGATAAACCTGGCAATATCCAGAACATATACATAGACCATACTTTGAACGCTGCTATATATTCAAAACATTTCAAGAAAATGTCCGTTACAGTAACGTTTTCAACAGATATAAATTGGATATTCCAGAAGAGATGCAGCTTGTCAAAACATTCATTTTCAAAGCAAAGTTATTTACAATCTACCGAATGAGAAACCCACAAACCAAAACAGACTTTACAATAACAACTATCTGAAAACCCAATGGATGCGTTAGCCCATCAAACATAAACCAGCACTGTCCCAGTTTCATACAAGATCCATAAGCACTCCACGTGGCTAAAATATAAAGTCAAACATCGGTTCCCACAGGAAAGAAAGATAGCTGGCAGGATTATTCAGAGGTTACTGTGTGATACATGGAACTTTCCTTTTCCCAGCAGATTCTCGGGGTCCCAACCAAATACTAAACAAAACTGGAAATTTGTCTGAACTGGGAGAAAGAGTCTCTCCAACTGCATGTTATAACTGTTCATAAAAATAACCAAACTGGATTATCTCCTTTCCCTGATTGTTGCCTGGGGTAGATTCTGGTTAGCCATAATTAAAGTGTCATAAATTCAGACAATTCAGTATTTTAGTTCGTTATGTCTCCCAAAGCAAAGGAAAACAGAAGCTTTTTAGAGGTGCAGCATTGTCACAGTACGCAATAAAATGTAAACTTACAGTAGTTCTCGTCTTAAAGCACAAACAATGACATTTACGCTGCCTCAAATGAACACCAATACAATTATATCAGAGCATTCACAATGCCTAAAACGATTTTACATTAGAAATTTGTCCCGCCACTAAACCTCACATTTACGGATAGCCCAGGAAACAAGGTGTCCCCCAGATGTGAAAAGTCAAGCGGTCTTTTACACTAGCTTGTATGTGTTCACGTTGAGTGTGTTGCATGTACGGATTGAGTTGTCAGAAGAAGTGGTGAAGGCAGCTGCAATTACAACATGAAAAAACATTTTGATGGTAGATTGAAAGGAAGTGTTCAGAGGGATGTAGATCAAGTAATGGCAATTGGTACACGAGTAGTATCTGAATTCTGATCGTCATGGACGAGTTGGAACGAAGGATCTGTTTCCCTGTTGTACATTTCTATGATTCGAAGAACTGACCATCTTTTAGATTTTATGTCCATGCCACACATTCATTTAAATGTCACTTAATTGCGAAAACGGCACATGTCTTATGATATGGCATCCTATACCTTACCCATGATCAAACATTTTTATCGGCTAACTTAAGAGAAAGGACTTTGTCAGTGATCTCACAAGCAATATTCATTGGAACACATGCAGTGGAATCTGAAGCCTTTCTCCAGTAACAATTCACGCAGCATTACGTCTTCACAAACAACAACATACAACATTTTCTTCAGCAAGTGTCACCATACATGGGATCTAAAATTGCAGGCAACCTTCTCCACATTTGTTCTAAAACATTGCACATTTGGTATCCTAAAATAATACACTTGTCATTATGGATAATAAATCAGAAAAAAACAACAACTGCACAATGGGTTAACGAACACTTAGTATTCCCAATTCTTTCTCCACAGGTGAGAAAATAAATGTCATTGTCACACTATCGTTTCTGACATCAACATGTCAATGAATTTACATAAGAGTCTTTATCTTACTCAAACAAGATTGATTTGCATTAATTTTATGAACGCCAGAGCATTAACCATTATATGCATTTTCTATATGAACGTCATTCAGCATTGTATGATGCACCAGCAGAAATGTATTCACAAAATTCAGGCTATGCCTAAGAAACTGCAAGCAAAAAAAAATGTATATTCCATAGTGAGTGAGTAGAATGCATTTCAGAACGAAATGACAAAATATTAGATATACGGAATTTCTAGTCAGTATTATATGGTAAAAAATAACAAATAATAACAAAGAGGCAACTGTTGTCAAAGTTTAGTCAGGATTAATGTTGTGATTAAGTGAAGTAGAAAAAAGAAGGCATGCCTCAATTCATTAGCACGGAGCTAAATTTTCTATAATTCCAATAATAATGACTACTGCATCCAATTCATAATATATTGTTACAGCAGATACTAGCTGCCATTTTCCCATTTGCAGATTATGCAGCCAAAAATGTTTGTGAGATTATGTCAGAAAAAATGACTTAGCTGTGATGGGAATGTTTACATTAAACCAACATAAAATGTTCTGTTAGAATTCAGAATGAAAGCGATTTTTCTTAAATTTAATATGTGCTTTCTGTCTCTCTTCAGTTGATAAACCAAGTGATTCCGGAGCTTTGCAGCTATCCAGAGATACATTTAATCATGAATCAGAATTGGAATATGAGCGATAAAATAATGTAGATGCAACTGAAATAGTTCTAAATTATATTTCAGTTCGTTGAGGCATTTGCACATTTAAATCGAATTTGTTAGAAATATAAGTATTGCTGCAGAACTCGCTGCTAAATTAACTTTGCAATTTTGCTGTAAATAATCATATTTGCCTGAAAAAGCAGAAATAAAAAAAAATGCATGTAATACGGTTCATATTTTACGAATTTTCCCGACAGATATGAAGAAGTGCATGGAAGGTGAGAATCATTAACTTAAGAAAAAACTGTGCTGACCATATGAGACTCGATGAATTGCTCATTGAATTTCACTCGACCATGGTCAAATGGCATATGTAATTCCTAAGGTTATCTCCAACAGATATTATTGATAGCATAAACTTGGCACTGTGGTAATTGGATAATAAACATATTTTATAACGTGATGGAATGAAATGTAAATTTCAGATTTTCTTGTGAGGCTAAGTTTGCATCAGAAACTGAAATGGAATGCATTTGCTATACTAACAGTGCATTCCAAAGGTGGTGATTTTTAGACCATATCAAAGTTATGTCGATTATTCCCTAAATGTTTGCTGAAGTCAATCTATTCTGCAAATCCATCCTCGGGTAATTCAATAGTCAGAAATGTATAATATACCGTAAACTTACAAAAACACTGAAGAAATACAAAATAAATTATCGAATTCCAATAAAGAAAATCACATCACACAATATCAAACCCATCGTGCAGTTGACATCATAAATGTCACACTCAACACTATCGGTAGGATATGGCCAATAAATGACGAACGCCTTTGCTGAGCAACAAATATATCAATTTCACATTCTGCATGATAGTCACCTATGAACAACCACTTGAAATGCAAACTACTAGAAGACTGAAAGAATTAGAACAGGGACAGCACATGCCTGTGGGCACAAGAAGAATGTGACGGTGCATGACATACTGCCACAGACTTGTCAGAGTATTCCCTTTATTTCCAACTTGACTACTTAGGAAATTCTCATTGCACACTCTCATTCAGAAAAGAACGTATTGTCTCAACAACAACATGCTACCAGGTCCTTCGGGCTTTTACATTTCCCCACTTCTGAAATGTCCAAATCCAGTAACTTCGCAGTCATTCACCCTGACACAACTGACTCTGGATACATTTTGTTTCCATCTTTTTCTCCCACTTCGACTTTATTGTCTTCAACCACAAAGCCAAATATTTGACTTCCTATAGCCAATGCATTAAACAACACATACAGCAAGTATACCAACTTCTTAACTGCAATACTGACCCATTTAACAACATATTACTACTGTACTTCCAACTTTTCTGTCATATAAAGCTCGCATCTAACACTGGGTGGATGAAGTCAACTATCTCTTTGTTACACCATCAATTCTTCGTCCAATCTAACTAGGCAAAAGTCTGCAGTTATACGAGGTTAACAACCATTCAAGCCGACATCGATAGAAAGCCATTACACACCATTAAGTTTACAAACACCTCCTCTCTCAGCATCTGTCAAGGTAACTTCTTAAATTTTTAAAATCTGTTTAAACTTCATGCAAAGAAGAAAGGAACATCAAAAAGCCTGTGTTGACAATTCGGATATTCTTTCTGATTTTGGTAGCAAATTTGTGATATTATCCAACTGTCATGTGATCCGAAATAAAGGCAAAATGAATGCCATTTAGAATTAATGTAGGAAACCATGTTTTCTAAAGTCAATATGAAATCCCACTTTCGAATCCATTCAGATTTTTTCTTTGTTTGAAGAAACACATGGTGTGACAACTTTTATCCATGTACACTTGATGAAATGTTGGACAGTGTATTACTCATTTATGTTTTCTTTAATTGAGATGAAAATGTAGTTAAGAAAGATAATGAGAACAAAAACTAATGTATTTTATTTTGCATACAGTTGACGGAATAGTGGACAGTAATAGCAGATATCTAAGAGCATAATGGGATTTTTATGAGCGAGGTAAATTGGCAGAGTATTACTAGAGGGGTAAAAACAATGACTGCAGATGCTGGAAACCAGAATCTGGATTAGTGGTGCTGGAAGAGCACAGCAGTTCAGGCAGAATCCAAGGAGCAGCAAAATCGACATTTCGGGTAAAAGCCCTTCATCACGTCGATTTCGGTGCTCCTTGGATTCTGCCTGAACTGCAGTGCTTTCCATCACCACTAATCCAGAGTATTGTTCGATGCTGGTTAATTGAGATATTTTGGAGAAGTTGTATATTTTGGAAGATACCCCGCATTAGGAATTATACGGTCAAAATTAGGCCATTTGGAGTGCTGTTGAGCAGAATTTTTCCTTTGAAATTAACATCACAGTTTGATAATTGGGCAAAGAAGCCATTTAGAAATCCCACCTTCATTGACAGGAGATTCAAGTATACCATTCATCATGACAGTAGTCAGGCCATATTTGCAGTGCTTCATGCAGCTTTACTGTCCAATGGAAATTATGCAGAAAGCAAAGTGCAGGACTTTCACTGGGATGACATGGCTTGAGTTATGAAGTGAGCTTTGATTGAATGGGATTTTCCTGGAAATTTGCAGGTTGAGGCCTGACCTTATACATTCAAGAGGACTTTAGATAAGCTAACAAACCAATGGATGTTCCCTAAGGTAGAAACTTCCAAATTACAGGTGTCACAAAGCTCGTCCTTTTATTACTAAAAATGTCTATTGGCACAAAGAGATTCTGCACTTGTTTTTATTTCACAGAGGGACAATAAACCAGACCGGACTGGATTGGTACCGAGATGAAAAAGATTTGGAAATGCTTTTATTTTTATGTGAACAGATGAGACAGACGTCAGGCCAAAGTGGTCATATTTTAGAAGCGACCTATATAAAGAGAGAAAAATTGTCAGCTCACTACTTGAGCTGAGATGAGCAGTTTAGATCAGTCTTGATCTGTTTGGAATTTCCACAGGCAGCAATGTGGAATCTCTCTCTCTCTCTCTGATCTTCAAATTCAACTTGCAAATACGTGTTCCAGTTATACTGTTTGTAAAAGCTTTTTGGAACCATTGTGTATATTTGGAAGAGCATAATTAAGTCTGGTTGGATAGATTGAGTTCTGTTGGGGTTGTTTACACTGTTCGTTGTATTTCATTGTGTAATTTTGTGAATACCTTTTCTTCTGGTTTAGAAGCTCATAGTCAATCCAGCTAACCCAATCCAGCTAATTCAAACAGTACACCTATCGAAACAGATTGCAAAGTAATGGTCTGTGCTGCCTGCTTTAGAATGTTTTGAGGGAGTCGGCAAGATGGCGGCAATTCTGAAGAACTGTTTTGGACAGCTCTGCCTCACAGCCTGGACATAATGGTGTTTTTTGCCATCCCTGGCCAACGTATGTGGTGGAATTATTACTTTGAAACCTTACAGATCACATATCTGTTAATATTTGGGAGTGGGAAGGAGGCCAAAAGGAAAAGGAGCAAGCAAACTCTCTTGCACTCCCCTGCAGCACCTACCACACCAGAGACTAGAGCAGCAGCAGCATCTTTTGAACCCTCCAGGGATCTGGCAGATTCACAAGAATTGGTTGTGGCAATGGTGAGACTTATCTTGAAAGTTGGGGCTGCAATGGAGGAGATCCATGGGGAGGTTTGTGTCCAGGTCCAAACTATTGCATCCATGCTGCAGAAGCATGATCTGCAGGTCCAGGGCCTTGGCGAGCGCTGGAGGAGGTGAAGGATCGAACTAAGGCCTCGGAGGCTGCGATTGAGTGCTCATCCAGTCGGTTCCAGGTGCTGGAGCGAGAGTTGCGAGCATTGCGAAACCACATTGACGACCTCGAAAACCGATGTAGGAGGATAAATCTCCAAACTGTCGGGCTCCCTGAAGGTGATGAAGGTGAGCAGCCAGTTAGCTTTTTTGACAGCTGGTTGCCAATGTTTCTGGGACTTCACATCGAGTCCAGCAGGCTATTGATAGGGCACATCGGGTTACAGTGCACAGGTCAGAGCTGGTGCAGCGCCCCGCCTGGTCCTAGTGCACTTCCACTCATATAAGGACATGCAAAAAGTGATAGAAGCTTACAGACCCCTGGGAAAACATCCACTGGCAGTGCTGTGCAAGAGTTAATAAATCATGTTTTTTTCCAGGATCACTCTACACCTGCAATTCGACAGAGGAAATCCCTGAAGAGTACCGTTAATGTTTCTTCTCTTTTCTATCTTTCCCAATGTTTTCTCTTTCTTTTTTTATTTCTTTTTATCTCCCAAATAATTTCTTTTTTTTTGGAATGGGGGGAAAATAACTTGGAATAAGGTGTCCCTTTTTATAATAACTGGATTTTTGAGAGGAAATTTTGTGAATGTTTTTTGCTGTCTCTCCTCATTTTTTTTTGTTTGTTCTGTTTATCTTTTAGTCACAAGTAGGGGTGACATGAAGCCAGGGATGGGTGGAGTGCTCATTCTGAATTTGTCTTTTTTCTGTGATTTAAGGATCATCTCCTTTTTTTTCTTTCTAAAGGCTGGGAGACAGTCCGGGATTGGGCGATCTGTGAAGAAATGGATGGGTAGGGTGAATGCCCCCGATGGGCAGGGAAAAGAGTCTTCCATTCAATGATTTATAGTTGGTTTTCTTTGTAGTTTTTTTTGGTAGTAATGGTTGTTTATAGTTACGATAGGATAGTTTTTGGATGAATAGTTTTTCGACTCTCTGAGTATTTAGTTATTCTCTACACTTTGTAAACAGGGTTCTCCCTCTGACGCTTTCAAGGGTACTCTGAAAGGATATATGGCTAAGTGTCTTATTAAATTGTATACTTGGAACAATAGGGGAAGTCATTCATCAGTTAAAATGAAAACAAAAGTGCTTTCCAGATAAAGAGGGAAAGGGTTTGATATTGCTTTGTTACAAGAAACTCATTCTGATGATTGGGAACACTTGAAATTGTAACAGGGTGGTCATTACCGGGTATTCTTCTCATCCTTTACTACTAAATGTCGGGGAGTGGTGGTACATATCGAGAAAAATCTGCCGTTCTCATTGTCACAGCAGGTGAAGGCTGAACAGGGACGGTTTGTGATACTTAAAGCCCTGAGGCATGGGAAAGAATATGGCATTTTAAAATTATACTGTCTTCTGGCGCATCTACTCATATTTTTGACTAGTGCTTTCTCTAACTTGAGTTCTTTTGTTATGAGGGTGAGTTTAATTTTCTTTTGGATAGAAGAGTGGACAGGATGCCATTTCGGCCCACAACTATTTCTTCCCAGGCCAAGCAGGTGGATGACTTCCGTGAGGAGTTGGGGCTGGTGGATATTTGGAGGTGACTTCACCCTACTGGCAGGGGATTCTCCCTTTTTTCAAACCCACATAAATGCCACAGGAGGATTGACCTCTTTCTGGCTCCCTCGGATATTCTGGATTCGATAATGGGTTGCAAAATTGGGAATCTAGCTATTTCTGATCACCCGGCAGTATACTTGGAGGTTAGGTCCAAGAGTGAATGGCTAGGTTGGCAGCACTGGCAGTTGGATCCATTTCTACTTAAGGATTCCCAATTTGTGAAACACATTTTGATGGGGTTTCAGGAATTCTTGACTATCAACTCAGGCACTAGATTAGAGTGGTATTGGAAAAGTACAGCAGGTCAGGCAGCATCCTAGGAGCAGGAACATCGACGTTTCGGGCAAAAGCCCTTCATCAGGAACAGAGGCAGGGTGCCTGCAGTGTGGAGAGATAAATTATAGGGGTTGGGGTGGGGAGAAAGTAGCGTAGAGTAAAATAGGTGAATGGGAGTGGGAATGGAGGTCATAGGTCAAAAAGGACGGTAGGGGACGGTAGCAAAGACTACAATGGGTTCTTTTGGTGGTGATGAAGGTGATAGGTCAGAGACAAGGGTGGGGTGGACAGGTGGAAAGGAAGATAGGCAGGTAGGGCAGTTCATGGCGATGATGCTGACCTGGAAGTTTGGAACAGGGCTGAGGTAGGTGAAGGAGAAATGAGTAAACTGGCAATGTCCACATTGATGAACTGCAGTTGAAGTGTCCTGAAGTGAAAGATGAGGCGTTCTTCCTTCAGGCGTCAGTTGGTGAGGGAGCGGCGTGGAGGAGTCCCAAGACATGCATGTCCTCGGCAGAGTGGGATGGGGAGTTGAAATATTGGGCCACAGGTCGATCAGGTTGATTGGTTGATTGGACATGTTCCCGAAAGCACTCTACTAGGAGGGGACAGAGTCTCCCCAATGCAGAGAAGACCGCATCAGGAGCAACGGATACCATAAATGAAATTGGTGGATGTGAACGTAAAAGTTTGATGCATGTGGAAGGCTCCATTGGGGGTTCCAGATAGAGGTGAGGGAAGAGGTGTGGGCGCAGGTTTTGCAATTCCTGCGGTGGAAATGGAGGGTGCCAGTAAAGGAGGGTAGTTTTGAGGGTGGGGGGACGTGGAACTGTCCATGTAGTCCCGGAGGGAATAGTCTGAACGGAAAGCGGAAATGGGTTGGGAGGGAAATAAAAGCCTGGTGGTGGGGTCCGTTTGGAAATGGCCGAAATGTCATTGGATGATGTGGTTTATTCGAAAGTTGTTAGGGTGGGAGGTGAGCGCCAGGAATGTTCTGTCCTTGATCCAGTTGGAGGGGTGGAGCTTGAGGGCGGAGGTGTGGGATGTGGGCGAGATGCGTTTGAGGTCATCTTTAACCATGTGGGAAGGGAAATTGTTGTCCATAATTAAGGAGGACATCTGGCGTGTACTGTGGTGGAACTCGTCCTCCTTGGAGTAGATACGGTGGAGGCAGAGGAATTGGGAATACGAAATGACATTTTTCCACGAAGTAGGCTGGGAAGACGTGTAATCCTGGTAGCTGTGGGAGTCTGTTTGTTTGTAAAAAAAGTCAGTGCCAAGTCAGTCGTCATTAACTGAGATGGGGAGGTCCAGGAAGGGGAGGACGGTGTCAGAGATGGTCCAGGTGAATTTAAGGACCGGGATAAATGTGTTGGTGAAGCTGATGAATTGCTCAACCTCCTTACAGGAGCACGACGTGGCACCAATGCAGTCATCAATATAGTGGAGGAAGAGGTGGGGAGTGGTGCCGGTGTAACTGCAGAAGATGGACTATTCTACATAGCCAATAAAGAGACCGGCATAGCTGGGGCCCATACGGGTGCCCATGGCTACCCCTTTTGTCTGGAGGAAGTGTGAGAATTCGAAGGAGAAATTGTTAACGCTGAGGACCAGTTCAGATAAAGGATTCATAGTGTCGGTGGAAGGGAACTTTGGGGACGTCGGCATAGGAAGAAACGAAGGGCTTGGAGGCTCTGGTCATGGCAGATGTAGGCCTCGAGGGATTCGATATCCATGATGTAGATGAGGCGCTTGGGGCCAGGGAAACGGAGGTCTTGTAGGAGGTGGAGTGTGTGGGTGGTTTCTCGAGCGTATGTGGGGAATTCCTGTACTGGGGAGATAGGAAAGTGTCGAGGTAGGTAGAGATATGTTCGGTGTGGCAGGAACATGCTGAGACAATGGATCGGCCAGGGTGGTCAAGCTTGTGGAAGGAGGTAGAATCAGGTGGTGCGGTTTTCCCGATCTATGAGGTTGGGGAGGGTTAGAGGACAGCACGCTGTGTTCCGGTGGATGGAGTGTGTTGCATGCGGGTGAAGGGGTCATCCGATGTTGGGTGGGAGTCTTGATTATAAAAGTAAGCTCGGAGGCGGAGGCGTCAGAAGTAGTGTTTGACATCACGGCGTGTATTAAATTTGTTGATGCGTGGGAGGAGGGGAATAAAGATGATGCCTTTGCTGAGGACTGATCGTTCATCCTCAGAGAGGGGGAGGTGGGGGAAATGGTGAAAACTCGGCAGTGCTCAGCTCATGCACAGCTCATTGTCCGGTTATGCTATGCAAGACTGGTCAGGCCTTTGCTAGGGGTTTAGCTATTTCCTATTCGGCTAGCTGGAAATTACAGAAGGAGGAACAGCAGTGGCTACTTGAGATGCGGTTGAAAGCCGCCGAGGTGGCACATTTTGCGCGGTCTTTGGTGACTAAGCTACAGCAGATCACATCCCTTCGGGCTGACTTGAATTCAATACTGATACAAAACGCAAAGAAAGAACTTGCTTTTGTTTGACAATGGTCTGAATAAGGGGTTAGGCCTGGGAAGTATTTAGCGTACTTGACTGGGAAAAAGTCTGCTCTCCAATTCATTATTGCAATCACAGACAGCGCAGAGGTCATAACATACGATGCTAAAGAGATTAATTAGGCTTTTCGGAGCTTTTACTCTGAATTGTATCAGTCTGAAGGTTGCTAAGACAGGATGGATAAAATTGAGTTGTTTTTAATGAACTTGGCCCTCGCAGGGATAACCTTGGAACAGGTCTCTCTAATTAATGACCTCTTGACAGTTCACGAAATACAGGAGGGCAACTACAGAGTGGGAAAGTGCCTGGCCCCGATGGTCTGACGGGTGAGTTTTAGAAGGAGTTTATAGGAATTCTGGCAGGGCCAATGTTAGAGATGTACAATCACTCCTAAATGCATAAATACCTACTACCATCTTTGAGACAAGCTAACATTTCCCTAATTCTTAAGAAGCAGAAGGTTCCTGAGGATTGTTCCTCATACAGGTCCATTTCTCTATTAAATTCAGATTTCAAGATTCTGTCTAAGATCCTGGCGCTGAGATTGGAACGGGCGTTACCGCATATTAATAAGAGGACCAAGCAGGCTTTATAAGGGGCCGTCTGTCCTCTAATAATATTAGAAGTTTGCTGAATGTGGTCCAAGTTTCTCAGAATGGTCGAATCAGGGGTTGGTGATTTCCTTAGATTCAGAGAAAGCATTGGACTGTGTTGAATGGTCGTATCTCTTTTATGTCTCAGAATAGTTTGGATTGGTGGAGTCTTTGCTGGGTGGGTGGAGGTTATATATCACCACTCTCTGGCTGTGGTCATCAACAACGGAGTGAAGTTTGGGCATTTTAGGATTGGTAGGGGTAGTTGGCAAGGCTGTCCACTCACCGTTGTTGTTTACAATGGTGATAAAGCCGCTGGTGGAGGCCATTCGTGAGTACGCCCATATAACCACTCCGGAAGCGGGATTGAGGGCACACAAGATGACATTGTATGCAGATGATGTCCTTCTGTTTTTATCGAAACCCGATGACCTCCGCACCCCATTTGATACAATGTATCAATTCATTTGGGGCTATTTCATGATATAAGATATACTTTGCAAAATCGGAAGCTATGCCTTTGCGGAAATTTAAGGGTCTGCAAGAAGTTGAACGTGGCGTTAAGTTAATTTTAAGTGGTCAAGGACAGGGTTCTCGTGCCTAGGCATTTTTATTAATCACAAGGTTGATCTGTTATTTCGGACTAACTTTGCTCACTTGCTCGACAATACAGGCGAGATCTCCAGAGATGGGAGGATCTTCTAATTTCCTGACTCGGCCGACTATCGCTCATTAAGTTGAATGCTCTTCTTCGTTTGCTTTATCCCGTGCATATTCTCCCTGTAATGTTTCACAGATCAACAGTGTCGAAGCTTATGGGGTGGTTTGGTTCCTTTGTCAGGCATCGTAAGCGGCCCCTAATCAAACTTTCTAAATTGCAGATGTCTCAAAGAGGGGGAGGAGTTGATTTCCCAAACATCAAAGGGTATCAAGAGAGTTCTCTGCTGCTCTTTGTCTGCGATTGGGTAGGTAACGATCCAGACTCAATATGGCGGGATATTGAGGTCTCCCAAGCAAAGTGCCCTCTTATTAACCTCTTGTTCATGGATAAAATGAGGATTGTTACGGACCACTGCCGGAACCCCATTGTCATTAGTACACTAAAGGCATGATGGGCGATGTGTCAGAGTGAGGGTTGTTTATCCAGGACTTTGCCACTTTCGCCTTTAGTTGGCATGCCAGGGTTCCGACCAGGGATGATGGACTCAGGGTTCAAAATATGGGCAGCAAGAGGAGTTTCTAGTTTGGGAGACTTGTTTGACGGGGAGGTTATGATGTCTTTGGAGCAACTGAACCACAAATATGCATGAGCCAGCAGAGATCGTTTCCATTACTTTGAGGTGAGGGATTTCATTGAGAAGAAGACTACACTTCTCACGAAGCCCTATTAAACTGATACAAAGAGGTTGTTGCTATATTCCACAAGCACCCTTTTGGTTAGTGCCCTCTATCGCCTGCTGGGTGACAGGGCCTAGCAGGATATTAACCTGTTCTCTGAGGTCTGGGAGCAAGAGCTAGGAATGGAGATCTCTACTGAAACGTGGGAGAACGTGTGGGAGAATACTCGAAAGATCTCAATCTGTAATTAGACATGCGCTCCGCAGTTAAAAGTTCTGCACAGGGCTTATCTGGCACCAGACCATCTGGCAAAGTTTAAAAATGGGGCATCTTCAGTGAGCCCCAAATGTAAAATAAGTGTAGGTTCTCTTATCCATTGCTTTTGGGGTTCCCGCAGGCTCCATGTTTATTGGAGAGCTATGGCATGAGAGATAGGGAGGGTATTAAGGACTGAAGTCAAAGTAGACCCGATCTCTCCCCTCTTAGCTCTACCAAATTTACCATCTTTAGACATGCATGGGAAGAAACAACTTAACATCTTGCATACTGTGCACGGAAGAATATTCTGATGAATTGGGTGTCTGATAACCAGCCGGGCTTGCTGGGATAGCAGAAATTAATTATGGAGCTCATTCCCTTGGACTTTTTTTTATAAAGAAAACATGGCACACCACACAACAGACCATTGTTATAAGATATGACAGTCCTACTTGAGATAATTGCTTATAGAGTTTTCAGTTATCTTAACTAGTACGTTTGTCGAACCAGTTTGGTTAGACTCTGGGCCCTGAAGAGGTGTCCCCTGAGTTAATACGGGTATATATGCAATGCTCCCGTTCCTTTGCTTGGGAGCTTTGCGCCGAGCATCGCTGTTCTGCATTGTGTGGGTTTTTTTTTTTGCTATTCTTTCTTTTTATTTGGTGTTGCTTTGCGCAATGTTAGGGTTTGTTTTGCATTGTAGCATAGATTAGTCGTTGGTAAACTATAGTTGTATTGTAATTTGTGTGGTGTTTTTGCAGTTATTATAATGATGTTTATAATCGGTTGTATTTTTCAATAATTTTGTACGTTTATAATGTTAAACAATTGTAAATAAATATATTCACATTTAAAAAATAATGTTTTGAGTAGTCTGGCCTAGTCCATCACAGACTGTGGGCTCTTTGCGGGAATTATAAAAGTGAGTGGGAGGTGCTACTGCGATTCTTTGTGATGTTATATTGGTTGGGTTGACAATACTTTGGAGAGGAATCGCTCTTTCAGTCACCAAAGTTTTTCTGGACGTGTATGCTGTGACTTTGAAGTTTTGCTAAAATGGATTAAGACCAAGTTGCAAAAACTAGCAGAGGAGCTGGACATGGAACTGTCTGCTTTTGTGGGTCAGTATTGAAACCTGCTGGAGAAGCCGTCAGAATCTGTAGAGATGGCAAAAATACATTTGCACGTGAAGCAACCTGAGTTAGACTTAAGAGGTAAGGAACGGTCAGCAGAAATTAAACAGGTTGTCTTATGCTTAAAAGCAGAAGGGAGGCCAAATGGGTGAGAGCAGAACAGAGAGAACAAAAGAAAGCAGCAGAAGAGAGAGAGAAAAAGAGTTTTTGAACTATAAATCCTGACAGGTACAAACGGACGTCAGCATAAAAGGCCAAAGATAACGGATGAGCTTCGGCTAAGTGAAGAAGAGAGTGAAGCTGAACAAACCACGTTTAGTCAGGAGTCTAGTGAGTAACTGTTTCAATATGATCAAGCATTGCATAAATTTGATGAGAAGAATGTGAAAGTTTTTTTCATCTCTTTGAAAAGGTGGCTAAACAAATTCAGTGGCCAGTGGCAATTTCGATTTTGGGATCCAACCGATACTGGTATGTAGGGCTCATAAGGTATTCGTTTCACTAACAGAGGAGGTATCGTGGGAGTATGAGGAGATGAAAAAAGCCATTTTAAGTCCGTATGAGCATTTACAAGAAACCTACAGAAAATGGAGGAACACTGGTCAAAACGATGTTGAGTTTGAAAGGGTCAAACAGAGTAATACCGAGAAATGGATAAGAAACATAAAAACTGAGTAAACCTATGATAGCCTAAGAGAGGTAATTATTTTGGAAGAATTCCTGAAGTACTGCGAACTCGAGAAAGGGTATACGGTTAAAACAGTAAAATTAACAACTGCAGTAGCTGATGGTGTTGAGCTGGTCCATGAAGCTTGGTGTGGTTTCCAGAATGAATTACAGCCCATTAGGGATACAAACAGGGGCAAAGAGAATCCATCACGTCGAAATGGAAAGGCGGATCTCAGTGAATGTCGTAAGGATAACTTAGCATAGGGGAAAAAAAAGAAACCCTTTAATTGGGCAAAGAAGTTAAAATGCTCCAGTGTTTTAATTGTAATAAAGTGGGCCACACGAAATCACAATGATGATGTGCTAGGAGAAAGCAAATGTTGGAAAACAGATAAGCCTGGAAGTGTTGTTTGGCTCGTAAGAAAAGCACAAGGGACTTTAAACAACAACCTCAGAGTCTGCAATGTCTTTAGAGGTTGATTAAGGAGGAAGTGCAGGACCTCCTAAAAAATGAACATGCAAGGGTAAAGTTTATTCGGAACAGGCCAGGAGAAGTAGGTAAGGAGGTTACAATATTAAGGGAAACAGGATCCTCTCAGTCTCGATGAGGAATGATGCGAAGATATGCACTTCCAAGGAAATATTGCCAGAGATGTTTTGGCAGCATGATTTCATATTGAGACCAAAAATGCTCAATTATGTAAAGTAAGGCTAGAGATCCAGAGAGGAGTGGAGAATCTGTTGGGGGGGGGGGGGGGGGGAGTGTATATTGAACAAAGCGTCACATCCAGCAATACAATTTCTCCTTACAAATGATACAGCTTATTCACCAATAGGTGTGCTGCCTACTATCGTCAAAAATCCAGTGGAAACACATGCAACTGAAGACTTGAAAGACCTTTATCCAGGAATTTTCCCTGATTATGTTATCACAAGATCACACAGGCACAAGCTGAAGCAGAAGAGATCAAAACGCACAGCTAATAAAGCTGGCATAGTGTTATCCGGAACTGTCTTTGATCAAATAAGTGGAACAGAAAAGGAGTACATAGGTAAACATGCAAGTATCTTTAGCTCTGCTACGTTTTTTGATTTACAGCCGAAATATGAGGAGTATAAACAGTTATGTCAAAAGGTATTTATTGAGAAAGAAAATGAATGCATTCCTATGTGTTGCTATAGAACCAATGATGCCTTAATGAGGTAATGGAGATCATCACGCATTAAAGAAGCCGAGAAATGGGCAGAGATTAATCAAATTGTTTTGCCAGTAGTGCATAGAAAGGAGGTGCTGCGAATGGAGCATGAGCTGCCATTTAGACGATATTTAGCAGTGAGGAAAACGCAGGCTAAAACACAAAGGCATTTTTACTGACCTGTACAAAACAAACATGTGTACACATTTTGACAGATGTGTCATATATATTAGCTATTCAGCAAAATGACATAGGCAATAATGAAATCTGCACCTAAAATGCATATTCCAACATTTGAGGAACCTTTCACAAGAGTCTTTATCCATTGCTTGGCTCCTCTACCTCAAACAAAAAGTGGGAATAAGTATTTATTAACAATAATAGATGCGTCGACGAGATTTCCAGAGGCAATCCTATTATGCAACTTCACAGCTAAAAGGGTTGGAGAAGAACTACTTTGTTTTTAACTAGCTATGGACTACCAATAGAGATCTAATCAGATCAGTAATCAAATTTCAAATTGAAGCTATTCAAGGACATTATCGATAACGTGGGAATACAATAAAACAAATCTACTGCGTATCATCCAGAATCACAGGGAGAGCTTGAAATATGGCATTCAACACGAAAGGCTATGTTGCGGGTTTATGGTCAGGATTATTCAGTTGATTGTGATAAGGGAATTCACGTTGCAATTTTCGCGATCAGAGATGCACTGAAAGAATCAACTAAATTCAGTACATTTTAATAAAGTTTTGGGCATGAGGCAAGAGGACAGTTAAAACTGATAAAGGAGAAGTCACTTAGACTGTGTGTCAAATTTTGGAGAACGAATAAATAGAGCTGTAGACTTAGCGTAACACCATTTAAACTTATCACGGCATGCAATGAAACAGGAAGCGTCAAAGAAATCACACATTCGCAATTTTGTCATAAGGGAAAAAGGTATTGGTGTCGCTTCCATTGACAGCAAATCCTTTAAAAACAAGGTTTAATTCACCGTAATAATTGGGAATAAATTGTGTGAGGTGAACTACTTTATAAGGACTCCAGATAAGAGGGAATCTCACAGAGTGGGTCATGTGAATAAGTTGAAAAGGAATTTTGATAGGGAAGGAAAGCAAGAGGAGGAAGTGTTCATGATTATAGCACAGAAGGAAGAATAATGTTCACAGTATTCTTAATTGGTCATTCCTGAAATTAAATTGGACAATGACGAAGTTGTCAAAAATTAGGATATAAATTGGGTTAGTTCAACAACAAAATCGAAATGACCTGGAAAAGCTTTTACTATCCAATGTGGAGAAATGTGGAATTAAACTTGGAAGTATTAATCTAACTATCAACATCCTAATAGCCATAACTCTCTAAAGTTGGCACAGGCTCATAAAGAGATAGCGTGCATGCTCTAAGATGGCATAACTATAGTAAGTTACAGTGATTGAAGCTCACCCATAGTCATGATGCCAAATCCAGATGGTACACGATGGTCATACGTAGACTATCGCAAGGTCAACTTCATGACAAAAATATCTGATGCATATTAAATTCAACGGTTGGAGGACAGTGTTGAAAAATTCTGACAAGCAACTTACATTTCTGAGTTTGACTTGCTCAGAGGCTACTGGCAAGTACCTCTGGCAGAAAGACCAAAGGCAATTTCGGCTTTTGTTATGCCAAATGTACTGTAATAGTTCAAGGCCACGCCATTTGTTATGAAAACTACTCCAGCCACATATCAGAGATTGACATGCAAGGTAATTGCTGGATTACTCAATGGTGTGGTGTATGTTGATGACCTGATGATTTTTAGTCACTCATGGAAGGAGCATTTACAGCATTTATTGGCCATTTTCGATGGACTTCGGAAGGCAGTGAAATTGCCAGAGCCCAGGTCAACTTGCTGTGCCATGTTTTTGGATATGGAAAAATGTTTGCATGAGATGCAAAAAACGAACGTTACTGGTGAATTTTTCACACGCAAAAGCAGCGCTACAGTTCCTGGGGTTGAGTGGATTTTAAAGTTTCTGGTGAACTTTAGCAGCGTACCTGCTCTACTCACCGAATTGTGACTTAAGAGCAGAGGTTTCAGTAGACAGCGGAGTGTCAAAACGCATTTGACAGCCTAAAATCTGTGTTAATCACTGCCCCAATATTACCTACACCGGATTAAATGAAACATTTCAAGGTGGCTATTGATGCCAGTGATGTGGGTGTCCATGCGGTGCTCCTGCAGAGGAATGGATAGAAAGACACATTGGGTAATTTTCCAGGGAGTTGAACAGTCGTGAATAGAAATATTTAATGATGGAGAAAGAGACTTTAAGCGCAGCTTTGGCATTGCAAAATCTCAGTCCTTATGTTACCGGCAACGCAGCTGAGACAATCAAATACACTGATCACAACCCATTGACATTTGTGGAAAAAAAAACAAAATGCCAGACTGCTTCGATGAAGCTTGCTGTTGCAGATATTCAATTTGACATTTGTGCATGTGGCAAGTCACAAAACTGTGACTAGCGATGCAATCTCTCGGCTTTAAAGAGCCACAGAGGCGTTCATTGGTGTGTGCACCGCAGCCTGAATTTGCATGGGATTATCCGCGTATGCACGTTTATAGTTGGTAAAGTGTATATGTACGCTTGGACTCCTACCGGGAGTTTGAAGGGTTAAAAATGAAGCTAGATTTTTGTATTAATAGTTTTTTCTATATAGGGGGAGTTGTCACAAAGCATTTTGTTTCTAAAAACTGTTCCTTGGTACAACAACTTGATTTTTATCAAAGTGGAAATAAAACAGGCTTGGCTTCAATTCGTCTGGTTTAATTCGGTGATGAATAGGATTTTCAGAGGGCTTATGTTCATATGTAAACAGATGAGACTTCAGCCCAAAGTGGCCATGCTTTAGAAGTGATCTGTATAAAGTGAAGGAGTGGTCAGCTGTACAGCTGAGCTGAGATGAGCAGTTTTAGTTAATTCTTGAGCTGGTTGGCAGTTAAACAGGGAGCTGTGTGGAAAGTCTCTCTCACCCTCTGACCGTCAACTTCAACCTGCAAGCATGTATTCCATTCATACTGGTTTTTAAAGGCAATTTGCTTCTTGGGATCGATTTGCATATTTTGAACAGCATAATTATGCCTAATTGCATATGTTGAGTTCTGTAGGCGATCTTAATTCTACTCTTTGTGTTTCATTAGTAATTTCATAAATAACGATTTGTCTGATTTAATGCCTAGTAGTCAACCTAGCTAACGTAATATAGGAACTTTGTTATTAACTGCACACTTCCCGAAATAAATTGCAAAGTTAAGGTGTGAGCCTGCCTGTATTAGAATGTTTTAAGTGGTCTGGCTTAGTCCATAACACAGGGAAAACGTTAAAGATGAGTGTGGAAATATTTAATAGACGATTGTGGAGCAAAGTTTAGTTCAAAGATTGCTTTATAAAAGGCGATAACTGCAAGAGATTGTGGTAATTGCAGTTAGAGTTACAGAACTTAAATATGCTTTTTCACGTACAAGAAAAGAAAATATTGAGATGCATTTGGTAAAACGCTTGCAAATAAGACATGTTTCGCTTGAGAACCTGGTTGGCATGGAGCAATTGTACTGAAGAATACGATTCCTTGCAGTATGTATCCAGGACTCCATGAGTATATAATATTCGATGCGATCTCGGTAATTTAATTTGTTTACATTTCAACATGTGATTACATTTTACTTTCTGTTTCACATTGCAGAACTAGCAAACGAAATAAGTGGGGAATTGAATTCTTCTGTGAACGTGCTGTTTTTCTTGTTGGCCACCATACTGTGAGAAGCTTCAGCTATTGATTTTTATTGTACCGCTCACGTATTGAGTATATTTATTATATAAAACATGTAAAATTTGATTAATAAAATAGGTGACTGTCGGATTACTTTCAAAATGGTGAGTTCTCCCGAAAGTCGTCAACATTAAGAGATATGCATACGGATAATACGAAGTACTTTCATAAACATAACAATCGTGGTGAACTGAAGTGAGATGCTTTGTATCAGAGAAACATCAATAATATGAACTCCTGGTGTTTTGTTCGACATGAAAACATATTGAATGAGGAATATACCCTTGGCCAGAGGAGACAAATGGCAATAGGAATGTGACGAAAAATGAACGAGACTTACAAGTGAGGAAAAAAAAACAACAAAAGAATATAATATTCTGAAGCAGAACAGAAATTCTTGATTGAGAAGAGGTGACGAATATTACGCATTTTCTTGGATGGAGAAATGGAGAGGTGACGTAAACGTCAGACATGCAGAAGAAAACGTTCACTTTGGCGTTTGCTGCCATGAAGTCTATCAAAAAACAGTAAACATAAAAGGACCAACATGTTTATCTATTCTAAAAAAAATACACGGAGATCCACATAACTTGGCGATATATTAAGTTTTTGAAACTGTTGGTACATGGAAATTTCTTCTTTAAATTTTAAACTCCTTTGTACTCCTGTTTGGATCATTCTAATCCAAGAGACAGCATTTCTTTAATTTGTCTGTTTAATTAATGACAACGACAAAATTCATCAACCTAATCATGAAATATATGAATACATCTGGAGCCTCAAGTTTCAACATTAAGTGCAAATGTGGTTCTGAGAATGTGACTACAAACAACACTCACAGAAGAAGATGAGCACGATACTTATATTCACGTAGAATTCAGGAAAAAATATTAAAGTGACAACAGCTATATATTATCTATCTAATCATAGCAAGACTGACAAAAAGGCAAATGTTAAGCAGAAATTTAAAATCGTAGGGGAAAAAGAAAGCCAAAACAAGTGATGTTGAACAAAACTGGGATTTAGACAATTTCTGCTTGTTAAAACGCTCGATTAATTCAGAGGAATGGCATTATTGTTGTTAAGTAATCTCCCTGCTATCGTTATGTGACAAAGGTGAGGTTATATATTGTGGTGTAGATAATATATAGCTGTTAATCATTTTGAATTTTACGTTTAATTTCGAGGTTAATAGCATTACTGGCATAAGGACGGTGGTGATATTTCCACGTACTGCTCTTATGAACCTGAAGGCGTTTACTGATCCCTCCAGAGAGTTTGAAATCTGGCACGGACCTAAGAAGCACAGAGTATAATGAAAGACTTTTAAAAATGTAACGATTTGTTGTGAAATAAAGTGTTGAAACTGAGTTGCTGTGTTACATAACAATGTCGATTTTGGCCAATCAATTTAAATTATGTCCCCAAGATACGAAACTCCAAACGAATTTCAATGTTACGATTTTTATGACAGCAAACCACTGTGACCGTTGCATCACATATTTTAGAAATTTAGACAGAACGGCAAAGAGCACCAAAAAAAAATACGGCACACAGAATCGCTTTCTGAAACGTACCAGTTCATATCAAATCAGTGCATCCGAAGACAGAAGAAAAGTCACAGGAAAATCTACAAAGGAGGATTCAGAGGAGAATCGACGCAGCTGACTGTTTTTAATATTTAAATGTTCTGTATTTCGGGAGGTCTGTCAGATCAGAATTTTATTGCAGATTGGAATACAGATAAATTGACCAGCCAAAGGACGTTTACACTGAAGGAATTTGTTGTTTAATGGTGTATTTGTTTCCTTATAGTTAAAAACTAAATTGTTTTTTTTATCGTTAAATAGATGGATTGTTTCTTTGTCACATATTTTTTCAAATTACGAGACAAGGTCAGCTCTTCTATGTGTCTGCTTTAACTTAGCAGAAGATTTTAGACGGTTTCCTAACAGTTTAAGGGTTGAGGTGCGTGATTTGTACAGCCTTGGACAGATCCAGTCTGAGGATTAGACACATTTCAATAGATTGATGGTACGAAAAGTGCCCTGTAGATTTAAGGACTTGATGGTTTCTGTGCTGGATCTTCCACTTAAATCGTAAGAGAGACAATTTGCTTACTTGCAGTAACTTGTGGTTGGCTAAATTAAAATGATAGAAATGGATGTGAAAATTGAGAAAGCGTCTCCGAGGTTGCAAGATGATTCGAAAATTTGTCAACAAAGTTCAGAAAGAAAATAAAAGAGTTTGTTCTTCGAATTAGCAAAGTAGTTAGATTTGGGGAAACTGGAAAATAAAAGGGAATTACACAAACATTTAGGTGTATCAGAGAAACAATGAAGTGCAGTAGAGATAGAAAGACTTCAAGAAAAATTGAGGAAAATGACATTAGGAGATAAACAAGGGGAGAGGGAGCGAATGAGGAAAGAGAGAGAGAGCGAAAGAGAAAGAGAGAAAAGGGAAAGAGAGACGAAATGAAAGAAAAATAAAGTTCTTAGCTGAGCAAAGCGGAAGAGAAAGAGATACAGAAGAATGGGACAGAGAAAAATAGAGAAAATTAGAACTTCAGAATTCGTGACTTAGTCAGCAAGCTCAAGGTAACAGGATGGACATTAAAAGACGAAATATGTGAACAGAAAGTCAAACTTCTGCTGTACGTTAATCAGAAAGATGTTGAAACATTCTGTATTTCCTTTGGTAAAATGGCTAGGCAAATGGAGTGGTCTGATAACTTGCACTGAATGCTCGTTCAGAAT
Source organism: Chiloscyllium punctatum (assembly GCF_047496795.1). Lineage (NCBI taxonomy): Eukaryota > Metazoa > Chordata > Chondrichthyes > Orectolobiformes > Hemiscylliidae > Chiloscyllium > Chiloscyllium punctatum. Next base: position 35,506,798 of record NC_092772.1, read on the forward strand.
AAACTAGTTGGCAGAGATATTGAGATATTTGTTGCACTGTCAGATGAGGTGTGATGACATTTTGAAGACGTCAAGCAGGCTATTTTATGTGCTTCTGAATTGGTGCCAAAAAGAGTATACACAGCGGTGCAGAAAGTCAAAGAAGTTATCACGTCAGACTTACATTCATTTCCAAATAATTAAATGTAGTCCTTTTGATATGTGGGTGTGGGCCTTAAAAATAGATAAGATTTATGAGGCCTTCAGAGAGATTAATCTGATGGAAAATTTTAGAAACTAACTTCCAGAGATGATATGAAGTCACGTGGATGAACAGAAAGTTCAGGACAGTCATTCTTCTTGAATGGTGTGGGCTTTAAAAGTAGATAAATTAATTCGCCTCAAAGTGAGATTATGCTGCTGGAGGAGTAAAAGAAAATCTCGCTTTCAGAGATCTTTAGAATTCACGGAGATTAACAGAAATTTCAAGAAATAAGAAGAGCAGCCGAAGTGGCAGATTAATACATATTGATGCATATTTCGAGCTTCCACAAATAATATCACCCTGTGAGGTTCTAAAATTTGGAGAAGGGGAGGTTCTACATTACGAAACAAAGAGTAGCACATCCTGGTAAGTGTTTATTAAAGGTTAACAAGGAACACCAAAAGAGTGAAAAGGAGGTGAAGGCCTCAGGTGCTTCCACTTTGGTAAAATGTGACATGCATGCTGACAGTGCTTGTCGTTAAATAAATGCACAATGAGTAAGGATATCGTAAAAGATGCTGAGCCACTGTCATTCATGAAAGTAGGAAAGGAGCCCCAAGAAAAGTCGAGGAGCTGCAGGAGAGTGCACAGCCAAGGGACGGAATGATAATGGAGCAAATGTCGAATCTCTATAAAAAATTCGCCTCTGTGTGTACAGAGTACTCAGAACGAATAGAGGGAGAAGGGCAAAAAGTTATAATTTTGAGAGATACAGGATGTAAGCAGTCTGTCATGTTGAGAAATGAGCGAATTTTCTCTCTTAGTGACTTGTTACCTGAGAGCATGGTAATAACTTGGAATAGATGGACAGAAAGTTATCTCTCCCCTTTGTAACACCAGGTTGGACTTTAATCTCAACAGTCGGGAATAAATAGTGGGGGTGATTGCCAGAGTGTCAGCTCCAGGAATCCAATATTTCTGTGGAATGATTTAACACTGTCCAAGATGTGAGTGACGTAAGTCACAACACAAAACAGAAAGATCAGGAGTTGTCTTTCATTTAGCGAGCCCCCTGTTTGACGTAATGGTGCATGGAAACCCAAAGCAGGCAGAGGGTCATACAGAAGTGTTTATTCCTGAACGGCTAATAGACTTGCAACAGAAAGAGAATGCAATAAAAGATGTACATGTAGATGTGTACTCTGGAAAGGAGGCAGAAAATATGCCTGAGTTTTATTAAATGAAAGGTAGTATCTTAAGACAAAAACGGAAACCAAAACAGGTTATCTTAGTACAGAGGAAAAATGGGCCGAATTGCAGAAGAGTATTTTGCCAATACCATACAGGATGTGTAGTGTAGCAGAGGAATTACCTGTCGGAGGTCACAAAGGTATTCGGAAGACTCAGGCTTAGGTGCAAAAATATTTTTTTCACCAGCAATGCACAATGACATGGGTAAATGTTGCCATACAAGTTAAACATGCCAAATGGAAGGTAAGCCGCGGATGGTATTAAAAACAGGACTTTTGTTGCCAAGTTCTGCATTCAAAAATCATTTCACGCAGTTTATAATTGATTGTGTTAGTGCATTACCGAGAAAATGTGGGAACCAATATCTACTAACCATAACAGATGTGCTTCCAGATTTCCCAAAGCTATTCCATGATGGCGTATTAAAAAAATGTGTGCTCGCGGAGATAATAGCGTGCTTCATGCAGTATGGACTACACAGGAAACATCTGTAAGACCCAGAGTGCAATTTTACTGCTAGGCTGTTTAAGGAAGTCACAGGTGACTTACACCTACAGAATTTTAAATCAGCTGCGTATCATCCTGAATCCCAGGTAAATTTAGAAATGTCCCATCAGACTCTGAAAACCATGTTGACATCATAATGTCCAGATTACCCAAATGATTAGGATAATGACATGCCATGCATATTGTTTGCCATTAGTGATGTTCCAAATGAATATACTGTCAGAGAAATTAAATCGACTCGACTCAAATGGCAGCAAGAGCAAATAAAAAGCTTTATTGCAACCTCTGCATTTGGCAAAGATGCTTTATGTAAGGGGCAGAACAACTTTAACATATTCTCTTTATGCTACACTTTGCTTATCCTCATCACACGTTCAAGGACAAGAACTGATAACATTCTAGCTTCTTTCCACATATGGAGTTGTTTCCCTCATTTCTTTGCTGTTGATACAATTGAAGCTTTATGTTTTCACTGACTCTTCCTGAATCTGACTGTTTGCAAGACTTGCAAGCCCAAGCTGTCTGCTTGTAAAATCCAGCAAAGTCATGCTTTCTACCTAAAATGTTAGCAACGTTCCGGACATGGCAATGTATTCTCTTTTAGATTTCATGGTAAATGATCATTTTGTTAATTTTCCATCACACGTACTGTTAGAAACGAAAATTGCTTCTTAATAATCGCTCTAGACAAATTCAGGAAAACAAAGCTTTATTAGCAAGTCTGCAGAGATGGGCAGCCTTCTGAGTAAAAGGCGTGCTGAGGCTTACAAAGTTTCTCATTATATACAGTACAAGTCCCTCCCCTCCTTGGTTCTAACGAGCCATGAGGTTCACATTCTTAAAAACATCATTATTCTCCAACTTGCATCCTTATCACAAAGTCTGCAACAAATGTCTCCAGACCCTCCCCTTCCTGGCTCTTAACGAGCCATGAGGTTCACATTCTTAAAAACATCATTATTCTCCAACTTGCATCCTTATCACAAAGTCTGCAACAAATGTCTCCAGACCCTCCCCTTCCTGGCTCTTAACGACCCATGAGGTTCACATTCTTAAAAACATCATTATTCTCCAACTTGCATCCTTATCACAAAGTCTGCAAAAAATGTCTTCAGACCCTCCCCTTCATGCCTCCAGACCCTAGAGGTGTTATTTTTCTCTCCCTGTAGTCTTATCAGTCAAAGACTTATTCTTCTCTGTCTGTGCTGTAGCAGATGTCTCTGTATCAATCTGTAGCAGATGTCTCTCGAGTCGTTTCCCTGTCCTGCAGTCTTTATCAATCAAGGACTCATCCTTCCCTGCCTGTGTTTATGGTTTCATCAATCAAGGGCCTGCTTGTTTTACTCTGCTCACAAACTGCATGCACTATTTTAAACTATTCTACTTTTGAGTATACAAAATGTTTTAAGAAAGCAAAAGTCTAATGTTTTAGAAAAGAAGCAAAAGTTTTATCTTTTATTATAGATCAGTCTGTGGTCTAGGCACATCTTAAAGTTGCAAACCGAAATTACCTCTCACACGTACTAAGTTTACTCTGTCCAAGTTAATAACTGAACATGAAGCGAATGGTCCTTTGCAATTAATTAGGAAACGTTGACAGAACGAAAGTCGCAATCTTCACACTTCGATTATGTACCAGAGATGAGCGAGAGATGCAATCGTGCCCGTATTGAGCTAATCTGCATGTATAAGGGACACAGCATCGAAATAGGCACGTGACAGAAAAATAATCTCAGACTCGGACATTTTTCTGTGGAGATGACGCTTTTAAATTTTTACCAGTGATAGCATATCCCGTGAAAGGCCGGTTTAGTGGTCAATTTAAATTGATTAAAATGTCGAGTCAAGTGATCTGTCTGGTAATAATGCCATTTAGGAAAGAACTGTGTCACGTATATCATGTCAGTATATTGAAAACATGAGCGACAATATGAAAGGAGGAAGTGTTAATCCCTACCCACCAGAGTGAGGAATCAAATACAGATGATGTGGAATTTCATGTGCCTCAAATTAGAGTAATACAGTCATGGAGATATACAGCATAGAAACAGACCCTTGGCTTCCACGCGCCCATGAGGACCAGATATCCCAACATAATCTAGTCCCAGTACCTGGCCCATTTCCATCCAATCCCTTCTTACCCATATACCCATCCAAATGCCTTCTTGTTGTTGCAATTGTACCAGCCTCCACCACTTCCTCTGGCAGCTCATTCCATTCACATACCACCCTCTCCATGAAAAAGTTGCCTGTTAAGTCTCTTTTATATCTTTCTGCTCTCACCCTGAACCTATGCCGACCAGTTTTGGAGTTCTCCCATACCAGTGAAAAGTCTTTGTTTATTTATCATATCCATGCCGCCTTATAATTTTTTAAACCTCTGTAAGGTCACGTCTCAGCCTCCAACGCTCCAGGGATAACAGACCCAACTTATTAAGCCACTCCTGAGAGCTCAAATCCTGCAACCCTGGAAGCATCCTTGTAAATCTATTCGGAACCCTTTCAAGTTTCACAACGTCTTTTGATAGGAAGGAGACATGAATTACACGCAATATTCTAACCAATGTCCTGTACAGTCGCAGCATGACCTCCCAACTCTTGTACTCAATATTCTGAACAATAAAAGAAAGCATACCAAACGCCTTATTCACTATCCTATCTCGCTGTAGCTCCACTTTCAAGGAGCTATGAACTGGCATTCCAAGGTCTCTTGTTCAGCAACACTCCCTAAGACCTTACCACTAAGAGTATAAGGCCTGCTAAGATTTCCTTTCCCAAAATGCAGCATCTCGCATTTATCTGAATTAAACTCCGTCTGCCACTTCTCAGCCCATTGGCCCAAGGAATCAAGATCCTGTTGTAATCTGAGGGAACCTTCTTCACTGTCCACTATACTTCCAATTTGGTGTCATTTGCAAACGTAACTAATAATACCTCTTATGATCGCATGTAAATCATTGAAATAATTAATGAAAGGTAATGGACCCACCACTTTCCTTTAATCAGTAAGGAAGTTCTTGAAGAGTAGGAAAGTGTAGTAAACTATCATTATTAGGAGCAAAGAGCGCAGTTCAATGTTTTGCTGCAGAAATAAGAACATATGTAGGAATAAAATGGGAAGGAATACAGCTATTGTACATGAGGTAGATGGGGCAACAATTGTTGCAATAAAACATCACCCGTATTGTCTTAAACCTCTCAAAGCCAGACTGGACCATAAAACATAGGAGGCCATGCTCAGCAAAAATATCATCAAACCGAATCAGAGTGAGTGGATTTTGCCGATAATCTTTTTTTTTCAAAGCCGTATTGGTGTCGACGATTTTGCGTGGATTATTGCAAGATCAACGCCAAACAAGATAGGGCTCATACCCAGTACCACGATTGGAAGATGGTGTCGCAAAAGTCGGACAAGTGAGTTACATAACAATGTTTGGACTGACTGCTTAGCGATTGATAGCGAACTTTGTCCGAGAACGTGAACTAGATTTCTGTTTTTGTAGTATCAAATGGGCTACATCAAATTAAAGTTATGTCCTTTGAAATGAATAAAACACCCACCTCGTTTCTAAGACACATAAACAGAGTTGCTGTGTGTTTACCAAACAGTGCAGTGTATTTGGACGATGTAATGATTTTTAGCGAGTCATGGGAAATTTACATGGTGCAGTTGGTGTAACTCTTTGATTTTCTATGACAAGAAAATCTGGAAATAAACAAAACTGAATTCATGAAAGCAGAAGTGGAGTCCTCACGACATAACATCGGTCATCCAATGATGTCCCAATGAACGCAAAACAAAGGCCAAAGGCCATGGAGGAGTTTCCAAGACCAACATGATGAAAGAGGAGCTTCGAATTTTGGGACGAAGTAAATTCCATCAGAATATTCTTCCAAACTTCAGCGGCTTGTGTAACCATTAACAAATGTGCTGAACACATGCACAAATTTTCGGTGGACAAAACAATGTGAGGAGGCATTTTCCAATTTAAAATTAATCCTAACGCACGCAGCAGTTTTGTCGACACCAAAATTTTGAAAACTTTCATAGATACCATCGTTGCCAGTGATATAGGAGTTAGAGCAGTACTGTTACAGAAAGTTGAAGATGAAATTGAACTGCCAGTTGGCTATTTTTACAATAAACGGAAAAAAAAACAACCAGAGAAAATACTCTGCAATTGAAAAATAAATATTAAGTTTGGTAATGGTCTTACAATGTTAAATTGTTTATGCCACAATCAATGAGTCAAAGAAGGATTTTACACGGATGACAATCCTGTAACATTATTGGAACTCTTTAAAGGCAAGAATAAGAGACTTTTTCATTGCAGTCATCTGTTACAGACATTTGCCTGTCAAATCGTACCTGTCAACTGTCATAGAAATTTAATATCAGATTCATTACCGCGGATTTAACTGAATAGTTACAGATGAGATTGGTATATATTCAATGTCTGTGTGGTTATGTGTGTGTGTGTGCACACACACTCACTCGCACACACACTCGTTAATATTACCTTATGTCAAAGTCATATCTGTGTCATGGTAATGGAGTTGAGACATACAGAAAAGAATAAAGCCATACTTTCATTATGAAAATTGATTACTTTTCTAAGGGTGCATGTGTCAAGGTGTTGCAGCATGATACTATATCTTCAAGATAGAGTGAAACCTGGCAAGCTCTGAACACGCACAGAGAGTGTTGAAAAAATAAGAACATGTAACATTTAGCTGGGAAATGAATAGCACTAAGAAAACGAAATCCAATCGAATTTGAGTCTTACTATTTTGATAACAGTACACAAATGAGACGATCCAGTGTTTTGGGGGAATAAATATCGGGCATTTTGAACAGTTAGCAAGAGTGGCAAAGAACACGAAGAAGCACAGACGGCCGGCAGAATCACTACGTGAAAGATATCTGTCCGTACGAAAACTTTGCGGCAGACAGCCGAGGAAACGACCCAGAAAAATCTACAGAGGAGTATTCAGAGGAGAATCGACACAGCTGACTGTTTCCGAAATGTGATTTATTTTATAAATCTTAATCGTGGGATTTTATCAGATCAGCATATTGTTGTCGAGAGGACTGTAGATTACTTGATCAGCCAGAGGAGGATTACTGTGTAGAAAGTCATTGTTTAAAATTTTATTTTGTTCTTGCAATCAAGTATTTTCTTTACTTGAAATGTTGGGATTTGGTATTTCTTTGTCATTCATACTTTTATAGATTTCGAAGTTTGGTGAGCTTTTCTGTGTCTCTGGTTTAAACTAGCAGAAGTGATTACCCCGTGTTGTCATAACTATCCTGACGCATTTTGTTTATTTTGCTTCAACTGAGGCTTAAAACATCTGTTTGCAGAAACGACCCAAAGATCCATGGAAACGAAAGTGATGAGAATGTTCTGACTCTGGCTCGCAGATTACAAACAAATGAAATGCATGCAAAGCTGGCAAGCACATTCAGTTTGTACACAAATTGGCTTAACGTAGTTATGAATATTTCTCGTTATAAGGTTGGTAGGTTTGATATCGTTATAACATTTCGAAGTGGCCTTGTACTATGAAGTGTTCCACATGTAATTTAGGTCATTTGCAGTTCGGGCACAAACATGGAAAAATGTTTACCTGTGACTATTCGGAGACCCGATAGTTCCTGAAAGAAACTTGCTGTGATATGATGAATGAAGCATATGTATTTTGTTTGCCACGTCAGTTGAAATATTGAATTGTCATTGGCATGGCACCTTGCAGTCTCTGGTAGTGGGTCGAGAGTGTGTTGCTGGAAAGGAACAGCCAGTGAGGCAGCATCCAAGGACAAAGTGTGTCGACGTTTCAGTCATAAGCCTTTCATTAGAATTTAATATGTCGAATCTTCTATGTCTTCGCCTTGCATGTTCTCTGTCCAAGAACATTTTTGAAAAAGCGATTCAGAATCTGCAGTCCACACATTTTCCGACTCTCTGAAAAATGTCCGACGTACCTGTCGAAGGTTAACCTTTTTATGATCACGTCGAAATACCTATACTTACGTTGAAGCACGAGATGTTAAGATAATTGCAATTGTCAGATGACGGCTCAGAATTTAAGAAATAGCGTCTGGACTCCAAACTGCAGTAATCATTCGGTGATTGACCCCTCCCTGAGTACTGACACAAACTACCAATGATGTCACCTAATATCTCATTGGATAACACCTGCTATTTGTGCCCAAAACAAACGAGACGAAGCCAGTTCCACAGACAGTGATTATGCCTGCTCGCCAGAAAGGAAGTCACCAGCGACAACTGAAAACATCACACAATTCATTCGTTTCTGAATACCCGTATCATTTGATGTCTGAGTATAGTTTCCTCATTTGAATTTCTGTGAAGTGAACAGACCTAGTTGTAGATACTGGGTGGTTTTGGAGGCTCGCCATTCAGAATGAAGTCTGTGCCTAATAGCGTGTCGCAAGAATTGGTGTTGGGTCTATTGCTTTTCATAATTAGCATAAATGTTTTAGATGTGAACTTTGCCGTCTACAGATGAGTTTAAAATTGCAGGTGTAGTGCCCAACAAGGAATTGACGTCAGAATAAAACAGAATCTTAACTAGATAGTGCAATAGGTCGAACAGTGGTAGCTTCTCTTGAAATTTAGAGAATTGTGTGGAGCGACATTTTGGAAATGCAATTCAGAGCAGGACTTATACACTTCATTGCTAAACAAACATAACATTAAAATGCAGGTTTATGTTTCCTTGAAAGTAGACTCTGCGAGTAGAGAGAATATTAAATAATTCGGTTTGAATGTTTGACTTTATTGGGCAGATCATTGAATATAAGAGTTGGGAGTTGTGTTTGCCGCTCTGGAGAATAGTACTTATGCCTTTTTGGTATATAGTGTGCAATTCGGGTCTCCCTCAAATCAGAAGGATGTTATGAAACTTGAATTGATTCATAAAATTGTATGTTTTTTTGCGTAGATTGACGAATTTGAACGAATTGGGCAAGCTGAGTACACACTCACTGTTTTCCTTGGAGGTTGATGTGGCACATGACAAACATTTAGTAGATCATGAGAGATATTGTTGTAGATACAGGTAAGGTTTCTCCTTTTTCCCGGGGTAGCAGAGTCCAAAACTAGAGGGTAAAAGCCTAGAGTGAGAAGAGAAAATTTTAAAAGCGACTTGACAAACAACTTCCTCATGTTGGAGTTGGTGCGTGTGTGGAATGACCTGCCATGGAAAATTGTGAAGGCTGGTGCACTTGCAAATGTTGAAAATCATCTTACTGGTATACACTTGGGAAAGGTCTGGAGCGTTGTGTGCAATGTTAGAACAAACGGGATTAAATTAAGTTTAGTTATTTGTTCAGAATGGGTTTGTTGGACGAAACAGTCTGTTTCCATGCTGTACGACTCTATGATTGTTTGATTCCATAACCTACAGACTCACCTGATAACGAGAACGACCACACCTCACAAAAAAACGTCATTGCCTCATTAGACACCCAGAATTTTCATGTTATCCATTCATCCATTAATTACATTATTTGTTAGCTTGAATCATCCAGGTTTATGTAATAAAGCGACTGCACAGAAATGCAAACTGGAAGTTCATTTACCTGCCTGCCTTGTCACTTATTCACTCAATAAAGAAGTCCTCTGTGTGCTGTGGAAATTCTCGACTGCAGCCATGTTGTTTTCAACAATACATTCTAGTTCTACAATGATCTCCAATGACAGCAAACTGAAAAGGAATGCCTTTCAATATCAATAAGATATTTCTTCTCCAAGAACTCGGTACAAATCATTCATCATGATCATAGGAAACTATCAGCTTTCCCCTGGCACTTTTATTGAACACTGGAATATTACCAAATGGGACAATATCTGAACACGTCATACACATACACAGTTAACACCGGGCTGGAAGAACAGTTGAACATTTGGTATTTGGGCAGTCAAAGCGCACATTTATGACAGAAAGCAGATATACTGTTAATCATTGTCATCACTGATCAATGCTAATTCTGATAATTTAATCTTTGAGCAGCAAAAGCATTTTGCAGCCAATTTTCGTTATGTTTTTGATCCAGTGGATAATCATAATCTGATATGGAATGAAATATATGCTGGCGTTATTTTAGGTCATCAAATGAATGTAAGCATACTGATATTACGGAATTCAAGTTTCAGAAAACTGTCAAAGGAGATGTATTATCATCTGTCCTTCTGCCAATGCGTATGATTAATTGAGGATACAACAATGCTGTCTCTAATATTGAGGCTTTTATGTTATGTCTTACAGCATTCAGAAAACGTCAAGAAGGTGAGAAATCGAAAACCCTGCAGACAATCTGCAGCTGAATTGACGAAGAAATGCGATTGACACATTAATTTTATGTCTGTTCAGGATTGATCCAAAAAGAACGGGTGTTTTAATCTATGGAAACGCCCTAGTTAATCGATGCCAGTTGTTCTACGAATATTTAATCCTGTGATACAACATGAAAGAAATATTGAGAATCTGTCTGATTTCCCAAGATTAGCCTTGCATTAAATTGAAAAATGATGCAATATTGTCTGATATCACAAATGTGCAAAAGAAAAGAACTTTGCCTTTATTCACTCAGTTTAAAATGACATGTTTAATGATCTCTCCTCCTAATATCCTTATGGAGCAGGCCACACACTACCGAAACATTTCCTGAAGATAGTACCAACCCTATCCTTTCAAAGTTGTTTTCAGCAGATGCAAGTTGGATTTTCCAGAACTGATGCATTTTCTCAAACCATTCATTTTTAAATAAAACAGATCATGATTACAGACTACTGAATGAAAAACAAGCAGTGAAAATGATATTTACTATAACAGGACAAGTTAGTAATATTTGTTCCAAGACATTGGACATTTGGCATTCTTCACAAAAAAAATTGGTAGCGTTGATAATCATAACACACAATAAGGGGAAACAAACATTTGACATTGGGATTCCTTTCTCCTCAGCTGAGTAAATACGTGTTATTGTCACCCTGCTCTATCTGGTAGCAAACATGTACTGGATGAATTTATTTTAGAGTAATTGTCTCATTCAAGCCAGACTGATATACATGAAAGACAGTAATCATGCATTGTTGGGCGTTATACGCCTATTCTACGTCAATTACATTCAACATGATAAGTGATACTGTGGGGATTACAGTAGAAAAATATTCAAATAATTCTGGCCAATGCGTAAAAACAAAGTAAAAAGATACGTTCTGCAATGAGGAAGTGAAAGGAATTTCAGTACAAAGTGATGTAGCAGTAGATATAAGTAAATTCCGATCTACCTAATGAGAGAAAATTAAGTGGTAGCAGAGAGCCAACACTTACCAATATTCTGTCAGAATTTTTGTTGCGATTGACTGAAGTGGAAAAAGCAAGCATCAAATCATTTACACACATTTTGATTTTGTAAATTTTGAATGAGTACTGCATTCAAATTATGGTACGCTAGAGGTGAATCGAATCAAATTGCCTTTGTTACCACTTAGATTATGCAGCCAAAGAAGCTGGTGAGTTTATGTCAGGAACTAAATTTTGCTGTAATAAAAATGTTTTCAACAAACCAGAATAGGTTGTTCTCCTTCAAATGAGAATGTAAGTGATTAAAATTTAATGTGCGGTTTCTGTGCAGTTGATAAAACACGTGGTTGCGCAACTGGGCAAATACCTAAAGATGCATTTGTCCATGGATTGGAGATGGAACACGAGAGCGCGAATTCATGTAGACTCGACTGAACTACTGCCAAATTGCATCCATGCTCTTTTGTGCAATTTATATGGTTAAATTGTATTTGTCCACAGTATGGGCATTGTGGCTCTTTGCAACATTGCTGTCAATAACTATGCGACTCACTAACAGAAAACAAAACTTTGTTGATCAGATGAGTGTATATGGATTAGTCATTAAATTTCATTCGGGCATGATCAAATGACACATGATATTTGTAAACATATCTCCAACAAGTGTTATTGGTCACTCTGGTGATTAGACGAATTGGACAATTAACATTTATATCGTACTGAACAGAAGCAGGAATTCCAGATTTTGTCCTGGGAGTGAACTTGAATTCAGAATGCAGCAGGGAAAGCATTTGCTAAACTAACAGCACATTTGTCAGATAGTAATTTTCAGAGCATATCAAACCATGATCATCAATTTGATTACATGTGGAAGAATCTTTGTACTTCCACAAACTTGTGCACAACTCAATCGATTCAGCAAATCCATCCGAAGGTAGTTTATAGGCAAAAACTTGTTGTGTAGTACAGTCTGGCGGAAACACTGAAAAAAGGTAAAAAATATCGAATTACATAACGAAAATCACATCAAGCATTATCAAAACCGTAGTGCAGTTGACATCTTCAATGCCATAGTGAAAACTACCTTTGGGGCATGATATAAAAATGCCAAACCCTTCAGCGACACCCACGTCAATTTCGCCGTCTGCATGATTGTCAAGCCTTAAAAAACTCCTGAAATCCGGTCCTCATGGTTCCCAAAGCAATCAGAACAGGGATACCAATAATGGTGGGAGAAGAAGATTTCCATGGGGCACAGGAAGAACTGAATGGGGCGCCAAGTATTGTCACGGATTCACTAGATGTATTAGTCACTTTATTTTCAAATGGACCTGTCCACAAATTATCGCTGCCCTCCCAAATTCCAAAAAAGAATCTATAGACTCACCCAATGACATGCATTTGTATGCTTTGCACATTTACGTTTACCCATTTATGAAACAGAGCAAGTCTTTGACACCGCATTCTGACACAAATGATTCACGATATAGCATGATTCGATCTTTTGCTCGCACTTCCACCTTATCATCTTGAACCACCAAGCCAGCGATTTCACTTACTGCAATCAATGGATTAACCACTGTATCCAGCAACAGTATTTACTTCCCAACTGCAACATTTGATCCTTTACAGTGCACTACTACTTCACTTCTCACTCAATTGGCAAAAAAAATGCTCGCATCTACCAGTAAGGGATGAAAGGAACTATCCCGTTTTACATCATCCATTCTTCTTCCAGTTTACCTCAGCATAAATCTGCAAACCGATGAGTCATTTTAAACATTCCAGACTTCATCAGAATAGGAGAGTTCCTTATCAGTTAGTTTACAATAACTTCCTCGGTCAGCCCTTACTCATTAAAAATTCACCCGTCCTTAAATCTTCATCATGAACAAAAGACAAACTCCGACACATTTTTTCCAACACATCGCACTTTTCATATTCTAAAGAAAAATTTGGCCGTATGGGTACTCCATCACAGCAAATAGACAACTGCACAATAATAGGAAAATGAACATTTTCTATTTACAATCGTTTCTCTTCTAGTGATGAAATAAGTGTTATCATCATACTATCCTATCAGGCAGCAACATGCTTATGTTGAACTTGGAGAAGAGCCTTTCATTCAGGTCAGATTGATCCAGGTAGCTTTTAATTTTTTAATTCTTGATTTATCTCTTTCCAAACAGAAGGAAGGGACATCAAAAAGCGTGTGTTTATTATTCAGAAATTATTCCTGCTGCTGCCACCAAATTTGTGAATTTTTGCAACGGTGATACAATCTGAAATGAATAGAAAATAAGTGATATTTGAAATGAAACTAAGGAAGCGTGTATTCCCATCTCTAAGAAATCCGTTTTTGGATTCTAAGCAGAAAATATTTCTAAATTTTTTTGGAAAACCACATGTGGCAACATTTGACCAAGTGGGAGGTGATGCAATAAGGGACAGTCACTTCCTATATTTTATATTTATAATTAGGATGCAAGTGCAGATAAGAAACATAAACATAACATCTGATAAATGTCATAGAATATAGAATTATTGATATAGTGCACGATCAAAACAGTTATGTATTAATATGACTGGATCTTGTTGAGTATGGACAATGTGTCGAGTAAGGATAGATGCTGCATAATTTAGATAATTTCAGGGAGTTGCATTTTTGTAAACCAACTCACATCAGGAATACCACCGTTAATCTTTTGACATGGGAATGTTGGTAAGTAGAGATTTTGAAGGATTCGGGTGTGAACTTCCTTGAAACTGGCATTACAGTTTCACATGTGGGGAAGGCGGCATTTGGCAGGTTTTTTGGATAAGTAACTCAGGTATTTTCCCTTTGGCAGAGAAGTTCTTAGTTCGAGGGAAATGTTTGAAGTTGATAGTGACAATATTTGAAAGACAATTGTGGAACAGACGCTCGTGTGTACATGGCTTCAGCCATGATAGAACGTGATTGTTGCAGGTGGACTTAGTGTTTGAAATAGATTTTGTCAAGTACATGAGTCGGAATGATTGAGAAATTTGGATCAAACGCAGGCAAATGAGAAAGGTTTAGAGTGAGAAACCTGTTTGGCATGGAGCAACTGGACGGATAAATGTTTCATTGCTTAACATCTTCAGACATCAGCCTTCGTTTCACAGCATTACATTTGTTTAACCTAAAATGTGTCCGGCACGAAAACTATTTCCCAAACCATCACAGGTTACAAAAGCTCTGAAAAACCAACAAACAATAAAATATTTTGTATCCAGAATCCATTATGAGCATCACAATGAAACCATCCGCTCGAACCCATCATCTATATTGAACAGCTAAATCTTACCTATTTCAAAACTATCTGAACAAGTCTGGCACATACTCATGAAACACTGGTTTGATGAACTGCTTAATACTTTTAGCGCAAACCCTCCGAGCACACATTTATTACAAGAATCCCGTTTTCTTTTACCATTCTGTTACAATCAATATGAAATAGGTTCACTTACTATAAGTGCAGTGATTGCATTGTTGAGGAGATTGTCGTTTTTACTGTTTTTGATCATTGGATGACCATAATCTGGTATATAATGACTTAGTGTTAGATTATGAAATGAAAGTCCACATTGAGATGTTGTCGAATTATGGCTTTGGAACATTGTTAAAACAGCTTGTAACATAATCAAAATTGCTCTCCCTGTACATGTCTGATTAGTTATGGAACAATGCCTTCTTATCTGTGTTTTATTCTGTTGTAAATTACAGCGTTCAGAAAATGTCATGAAGGTGAGAACTCAAACACTACAGAAATACTGCAGCAGAAAGGCAAAGAAATGCCACTGACACACAAATTTCATGTCTGTTCAAGGGTGATATAAACTGGAGTAATAACATCATGAAGGTTTGCTTTAATCTAAAGAAACAGTGTTTAAAAAATTACAACTTCTCTTCTCTATACATTTAAACTCGTGAAATGTCATGAAAGATATATCAATAATCTGTCTGATATCTAAAAGCATGACCGACTATTACCTACCAGTAAAGTGCGAACCAGTGCAATTTTGCATGACATTTGTTTTAAAAAGCAAACAAAAATGCATCTATGTACATAATTGAAACTCTTGGCAAAACAAGACATGTAGATTGATCTCTTACTCTAAATCCTGCTCTGGAATGATCAGACGCCTTAGAATTACTTCAAGAAAGATGTCTCAACCCGAAGGTTTCCAGTTGTGTTAAGTGAATGTTTGTTGGAAATACCTGGAGAGATGCAGCAGGTGAAACCACTAAACTTTACAAATAACTGAATTCATTTACAAACTACCAAACGGAGAATAATCCAAATACAACAGAATTGCAGCAACCAAATATTTCAAAACATGACAGACACGCTATCTTCCCCCCACCCAAACTTGATGCGTTTTTACGATTTCCTGCAATGCACCATAAACAAACCACTTTCAAGAAAGGAATGTTCAAACATAGGTTCTTACATGAGAGAGTGTGTAGAGAGGATTATACTGGGATCGGTGGACAAAATATGTAATGTGCTTTTCAAAACAGTTTCTCAGGGTTACCAGGAGACACTACAACTAAGAAAAAACCTTGAACTGGGGCATATGCCGATTCCACTGTCCATTTTACAAAAATATGGTTTAACAAAAGAAACCTAAAAGCCATCTCTCCAGATTGTAAAAAAGTGGACTTATTTCAGAAAAAATCAGAAGCTGTATTTTTTACAAATCCTTTTGGCAAAAACAAATCCTCTACGGAAACCATGATCATAGAACACAGAATATAGAACAATACAGCACAGAACAGGCCCTTCGGCCCACGATGTTGTGCCGAACTTCTAACCTAGATTAAGCAACCATCCATGTACCTATCCAAATGCCGCTTAAAGGTCGCCAATGATTCTGACTCTACCACTCCCACAGGCAGTGCATTCCATGCCCCCACCACTCTGGGTAAAGAACCCACCCCTGACATCTCCCCTATACCTTCCACCCTTCACCTTAAATTTATGTCCCCTTGTAACACTGTTGTACCCGGGGAAAAAGTTTCTGACTGTCTACTCGATCTATTCCTCTGATCTTATAAACCTCTATCAAGTCACCCCTCATCCTTCGCCGTTCCAACGAGAAAAGGCCGAGAACACTCAACCTATCATCGTACGACCTATTCTCCATTCCAGGCAACATCCTCGTAAATCTTCTCTGCACCCTCTCCAAAGCTTCCACATCTTTCCGAAAGTGAGGCGACTAGAACTGCACACAGTACTCCAAATGTGGCCTAACCAAAGTCCTGTACAGCTGCAACATCACTTCACGACTCTTGAATTCAATCCCTCTGCTAATGAACGATAATACTCCATAGGCCTTCTTGCAAACTATCCACCTTAGTGGCAACTTTCAAAGATCATGGACATAGACCCCACGATCCCTCTGTTCCTCCACCTGACTAAGAACCCTACCATTAACCCTGTATTCCGCATTCTTATTTGTTCTTCCAAAATGGACAACCTCACACTTGGCAGGGTTGAACTCCATCTGCCACTCCTCAGCCCAGCTCTACATCATATCTAAGTCCCTTTGCAAACGACAAATGCCCTCCTCACTGTCCACAACTCCACCTATCTTTGTATCAGCTGCAAATTTACTGACCCACCCTTCGACTCCCTCATCTAAGTCATTAATAAAAATTACAAACAGCAGAGGACCCAGAACTGATCCCTGCGGAACTCCACTTGTAACTGGGCTCTAGGCTGAATATTTACCATCTATCACCACTCTGACTTTGACCAGTTACCCGGTTTTCTATCCAATTGGCCAAATTTCCCTCTATCCCATGCCTCCTGACTTTCCGCATAAGCCTACCATGGGGAACCTTATCAAATGCCTTACTAAAATCCATGTACACTACATCCACTGCTCTACCCTCATCCACATGCTTGGTCACCTCCTCGAAGAATTCAATAAGACTTGTAAGGCAAGACCTACCCTTCACAAATCCGTGCTGGCTGTCCCTAATCAAGCAGTGTCTTTCCAGATACTCAAACCCTATCCCTCCGTACCCTTTCCATTACTTTGCCTACCACAGAAGTAAGACTAACTGGCATGTAATTCCCGGGGTTATCCCTATTCCCTGTTTTGACAAGGGGCACAACATTCGCTATTCTCCAGTCCCCTGTTACCAACCCCGTTGCCAGTGAAGGCGAGAAGATCATTGCCAACGGTACTGCAATTTCCTCTTGCTTCCCACATAATCCTAGGATATATCCCGTCAGGCCCGGGGGACTTGTCTATCCTGAAGTTGTTCAAAATGTCCAACACATCTTCCTTCCTAACAAGTATCTCTTCTAGCTTAACAGGCCGTTTTACACTCTCCTCTTCAACAATACGGTCCCTCTCGTTCGTAAATACTGGAGAGAAGTACTTGTTCAAGACCTCCCCTATCTCTTCCGACTCAATACACAGTCTCTCTCTACTGTCCTTGATCGGACCTACCCTCGTTCTCGTCATTCAGGTTTCTCACATACGCATAAAATGCCTTGGGGTTATCCTTGATCCTATCCGCCAAGGATTTTTCATGCCCTCTCTTAGCTCTCCTAATCCCTTTCTTCAGGTCCCTACTGGCTATCCTGTATCCCTCCACTGCTCTGTCTGAACCCAGTTTCCTCAACCTTAGGTAAGCCTCCTACTTCCTCTTTACTAGACATTCTTTTAGATTAGATTAGATTACTTACAGTGTGGAAACAGGCCCTTCGGCCCAACAAGTCCACACCGCCCCGCCGAAGCGCAACCCACCCATACCCCTACATCTACCCCTTTCCTAACACTACGGGCAATTTAGCATGGCCAATTCACCTGACCTGCACATCTTTGGACTGTGGGAGGAAACCGTAGCACCCGGAGGAAACCCACGCAGACACGGGGAGAATGTGCAAACTCCACACAGTCAGTCGCCTGAGGCGGGAATTGAACCCGGGTCTCTGGTGCTGTGAGGCAGCAGTGCTAACCACTGTGCCACCGTGCCGCCATTCAACCTCCCTCGTCAACCAAGGCTCCCTCACACGAGCATTTCTTTCCCGCCTGATAGGTACATACATATCAAGGACACGTTGTATCTGCTCCTTGAAAAAGTTCCACATTTCCACCACATCCTTCCCTGACTGCCTATGCTCCCAACGTATACTCCTCAAATCCTGTCTTACAGCACCGTAATTTCCCTTCCCCCAATTGTAAAATCTACCTTGTGTGCACACCTATCTCTCTCCATAACCAAGGTGAAAGTCAGAATTGTGGTCACCATCACCAAAATGTTCACCCACTAACAAGCCCACCACTTGTACCGGTTCATTACCGAGTACCAAATCCAATATGGCCTCCCCTCTGGTTAGACAATCTACATACTGCGTTAGAAAAGCTTCCTGGACACACTGCACAAACACCGCCCCATCCAATCTACTTGATCTAAACAGCTTCCATTCAATATTTGGGAAGTTGAAGTCGCCCATGACTACGACCCTGTGGCTTCTGCACCTTACCAAAATCGGTTCCCCAATCTGTTTCTCGACATCTCTGCTGCTATTGGGGGGCCTATAGTAAACACCCAACAAGGTGACTGCACCTTTCCTATTTCTGACTTCAGCCCATACTACCTCCAGAGGCAGATCCCCCTCAAACTTCCTTTCTGAAACCGTTATACCATTTCTAATTAGCAATGCCACCCCCTCCTTTTTTACCACCCTCCCTAATCTTACTGAAACATCTGTAACCAGGAACCTCCAAAAGCCATTCCTGTCCTTTATCTATCCACGTTTCCGTGATGGCCACAACATCGTAGTCCCAGGTACCAATCCACACCTTAAGTTCACCCACCTTATTTCTGATACTCCTTGCGTTGAAGTATACGCACTTGAGCCCATCTGTGTCCGCAAGTAGTCCCTGTCAGTGCTACCTTCTCCACAGCCTCCCTACAGTATTGGGCATCCTGACACAGCTAGCTTACTTGTTGGACGACAAGTCCGGATCCCATCCCCCTGCCAAATTAGTTTAAACCCCCCCGAAGAGTGCTAGCAAACCTACCCCCCAGGATATTGGTGCCTTTCTGGTTCAGGTGCAACCCGTCCTGTTTGTACAGGTCCCACCTTCCCCAGAATGCAGTCCAATTGTCCAAATACCTGAAGCCCTGCCTCCTACACCATCCTTGCAGCCACGTGTTCAACTGCACTCGCCCTATTCTTTGCCTCACTGTCACGTGGCACCAGCAACAACCCAGAGATGACGACTCTGTCTGTCCTAGCTTTCAGCTTCCAGCCTAACTGCGAGCTCTTGAATGACCTCCCCACCCCTCTTCCTACCTATGTCGTTGGTGCCAATGTGTACCACGACTTCTGGCTGCCCACCCTCCCCCTTAAGGATTCTGAAGACAGGGTCTGAGACGTCTCGGACACTAACACCCAGGAGGCAACAAACCATCCGAAAGTCTCGCCCATGTCCACAGAACCGCCTGTACGTCCCTCCAACTAGGGAGTCTCCTATAACTAGCGCTCTCCTCCTCTCCCCCTTTCCTTTGAGTCTCAGAGCCACAGACCCCTTCACTGCAGCTTACACCTGCAAGGCTGTCCCCAGTTTCCAAAGCTGTATACTTATTTTTTAGGGGAACGAACACAGGGGAACCCTGCACTGCCTGCTTCTTCCCCTTCCCACCTCTAACTGTTCCCCAGCTACCTCTGTTCTCCGGCGTAACTATGTCCCTGTAGCTTCTATCAATCACCCTCTCAGCCTCTTGAATAACCCTCAGTTCATCCAACTCCAATTCCAGTTCCCTAACTCGCTCTGTGAGGAGCAGGATCTGACTGCATTCCCTGCAGACGAAGTCGGCAGGAATATCAGTGGTCACCCCTACCTCAAATATCCTGCAGGAGGAACATTCCACCGCCTGCGCTGCCATGACTGTACACTTTGTCTCCAAAAACAAGAATACTGAGTCAATAACACTGAATCACTTACCTGTGGACTTTAAAGTTAGGTTAGAGGAGGCCCTACGAAAGTAGGACCTGTGGTCTAGAACACACCCACTCAAATACTAATCACTTACCTTCCCGCCCAGCTATGCGCTCCAACCTCACTTCCGCCCAGCTCAGGCGGCTGCTCCCACTCAAATGACCGTTGGTGATGAAAGGGTGTGTATTTATACTCACTGTTCTCCTTCCCGGCTGCCACTCTACTTGCCGTCACTTCCTCTGCTGCTCCCGCTCTTTCTGTGAAGAGAGAGAAAAAAAAACACCGCTGCACGCTACAGGTAAGTAATTTTAAAACAAACTGTCTTACCTTAGCTGTAGTGTCCCGGGTTCGCTTTTACTCGGCCGCTGCTCCCACTCAAATGACCGTTGGTGATTACAGGGTGAGTATTTATACTCACTGTTCTCCTTCCCGGCTTCCACTCTCTTTGCCGTCACTTCCTCTGCTGCTCCCGCTCTTTCTGTGAAGAGAGAGAAAAAAAAACCGCTGCCTGCTACAGCGGTATTAAAGGAGCAAGATCGTCATAAAACACACCAGAATGAAAACCGAAAGTAATTGTCTTCTAAAATCACAATGAATGATATCCATGCTGCGTCAAATACAAGACAAGATAAATGCATCCTTGTATTCACGATTTTGTAAACCATTGTAATCTTGAAAGTTGGTCATCAACAAAAGTCAGCCATGCACAGCCCAGGAAACCAGGCGTTTTCTCAAACGTGAAAAATCAATTGATCTCGTCATTTGCATTCTGTATTTTCAGCTATTCATGTAAATAATCAAATCAGAGTCAAGGTCTTTTCCCTGTGATAACGGGGACACCAGCTGGAGGGCACTGGTTTCAGGTGAGAGCAGAATGATTTGAAAGAGATCTATTGGACAACTCTTTCACGCTGAGTGTGCTGCGTGCATAGAATGAGGTGACAGATGATCTGATGGAGGCTGCTGCGATTACAAAATTTAAAAGGCATCTGGATGGGTATAATGGGCATTGTTAAGACTGACATTTGCCTGGTGCTGGGAAGTGGGACAACATTAGTTTAGGATTTCTGGTTGGTATGGATGAGTTGGGCCCAAGGAGAGAGTCATAGAGATATAAAGCACAGAAACAGACCGTTCAGTCCAACTTGTCCATGCCGACCAGATACCCCAACCGAATCTAGCCCCATCTGCCAGCAACTGGCCCATATCCCTCCAAAGCTTCCTATTCATACATCAATCCAGATGACTTTCAAATGTGACAATTATACTCACCTCCGCCACTTCCTCTGGCAGTTCATTCCATACACGTACCATCCTTGCGTGATAAAGTTGCCCCTTAGGTATCCTTTATATCTTTCCACTCTCAACCTAAACCTATGAGCTCTAGTTCCGGACTCACCCACCCCAGGGAAAATACTTTGTCCATTTATCCTATCCATAACCCTCATGACTTTATATACATCTATAAGGTCACCCCTCAGCGTCCGATGTTCCAGGGAAAACAGTCAAGCCAATTCAACCTCTCCCTATACCTCGAAACTTCCAACCGTGGCAACATCCTTGTAATTCTTTTCTGAACCATTTCAAGTTACGCAACGTCTTTCCAATAGGATGGATAACATAATTGCATGCAATATTCCAAAAGTGGCCTGCCCAAAGTCCTGTACAGCCGTAACATGACCTCCTAACACCTATACTCAATACTCCGATAAATAAAGAAAAGCATACCAAATGCCATCTTCACTATCCTATCTACCTGCGACTCTAATTTCAAGGATCTATTAACATGCACTGCAAGGTCTCTTTGTTCAGTAACACTCTATAACCGGTTACCATTAAGTTTATAAGTCCTGCTAAAATTTGCTTTCCCAAAATTCAGCCCCTCAGATTTATCTATATTCAACTTCATCTGCCAATTCTCATCTTATTTGTCTCATCTGACCAAGATCCCGTGGTAATCTGAGGTAACGTTCTTCTCTGTCCACATCACTTCCAATTTTAGTGTCACCTCCAAACTTACGAACTATTTCTCTTCTGTTCAAGGCCAAATCATTTAAATAAATGTTCATTCACAACTTCATGTCCGAGAAAGATTATTGGTGGCACAAATTTGGCACTAGAGCAATTAGAAGATATGGATAATAAATATATTATAAAACGTAAGAGGCTGAAAATTTAGTGGAGACAGCACTGATCTCTGAGACACTCCACTACTCACAGGCTTCCAGTCTGAAAAACAACCCTCCACTGCAACCCTCCCTCATAAACCTTCGAGCCAGCTCTGTACCCAATGGCCAGTTCTCCATTTGGTTCATGATTTCTAACCTTGCTAACCAGTCTCCCATGGGGAACCTTATCGGACCACTTACTGAAGTCGCTATAGATTTGCTTGCGAGCTGTAGAGTTCAATAATTGTAATGCACTGACGAATGGTTCCTTTTTGTTACTTTGCCAAACCTGAATTTATTGTTCACCTCATTACATAAACGAATCATATCCCGAGAAATCAGAGTTCCTATGTTTTACGTATTTACAAACATTTTTATACACTAATTTAAAATAACTTACATTCGCAATGATCATGCAGGCATTCATTTATAACAGAAAATGTTCGGCAAACTGCAGCCCTTCTCCATTAAAAGTGCATCCATAATTACTTTTTAATAATCATTATCACACAACGCAGTCCGTCAGGTATACATAGGATGAACAACTGTCAAACAAGCTCCGACACATTTTTTCAAATGCATTGCACTTTTAATGCCCTGAAGAACACTAATGAGTATGGATCCTCCATCATAACACATGCACAATTGTACAAAATGACAAAACGACATTTTCCACTTCTAATCCTTTCTTCTCAGGTGATCTAGAAAGGGTTATTGTCACACTTTCCTACCTGGTAGCGCCATCTTCCAGATAAATTTACAAAAGAGCCTTTGTCTCATTCAAGTCAGATTGATTTACCAAAATGTCAGTTAACCCCGCCCTATTGCACATTACCTGCCTAATTGCTATCAATGTCTATCAGCACGATATATGTTGACATCCATGCTCTAGTGGAAATCTCATCAAAACAACTGGCTGATTGATCAGAAATTGGAAAAAAAAAAGAAAAGATAAGTTCCCAACTGAGTATGACGAATGTACTGAAGCATAAAACGATAAAACGAAGGATATAATGAAATTCTGGACACGATAATATGGGAAACACAAATGCGAACAGAGACTCAAACATTAGCAATATGTTTTTCTAGAATTTATGTTGCCATTAAGTGAATTGGAGGAAAAAAATACGTCCACCAATTCATTAGAATATTATTAGGTTTTTTTAAATTTCCATCAATAATGTGAATACATCCAACTCATGACATTTTGAAACAGCACAAAATAATTTAAATTTACTTATTTCCCCTTACAGATTATGCAGCGAAAGAAGCTATTGATGTTATGTGTAGAAGATAGATTTTTTTCTGTCATTGGAAGGCTCATAATAAGCCAGCATAAATTGCTTCTTTTGAATTTGAAACGAATGTAGCTTAAATTGAATCTGCACATTGTGTCTCTGCGCAGTTGATAAAACTGAGTGATCCTGGAGCTATGCAGACATCCAGAGATACATTTGTGGATCGATTGCATTTGTAATATAAGCGACTAAATAATGTAGAAATAATTTATCTGAAATAGTGCAAAATTGCATTCATTTCTGTTATACAATTAGCACATGTGCAATCTATTTGTTGATATAACGGAATTGTTGCCTAAATTTCAGCCAAGATGACATTACAATACTGCTGTCAATAACCATTCTTGAAGAAAAAGCAGACTACACACATACACCAACACTGTTAATGTTTACTAATTATCCGACAGATATGAAGAAGTGCAAGGAAGGTGAGACTCATTAAAAGAAAAGAAAATGTTGATCAGATGAGAGCAGATGGATTGGTCAATAGGTTTCATTCCGCCATGATCATTCACAACTTTATGTCCAACAAAGATTATTGGTAGTAGGAAGTTGGCGCTATAGCGATTAGGCGATATGGATAATAAATATATTTAAAAACGTGATAGACTGAAAATTAAATTCCAGATTTTTTTCGTGAGAGTAAATTTGAAATCGGAACGTAGCAGGGAACGCATTTGATAAACTAACAGTGCATGGTCCACGTAGAAATTTACAGTTCAGATCAAAACCATGCAAGTCTGTTTGATTACATGGGGAATAAGCTTGCTAATTTCCCAAATCTGTGCCCAAGTCAATGCATTCTCAGGTCAGTTGATACTCGGACGTATGTTATGTAACGTGATCTTCACGAAGCACTGACGAAATATAAATATCTTTGTATTTTAATGACGAAAGTCACATCATGCTTTAAGAAAATGTCGTGCAGCTGCCATCATAACAGCAACACTTCCTGTTGGGCATGACACGCAAATAGCGAACTTTACTGCACAGCAGCATGCATGCCAATTTCGGCTTTAGCCTGATCGTCAGCCATGACCAACCTCTTGAAATTTGAACTACAAGCTGACTGAAAAATCAGAATAGTGAAACCACTTGCATGTGGACACAAAAATAATTTATTGGAGCAACATAAATTGCCACAGACTCACCATATGTGTTATTCTCTTTTTTCCATATTAAAAAGTTAGCAAATTTACAATGCCCACCTCATTCAATCATCAATGCACAGACTCAGTCAAAACACATTCTATCAGGTACATAGTGGGTTTTTTTTTCATTTTGCCTATTAATGGAACAACCAACTCTTGTTACACACCACCCATTTAATCTGGTGTAATAGTTTCTGGATACATTTTGTTGAGAACATTTTCTCCCACTTCTACTTCATCATCTTGGACTAGCGAGTCAAATATTTGACATCCTACATGTAATGCATTAACCACCGCATCCATCAATTACAGTGGTTTATCATCTGCAACATTTTTCTCTTCAACAGCACACTACTACACTACGTCTCACTCATCTGGCAACCAATGGTAGCATCTACCATCAGATGGATTACAGTAACTACCGCGATACAACACCATCCATTCTTCTTGCAATCTACCTTACAAGAAAACTGCAATCTGGCGAGTAGCAACAACCATTCAAGACCCAAAGGTAGAAAATAGTGCTTCACCACTTCGTTCACATAAAATCCGGTCGCTCAGTTTCGAGAAGGTAACATTTGAAAATTTTAAAATTTTAAAATCTGATTTACCTTCATGCAAAACAGGATTTTAAAAAAATCAGAAAGCGTGTATTGACTATTCAATTATTCTTTCTGATACTGCCGGCAAATCTATAATTTTTTTCCAATACATATGTCATTCGAAATGAACGGTGAAGGGTTGGGATGAACTTAGAGAAGCATGTACTCTAACCTCTGTATTAAAACCCAGTGTGGACGCGATTCAGCGAATTTTGTTTTGGAAAAAAATACATAGCATGTCAACCTTTGTCCATGTGGTAGCTGACGAAATGAATAATGATATGTTACAGTTTTCCGTACATATAGTGAGATGCAAAGGTAGCAAGGAAAGAGAAAAAAGAATACCAACTGATATTTTTCCGATCATTTCAAACTGATGGTATGATCGACAATGAAGCCGAAAATCGAACAGCCTAGTGGTATCTCGATTCACAGGGCCAATGGGCCGAGGAGTTGTAGATGCTGCTTAATTAGGAGAAGTTCGAGTTTTGATCTTTTGTTAAGCAAATCGCATCCGGAATCACACGTTTAATGTTAGCCCCTTGGGAGTGTCGTTTAGCAGAGGGGGTTCAGGGATTCAGGCACGTATTTCTTGGAAAGTAACGTCACATTTTGTGCATTGTGGCAAATGAATGCATTTGGCAAACCTCCATTCACTGATTAGAATAACAAATATAATAGTAATGACGACATTGGCGTGGCTATATTTGGAGTTCTACGTACAACCCTGCTGTGGAATGGACGTTACTATAATGGAAATTATGCACAAAACAATATACAAAATTTTAACGGGGACTACTGCGCCTGTGTAAAGAGGAATTCTTGCATTGGACGGGATTTGTTCCCGAGAAGTTTTAAGTTTGAGGGTAAAACTTAAACACGATTCACATCCAAGAGAGGATTGAAATAAGTTATGTCACAGAAGTGTTTTCACTAGAGTACAGAAGTTCAAAGCTATCGGAAACTTTTTTTTCAAGTTGACAGTGGAAATATTTAAAAGACAATAACGAGTACTGTTTAAATACACAGGCTGCTGCATAAATGGCTTAGGTCCAGGTAGAGTTACTGCAATAAGGAGATATATTGTCAACTGCATGAATGAGAAAGATTTAAAAGTATGTCGTCCAAACGCAGGCAAATGGAACTGTTTTAGTTTGAGAAACCTCGTTAACATATACTAATTGGACAGAAGAGTCCGTATCCATGCTGCATGTCTCCATGACCCTCTGACCTTAAAATGAATGTTATGATGTCGGTAATTTAATTTGTCTCCAGTTCAACATGAAATTTATTTCATGTTCCATTTGTCATTTGTAAACGTCACAAGCAAAATAATTGGTAAGTCTTTTCATAATCGGATTTCTGAAAAACAAAATGCTATCAGAATCAAATGCCATGGAATTTCATTACACTCCGCATACTTTTAGAATATTTATGACATAACACATGTTCAAGTCATAAACGGAGCTAAGCCAATAGGAATCCAAAACCGTGTCAAACTGTTGAATTAGCTGAAAAGTTATCAGTGTTTTGTGAAATGCATACGGCGAAGGACAGAAACATTTGTAAACATAAGATTTTTGGTAAACTGAAGTGAGACTTTCTGTATCAGGATTAATAAGTTATAAATATCTCTAGCGTTTCTTTTTCGAACAGAACCTAAATTGACTTAGGAATATACACTATAACGAGGGGACAATGGCAATTGTAATATGAATAAGAACGCTCGACAATTATAAGTTAGGAACAAAACAACAAACTTAAAATCATAAAATTCTGAAGAAGACCAGAAGATTGTGCTTAAGCACATGTTGCTAATATTACATATTTCCTTGGATGAGAAAAATGGAGAGTTGAGGGACAGATGAGACATACGTTACAGAAAAAAAAACGTCACGTTGAAGTTAGCTGTCGTTAAATATATCGAAATCGGTGAACAGAAAGGAACCAAGATGTCTTATTGTTGTAAAAGTATAAGATAAGTAAACATGAATTACAATGAACTGGAAAATATGGTGCTGGAAAAACACAGCAGGCCAGGCAGCATCCGACGAGCAGGAGAATCGACGTTTCGGGCATAAGCCCTTCTTCAGGCATGAGCAAGGAGAACATTAAATAAATCTGCATCACTTTTCGATAATTAAAGTTGTGGGATCTGTCAGTGGAAGTAGAATTAAGGGCTGAATTTATTTTCAAAGGTTGCTTCTCTCTTCCTCTTTGAATTAAAAAAAACATACGCTCTACTGGATTGATCATTCTCATTTACCGGTTGCTGTTTCAGAACTCTGTAGATTTAAGTTAATTGAAATAAGAAAATTCATTAACCCAATCAAAAGTCTAGTATATGGCCAAATGATTGCAAATTTGATCGGCATGTATGAGTTGGAATGTAGGATGTGTTCCCATGCTGTCCATCTCTATGGTACAGTTTTTTTTTTCACATGCCGCATTTTGATTAATCTGTTTCTACATTCCAAGAATGACTCATGTCTGGAACGGTCAGACATCATATGCTTGACATATTAGGAAACATTTTTTGTTGGCTGTGTTATGATGAACTAATTTCTTAATAATGTCACAGACATTCATCTTTGATAGTAAGGACAATGGATACTGCAGACCTTCTCCATTTAAAATTCACTGTCATGGCATCTTCATAATAAATAGCATCCAACGTCGTCCTTCGGGCAAACGTCACAATGTTTCAATATATTCCACATTTGATATCTGACAAATAGTAGCAGCATGGATAATCCATCATAGAAGCACACAACTACACAATAATCATAGATAACTAAATTCCCGTTTCCAATCCTTCTGACCTCAGTTGATGAATTCACACCATCCTATCTGGCAGCAATATCTTTTTGATAGATTTACACAAGAGTTTTTGTCTCATTCAAGAATAAATTTACCGAACTATAAGTAAGTCATGCCATGTTGGAAGTATGTTGCCAATTCTATATGAATGATACCAGCATGATATTTGTGATGTGACTGGTTCAGCAGAATTCCAGTGACGAAATCCTGGCCAATACATAGAGACTGAAAGAAAAATATATGTTCCACAATGAGTAATTGGAAGATATTTAAGAACAAAGTGATAAAACAGTGAACAAAATACATTTTGGTGAATTGATTATGGGAAAAATAAATAATAGTCCCGAATCAACTGCTATTAAAACTTTGTCAGAATTTATCTTGGCAAAAGGTGAAGTGGAGAAAGAAGGCGTTTATCTATTTATTAACATGGAATTGAGTTATCAATATTCCCTTCAATATTGAATACTGCATTCACTTTTTGACATTTTGATACAGGGAAAATAAAAACACTTATAATGTCTTTGTTCCTCTTGCAGATAATGCAGTCAACGAAGCTGGTACGGTTATGTGCAATGAGGGCAATGAGCCGAACAATGGTCGTTCTGCTTAGTATAGATGTCAAGGGATTCATGTGGTTGCTTCCTTGAATGTGGCACCACAGATTGACAGGGTGGGGTAATTTCCAGCCTTCATTGATTAGAGCTTCATGTGTAGACTAGATGAAGACATTGATGAGGTCATATTTGGGATACCATGTACAGTCAAACTGTACAATCGATCCGTTTATAATAGAAAGTGTTCAGAAAAAAAACAATGTTTCTACCAGGACTACAGGGCTTGAGTTATGAGAAGAGGATGAATTCATTGCTACTTGGTAACTGGAAGGTACAAGTTTGAGGGGTGGCATTATATATAACTATAAACCCAACAGTGGAATACATTAGGGAAATAATCAGCATCTTTTTCCTTGGACAGAGGAATTCTAATTTACAGGGAAAGGATTGAAGTTGATAGGGTAAATATTTAAACGACACCTAAGCGGCAACGTTTAAGTGCAGAAGGTGCTGCGTAAATGGCTTTAACTACTGTAAAAACTGTCAGTTGCAGATAGGGTTAAAGAATTTGAGAAAAAAAAATATTTAGTATTTCAAATAATTCTTGGAATCCCTATAATATGGAAACAGGTCATTTGGCGCAACAACTTAACACTGAAAGTCCAAGGGGTAGCCCGACCAGAGCCATTGCTGTATCCTATGACTTGATATCCCTTCTGACTAATGTATCTAACCTACATAACACTATGAGCAATATAGTATGTCCTAACCTTCTGCATTGTTGGACAACCTGAGCAGACCAAAGTACCAGTGGACAACGAGACCAACATGGGGAGAATAGCAAACTTCAC
Source organism: Chiloscyllium punctatum (assembly GCF_047496795.1). Taxonomy (NCBI): domain Eukaryota; kingdom Metazoa; phylum Chordata; class Chondrichthyes; order Orectolobiformes; family Hemiscylliidae; genus Chiloscyllium; species Chiloscyllium punctatum. Next base: position 35,536,514 of record NC_092772.1, read on the forward strand.
TTTGACAGTCACCAGAGACTGGAATTGAATCCGAATCTCTGGCGCGGTGAGGTAGCACAGATAAATATTAATCCACCGTGTCACCCCATGAATAAGCAAGAATTGGGCCAAACGGAGGAAAATGGGACAGGTTCATGGGTGAATTGAACTGACTAGTACGTTTCCTTGCTATGTGTCTCTCGTACTTTATGAAATTGCGATGAACAATATGATGTTGGTAACTAAACGTGTTTCAATCTCACCATGTGATTTTAGTTAATGTTTCATTTCATGTCTGCAGATGCTTTAAACGAAAAAAATGGTGAGCCGTTTTATTTATAACTGAATTCTTGAAGCTACCTTGTAGTGGCCTAATTCACCAAAATGCTGTGAGAAGCCAATTAAATGGAATTGTATTATTCTCTGCATGTGAGAAAACACAGAAAATATGACACATATTCACGTTAGAAACGGGATTAGCACACAATTCGATTCGCAGATTGTGTTTTAAATGATGCATTATCTCCAAAGTTACTAACGTTTCGAGAACTGTATACAACGGAGATACTGTAACACAAAATGCAACATACAAAAGTCTGCAGGTAACCTGAATTGAGACGTTTTGTATCAGGCAAATTTTAGTTGTATAAATCACTTCCATTTTTGTTCTGATTTGAAGTTAATGTGAAAGAGGGGTATACGCCTAGCTCTCGAAGAAAGATGATAACTTTAACATGAACAAGAAAGAATGATAATTGCAATTGAGGAAAAAAAAACAATCTATCATGTAAAATTCTAAAGAAGGTGAGACGATTATGATTGAGCAGAAGTCATGTACATTGCATACTTCCTTGAATTTAACCTAGGAAAATGTGGGAAAGTAATGTATTAGAATAGGGCAATTGCTCTGGGTGGGTTTCGTTTCGGAGTATAAGTATGGACATCTTGAGCCAAAGGGGGAGTTTCCACCAGGCAGGGATTCTATGATTCTATGATTAAAAAAGTTGCATATAAATCCACATTCATTACAAGGAGAACAGCAACGAAATCCAAATAACTTGATGATCATTGAAGTTTGTGTGATATGTTAGGAGAAGTAAATGTAAAGGCGGAATTTATTTGTCAAAATGTGCTTCCGAGTTTCTTCTTTGCATTTTACAACCATACACAGTAACGTCTCGGTCATTCTATTAGCCGTGTGTTTCTCTTTTTAGAAATTTGTAGATTTCAGTTAACAACAATGACAGTATTCCAGATGCTATTAAGGAAAAAGAAAGAATGCATTTAAAGTCGCAACTTCGAACATTAAATGCAAAAACGTGTCGAAGCATATGAACTCCAACATTCAGCTTAGAAAATGCATACAATACTTGAATGTGTTCGAGCTTTATGTTTTTTCTAATAACCAAAATAAATCAATAATAATTGATTTTAAAAAATTGCAATGTGACAATAGATAATGCAGGAAACATTATATAACAACACTGTGACTAAAAGGCAATTGTGAAGTAGATTATTTGAACTTGTGGAAATAATGTTTATGATGAGTTTTACTGAACGAAATTAGGATTTAGATATGTCCTGCTTGTTAAAACGTGATTAATATAGAAGAATGGCATTACTGCCGTATAATTATCTCCCTGGCTCTTTCCCTCACTAAAGTGAGGTTAATTATTGTGGCGAAGTTATTTCAGAAGAAAACCTAGCTGTTAATGACGTTACATTTCACCTTTAAATTCTGGTTTTATAATTTGAGTAGCATGTCTCCAGCAATGTCAACTCCTTAATCTGAATCACTTTTATTTATTCAGCTCCAATCGTGGTTTCAATGTGACTGTTTACAGTAACAGGTTTCCAAAATTAATGTGCTCTGCCCAGAAGAAAAATAAAGTGAAAGAGCCATCAAAGTGAAAGTACTGAGACTGTTTTCAAAATGATATGTGAATTGCAAAGAAATAAAATACATGTGAAGCTGACACATTTACTCGGTTTGTATAGTGAATGTTTTGACGTAGTTCTAAACACTTCAAGTTGTTTGTTCATTTAAAAAAGTTTATATTACGCTGTCCGTTAAAAGTTGTGTCATACTATGAAGTGGTACTAGTGTAATTTATGAAATTGGTAATTCCAATACAAACATGGAAAAGCATTTGTCTGTGCACAATTGGAGATCAAACATTTACTCAAAGAAGCTTGTTATGACATGATGGAGGCTAACTAGCATATATTGATTGATAGGAGAGTTGAAACATCGAATTGTGGCACACAGCTCCTTGCACTCTCAGGAAAATATTTCGAAATGTGTGGCCCTGGACATGCACATCAGTTCAGGTTGCAACCGAGAAGCAGGACAGTCGATTTTTCGAGCATACACCCTTCATTATTAGTCGAAATGTAGACGTCTGCTCCTTTGTTACTTCCTGAAATGCTGTGCTTTTCCAATGCCACATTTTTCGACTCTGTTATCCAGCATGTGTAGTCCTTACTTCTTACCAATCGTTAAATATGTACAATGTATACAGGAAGGTGAATATTCGACAATCATGCTGAATTACCGTTATTTATGTTGAAGCACGAGACATTACACAATTTTAACTGGCATATAGTGGCTTATGAACGAAATAAATAGTTTCTACACTCCACAGTGCAACTTTTAATCAGAGATTGACTGCTTTCAGAGTACATACACGAGGTACACACTTTATCCCGAACGTCTCACTCGATAAAATTGCGTGCATCGCCTGAAGTAAGCGAGATCAAACCATTTCCGCATGCATGTATTAAGCACGTTTTCAGGAATGCAATCGCAGGAGACACATGAAAACATCAGCTGATTACCCCAGTATGCATGAGATTTCTGAATGTCTGATTGAATAAAACCTGCACGTTCTGCCCAAAATAAGCAGTACCAAATGAGATTTCCAGACATTGATTGTGCACTTCTCCTGGAACACATATAGCAGGAGACACATGAAAGCTTCAGATGTTAGCATTTCCCTCTCCACACTCGAATGGTTGCATGTTTGAACATATTGGTGTCATCTAAATTTCTGAGAAGTGAAGTACCTGGTAGAGTTCAAAGGATTGGTTTCAAGGCTTGTCACTCAGACTGGAGCCCTGTGACTATTGGTGGGGCACAAGGTTCGGTGTTGATTGCCCTATTTTGTCTCATTTTTGACAATGATTTCTATATAAGCATAGGAGGTACAGTCAGTAAGTTTACAGATGACGTTGAAGCTGGAGGTGCAGTGCACAGCGAAAAAGGTTAGCTCACAGTACAACTGTATTTACAACAGATGGGTCATAGATTGAACCATGGAAGATGGAGTTTAATTGAGAGAATTGTGCATTGCCACGTTTTGGAAAGGCAAATGTGAACAAGACTCATAAACGTAATGATCAGGTCATGAGGAGTGTTGCTGACAAATATACCTTGGAGTCCAGGCTCATCGTTCCTTAAACACTGAGTGAGAGGCAGAAAACATCGTGAAGAAGCCGTGAGGTGCACTTTCCTTTATTTGTCAGAGCGTTGAGTGTAGGAGTTGCGAGGATATGCTCTGGCTAAGGGGACATTGGTAAGCCACTTTTGGAGTACTGTGTACAAATATGATCTATCGGAAGAACGCTGTCAAACTTGAAACAGTTCAGAAAAGTATGTTGGCATGCTCAGAGGATTTCAAATAAAGGGAGAGGCTGAATAGGCTGGGACTAATTTCTGTAGAGCGTCGGAAGTGGAAAGCTTCTCTTCTGGAGGTTTATGAAATCTTGAGAGGCATGGACATTACTGGGCTGGAACCAACGTTACGGGGAGTGCTTTTGCTAATGCTTTGTGGAGGGTATAAACTAATGTGGTAGGGAGATGGCACACAAATGAGGAAATTAGTGGCAGCAACGGTGTGCTAACTGAAGTCAACTGAGATAAACTGAGATAAACAAATCAGCGGGACAAAGGGGAGGAGTAAGTAAGGAAAAAATGGGACAGGTGGTCTGAAGTACTTTTGTTTCAATGCGAGGCATGGAGTAGGTAAGGCACATCAACTAAGAGCTTGCTTTAGCAACAGGGAGCATGATGTTATTTCGATTAGTGAGACTTGGTTGAGGGGAGGGCATGATTTGCAAATGCATACCGCCGGATATAGATAATTCAGGCTGGTGAGAGAGGGAGATGAAAGGAGTGGACGAGTTACATTACTGGTCAGAGGAGATAGCGTAGCTGTGCTCAAGGAGGGCACTATGGTGGACTGGACCAGTGAGACAATGTGGAAAAGCTCACAAATACGAACGGACAGAATAGTAAAAAATCCGTAACAATGCAGTAACGATGTTGGGGTTGTGCAATAGGACACCCTACAACGAACTTGAGATAGACATGCAAATATGTGAAAGATATAGGAGCAACAGGGTGATGGGAATAGGAAATTTCAATTATCCTCACATTGACTGGGATTCAATTACTGCTGGTGCTTTCGGTGGAGTAGACTTTGGAAGGAGGATCCATGAGCCTTTTTTGTAAATAGTCGATAATGGGAAGGAGCCATAGCTGAACCTGTGGTCGGGTTATGAGCTCAACCAAGCAGTTGAAGTTTCAGGGGGTCACTGTGAGAATATTGATCAGAATTGTGTACGTTGTAGAAGTCATGGATAACGACGAAAATGGTCCTAAAATAAGAATAGTAAATTGGGGGAAAGCTAATCATTGCAACATCCGGTGCTAACTGGGCAATGTTGATCTGTAACAGAAATTTGAGGGTAAATCCATTTTTGATACATGGAAGGCTGACAAAGAAAGGTTGATTAGCGGATAGGACACACATTTTCCTGTGAAAAGTCAAGATTAGGAAACCATGGACGACAGGTGAAATTGTGATACTCCATAAAAGGTAAAAGAAAGCACAAATAGGGAGTAGGCGACTGTAAACAGACATAGCCTTCGAAGTATTTTGGCTAGAAAGGATCAACCTGAATTGAGAACTTAAGAGGGCTGAAAGGGGTCATGAAATATTTTTTTCACAAATAGGTTTAAGAAATATCCCAAAGCATTTAACACGTATATAAAGAGCAAGAGGGTAACAAGAGAAAGAGTTGGCACACTCAAGGGCAAAGGAGGAAAGTTATGAGTGGAGTCAGAAAAAATGACTGAGCTTCTTAGTGATATTTTGCATTGGTATTCACTAAGGAGGGGACCATTACGGATGTTGAGATCAGGGATAGATATTTAATTACTCCACGTCAATTCGACATAAGAAGGGAGGAAGTGTTGGGCATTTTAACAGGTATTAAGGTGGACAGTTCCCCAAGTCCAACAGGGATCACTCCCAGGTTTATAAGGCAAGCGAAAGCTGAAAAAGTTGGGGCCTTAACAGATATCATTGCAGGGTCCTTGAACACGGATGAGATACCGGATGGTGGAGAATTGTTAATGTTGTGCACTGTTTCAGAAGTGTAGCAGGGACAAACCAAGTCATTATGTGCTAGTGAGCCTGACGTCAGTGGTAAGTAAATTGGTGGATAATTTGCTCACATTTGGGAAAAAGATGGGCATATCAATGATACACAACATTGTTTTGTGAAGGGAAGATCATGTCTTATTTAGTTACCGAAATTCTTTATGCAATGATAAAGTCGATTGATGAGGAAAGGGCTGCAGATATCATATACATGGACTTCAGTAAGGCATTTGATAAAGTTCTGCATGGTGAGCTGATGGAGAATTTGAAGTCACATGGTGTCCAGGTTGTCCTGACGACATGTATAGAGCACTGGCTGTACAGAAGGAGACAGAGTAGAAGTGAAAATGAGTTTCTCAAAAAGGAGAACTGTGAGCAGCGGTGTTCAACATGGATCTGCAATGGCACGCTGTGTTTGTGATATACATAAATCATCTGTAAGTTTAGATTCTCTTATTAGCATGTTTGCAGATGACACTAAGACTGGTGGAGTAGAAGATAGTGAACGGGATTGTCAGAGAATGCAGCAGAATATAGATATATTGTAGCGTTGGGCAGAGAAATGACAGTGGCAGTTCAATACTGGCATATGTGAGGTAATACATTTTGGAATAGCCACTTCAAGAGCAAACGTTTCATGCAAACATGCAAAAGTCCTGGGGAAAATAATGCACAAATAGATCTAGCTGTGCAAGTTATTGCACCCAAAAGGTGGCATCGGAGGTTAATAGAGATTTCAAGAAGAAATATGGCATGCTTACCTTCATCAGATGGGGTCTTGTGTACAAGAGTTGACAGTTCATGTCACAGTCCTGTTGGTGGTTGTTTCGGCCACATTCAGAATTCTGCGTGTCGTTGCAGCGAAACCATTACCAACAGGATATTGGTGCTTTTGAAAGAGTGCAGAAGATGTTGATAAGGATGTTGCTTGGAAGGAGTGTTTTCGCTATGAAGAGAGGTTTAGTATTTTTCAAAATACGAAAGAGTTGGTTTTCAATATGTTTGGTAGGTAATGCTGATGGTTTGTTTCTGGTGCTAATGATAGATTAAGTGCATCGAATTCTTGACAAAAATGTTTTATTGATTTTTAAAGGTATTTGTTGGCTGTTTAATGAAATGTGAGGACAGCTGGATATCTGACTCATAAGAGAGCAACTGGAAATTATTGTGTGGAAAACATATTGAAGATTAGGATTCCGTTAACACACGCAAGAGTAAGAGGTGACTGAATAAGTTTGAAAGCTTGCAGATAGGCATAAATGTCAGCTTACTTTTCTGTGTAGTTACTCTGCATTATATGCTGCAGAAAAGTGAATGAATTCAAATTGACAAAAATACTAGCTCTTGGATGAATGGATGAAATGTAGGTGTTCGTTTTCCTAATGAGACAATTACGTCTTTTTGTGAGTTTGTGTTGTGGTCATTATCCGGTGACAGTATATCTAATGCAGTCATAGAATACCAGAGATGTACAGCACGGAAACAAACCCTTTGGTCCAACACGTCAATGCTGACAGATGTCCTAAAATGATTAAATCACATTAGACAAGACTTGGCACATATCTCTCAACACCCTTGACTATCAAATGTCCATCCAGATGCCTCGTAACTTTTGTACGTTGACCAGATTCCATTATGCCCTCCACAAGCATATTTCATGTGAACTCCAAACTCTTCCTGAAAAACAAATTCATTTTATGCACCTTATAATATTTTCTCCTCTCCCATTATACATATTTCTTAGCTTCTGAACTCCGCCACGCAAGAAGAAAGACAAATAGCAAAAAAGCCAGGAAAATCGCAGAACATGAAGAGGCAATTCGGCCCCGCAAGGCAGCGCTGATGCAGGCCGCCTATCTCAGCATGTCACCTCTTTTCTAAGGATCTGTATCCCTCTGCCCGTTTCCAAAGTATGTAGAATTCGAAGACATAGGTGTCAGGCGTCAGGGGAAGGTATTAAATGGGACCTCTCAGCAACATATTCATGCAAAGTGTGTATAACGTAGGGAGGAGCTGAAAGAGCAAATTGTGCAGGCTGATGCAATTACAACATTTCACCAGCATGTGAATGGACTTATGAATATGAAGAGTGTAGAGGGATCTGGGCCAAGTGCTGGCAAAAATAGATTAGATTAGTTCATGATTTGTGATGGTTATGGATGAGTTTTAGCGAAGGATCTGTTTCTGTGCTATTCATCTCTCTGATCTGAAGAGACTGACCACGTTAAGCTTTTATCAGTTGCTTTCATTTGCTTTATCTATCTTGTCACTACGAAAACAATTCATGTTCCAAAAGTTCATAAACCGATGATTTACACATTTGTAAACATTTTTATGAGGTATTTGAAAAAAAAGTTCCATTGTTATTAATCTTACAGGCAATATTCTACGACAATACATGCTGTGGCAACTGTATCTTTTCTCCATCAACAATTCATCGGTCATTGCATATTAATGATCACTGACATATAGCATTATCTTTCAGGCAAATATCACCTCACATAGAATGAAAAACTCATAAACAAGCTCCTACACGAGTGTTTCAACACAATGCAAATTTGATAAACTAGTAAACTTGTCGGTATGTATATTCCAGAATATCACGCAGATAACTGGGACAGCTTATTTTCCAATTCCAACACGTTCTCCTCAGAAGATGATTTAAGTGTTATCTCATGCCATCCTAACTGGCAGCAACATGTTCTTTGATTAATTTATCCCAGATCCATTGTCACATTCAAGTCAAATTTATTAACCAAAGTGTCAATGAGATATGCTTTTATGGGGTCATATACCTATTCTATGCCAATTTCTACCAGAATGATATGTGTTGGTATTGATGTTGCAATGGAAATCCAGTGATAACATTCTGGCCAATACGTGAGAAACTGAAATAAAACATACATTCTGTAATGAGTAACGTCAATGCTATTCAGATCAAAACGATAGAAAGAGTAATAAAGAGTGCTGGTAAATGAAATAAGGAAAGATAGCAGCAGATAATTAACAATTCTCAAAACTTTGTCCAAACTTACATCACGATAGAGGGGAGTTGAGAAAGAACTGTGCATTACTTTAAGAGCATAGATCGTAACTTTCTGCTTTTCATTCAATAATGAACGATGGATGGAATACATGATATTTTGATATAGCAGAAAGTTATTGAAAGTGCCTTTGTTCATCTTGCAGAATTTGCAGCCAAAGAAGCTGGTGAGATAATGTGCAGCACCTAAAATGTGTTATGATAGGAATGCTTACAATAAATAACACACATTGTTCAGTTTGAATTTGCAAAGTAAGTAATTTAAATAGAATGCATATGTTCTGTTTCCATGCAGTATATAAAAACACGTCAGTCTGGAGCTGTGCAGATAGCAAGAGATTCATTTTCTAAGGGAAATACTTACAATGTGAAAGCGTGAAATAATGTAGATTTGGCTTAAATATTGCTAATTTGCTTTCCTTTATTTTTTGTGCAAATTGCACTTTTGAATTCTATGCCGGAAGTATGAGCATTGTAGCATTGCTGTTAGTAAACATGGACGATGGAAAACTTAGATTTAAAAAAAAAAGTACAATGATTTTCTATTTGTTATATTTTCCCTACAGCTATGAAGAAGCGCATGGAAGGTGAGACTTATTTTTAAAAAAACTTTGCTAACCTGATGACAGCATTTGTTTTTCATCTAACCATGTTCAATCGCACATAGATCTATTAACTTATCTCTGAGAAAACATTGGTAGCACAAAGAGAGTACTGTTGTGGGTCGATGAATTGGATGAGAATTACATTTTATGACATGATAAACAGAAACCTAAACTGGCATTTTACCTTAGGAGAGAAAATTTGATACCAGAACGATGCAGCAAACGCTAGACTTACAGTGTATTGTCCAAGTATTAATGTTCAGGCCATATTGAAAACATGCTGGTCAGTTTGATAAGATTAAAAAAAAAACATGCGAGACGATTTGTTAACATATGGTATTCATGTTGCAATGGAAATGCACTGATAACATTCTGGCCGATACATGACAAACTGAAATGAAACATACGTTCTGTAGTGAGTAACGCCAATGCATTTCAGATCAAAACGATAAAAAATAATAATAAAAATGAGTGCTGGTCAATGAAATACAGGAAATATAAACAGCAGATAATTAACAATTCTCACAATTGTGTCTGAATTTATGTCACGATAGAGGGGATTAGAGAAAGGACCTTGCATCATTTTATTAGCATGGATCGAAACTTTGTACTTTTTCTTCAATAACGAAGGATGGATGGAATTCATGATGTTTTGATATAGCAGAAAATTATTGAAAGTGCCTTTGTTCACCTTGCAGAATTTGCAACCAAAGAAGCTGGTGAGTTAATGTGCAGATCCTAAAATGTGCTGTGACAGGAATGCTTACAATAAATAACACAAATTGTTCATGTGAATTTGCAATGAAAGTAATTTAAATGGAATGCATATGATGCGACTCCATGCAGTAAATAAAAAAGTGAGTACGGAGCTGTGCAGATAGCGAGAGATTCATTTTCTCATGGAAACGACTTGCAATATGAAAGCGTGAAATAATGTAATTTTGGCTAAAATATTGCTAAATTGCATTCCTCTATTTCTGTGCAAATTGCACTTTTGATTTCTATGCCGGATGTTTGAGCATTGTAGCATTGCTGTTATTAAACATGGACGATGAAAAACGCAGATTTAAAAAAAATATGTACAATGATTTGTATTTTGTTACATTTTCCCTACAGCTATGAAGAAGTGCATGGAAGGTGAGACTCATTTAAAAAAAAACTTTGGTAAGCTGATGACAGCATTTGTTTGGTCATCTAACCATGTTCAATCGCACATGAGATACATTAATTTATCTCTGAGAAAACTTATTCGTAGCACAAAGAGAGTACTGTTGTAGGTAGATGAATTGGATGAGAATCACATTTTATGGCATGATAGACAGAAACCGAAATTGGCATTTTTACTCAAGAGAGAAAATTTGATATCAGAATGATGCAGCAAACGCTAGACTTACAGCCTAATGTCCAAGTATGAATTTTCAGGCCATATTGAAAACATGCTAGTCAATTTGATGACATAAAAAAACATGCTCGTCGATTTGATTTACATATGGTATTGACGTTTCAGTGGAAACCCAGTGATAACATTCTGGCAGATACGTGAGAAATTGAATTAAAACATAATGAGTAACTCAATGCATTTCAGATCAAAATGATAAAAAAAAGTCATAAAGAGTGCTGGTCAATGAAATACAGGAAAATAAAGAGCAGATAATAAAGTATTCTCAAAACCTTGCCAGAATTTATGTCACGATAGAGGGGGGGGGGGGGGGGGGGTGGGTAGAGAAAGGACTGTGCCTTAATTTATTAGAATGGATAGTAACTTTCTGCTTTTCATTCAATAATGAAGAATGAATGGAATACATGATGTTTTGATATCGCAGAAAATTATTAAAAGTGCCTTTGTTCACCTTGCAGAATTTGCAGCCAAAGAAGCTGGTGAGATAATGTGCAGACCCTAAAATGTGCTGTGATAGGAATGCTTACAATAAACAACACAACTTATTCAGTTTGAATTTGCAATGAAAGCAATTTAAATAGAATGCGTATGCTCTGTCTCCATGCAGTATATATAAAAAAAGTGAGTCCGGAGCTGTACAGATAATGAGAGATTCATTTTCTCATGGATACGACTTGCAATATGAAAGCGTGAAATAATGTAGATTTGGCTAAAATATTGCTAAATTGCTTTCCTCTATTTTTGTGCATATTGCACTTTTGAATTCTATGCCGGAAGTATGAGCATTGTAGCATTGCTGCTAATAAACATGGATGTTGGAAAACGTAGATTTTAAAAAATAAAATACATACAATGATTTGCATTTTGTTATATTTTCCCTACAGATATGAAGAGGCGCATGGAAGGTGAGACTCATTAAAAAAAACACTTTGGTAAGCGGATGACAGCATTTGTTTTGTCATCTAACCATGTTCAATCGCATATGAGATCCATTAATTTATCTCTGAGTAAACGTATTGGTTGCACAAAGAGAGTACTGTTGTAGGTAAACAGATAGATAAAAACCGAAACTGGCATTTCTCCTGAGGAGAGAAAATTTGATATCAGAAGGGTGCAGCAAACGCTAGACTTACAGCGTATTGTCCAAGTATTAAGGCCATATTGAAAACATGCTGGTCAATTTGATGAGATTAAAAACAAACAAGCTAGTCGATTTGATTACATATGGTATTGATGTTTCAGTGGAAATCCAGTGATAACATTCTGGTCGATACGTGACAAAATGAAATAAAACTTACGTTCTGTAATGAGTAACGCCAATGCATTTCAGATCAAAACGATAAAAAAAGTAATAAAGAGTGCTGGTCAATGAAATACAGGAAATATAAGCAGCAGATAATTAACAATTCTCAAAACTGTGTCAGAATTTATGTTATGACAGAAGGCATTAGAGAAAGGACCTTGCATCATTTTATTAGCATGGATCGAAAATTTGTGCTTTTCATTCAATAATGAACGATGGATGGAATACATGATATTTTGATATAGCAGAAAATTATTGAAAGTGCCTTTGTTCATCTTGCAGAATTTGCAGCCAAAGAAGCTGGTGAGTTAATGTGCAGCAACTAAAATGTGCGGTGATAGGAATGCTTACAATAAATAACACAAATTGTTCAGTTTGAATTTGCAATGGAAGTATTTAAAATGGAATGCCTATGTACTGACTCCATGCAGTGTATAAAAAAGTGAGTCGGGAGCTGTGCAGATAGCGAGAGATTCATTTTCTCATAGAAACGACTTGCATATGAAAGCGTGAAATAATGTAGATTTGGCTAAAATATTGCTAAATTGCATTCCTCTATTTTTGTGCAAATTGCACTTTTGAATTCTATGCCAGAAGTCTGAGCATTGCAGCATGTCTGTTAGTACACATGGACGATGTAAAACGTAGATAAAAAAATAAAATATGTACAATGATTTGCATTTTGTTTTTTTTTCCCTACAGATATGAAGAAGCGCATGGAAGGTGAGACTCATTTAAAAAAAAACTTTGCTAAATTGATGACTGCACTTGTTTTTCATTTAACCATGTTAAATCGTACATGAGATCCATTAATCTATCTCTGAGAAAACTTTTTGGAGCACAAAGAGAGTACTGTTGTAGGTAGATGAATTAGATGAGAATCACATTTTATGACATGATAGACAGAAACCGAAACTGGCATTTTTCCTCAGGAGAGAAAATTTGATATCAGAATGATGCAGCAAACGCTCGACATACAGCGTATTGTTCAAGTATTCATTTTCTGGCCATATTGAAAACATGCTGGTCAATATTATGAGATTAAAAAAAAAACATGCTGGACGATTTGATTACATATGGTTTTGATGTTTCAATGGAAATCCAGTGATAACATTCTGGCTGATACGTGAGAAACTGAAATAAAACATACGTTCTTTAATGAGTAACGCCAATGCATTTCAGATCAAAACGATAAAAAAAAGTAATAAAGAGTGCTGGTCAATGAAATACAGGAAATATAAGCAGCAGATAATTAACAATTCTCAAAATTGCGTCAGAATTTATGTCACAATAGAGGGGAGTAGAGAAAGGACCGTGCATCATTTTATTAGCATGGATCAAAACGTTGTACTTTTCATTCAATAATGAACGATGGATTGAATGCATGATATTTTGATACAGCAGAAAATTATTGAAAGTGCCTTTGTTCATCTTGCAGAATTTGCAGCCAAAGAAGCTGGTGAGTTAATGTGCAGCAACTAAAATGTGCGGTAATAGGAATGCTTACAATAAATAACACAAATTGTTCAGTTTGAATTTGAAATGAAAGTATTTAAAATGGAATGCCAATGTACTGACTCCATGCAGTATATAAAAAAGTGAGTCGGGAGCTGTGCAGATAGCGAGAGATTCATTTTCTCATGGAAACGACTTGCAATTTTAAAGCGTGAAATAATGTAGATTTGGCTAAAATATTGCTAAATTGCATTCTTCTATTTCTGTGCAAATTGCACTTTTGAATTCTATGCCAGAAGTATGAGCATTGTAGCATTGCTGTTAATAAACGTGGATGATGGAAAACGTAGATTAAAAAAAAATAAAATATGTACAATGATTTGCATTTTGTTTTATTTTCCCTACAGATGTGAAGAAGCGCATGAAAGGTGAGACTCATTTTGAAAAAAAATTGATAAGCAGATGAGAGCATTTGTTTTGTTATCTAACCATGTTCAATCGCACATGAGATCCATTAATTTATCTCTGAGCAAACTTATTGGTAGCACTAAGAGGGCACTTTTGTGGGTAGATGAATTGGATGAGAATTATATTTTATGACATGATAGACTGAAACTTCAACTGTCATTTTACCTCAGATGAGAAAATTTCACATCAGAACAATGCAGCGAACGCTAGACTTACAGTGTATTGTCCAAGTATTAATTTTCAGGCCACATTGAAAACATGCTGGTCAATTTGATGAGATTAAAAGAAAACATGCTCGTCGATTTGATTACATATGGAATTATCGTGGTAATTCCACAAATCTGCGCCCAAAGTCAAACTATTCATTAAATTATTTAGATTGATGGTCAGAATAGTTTCGTTGATGTGAACTTACCAAACACTGAAGAAATGTAAAATACATTGAATTCCAACAACGAAATCACAACACACATTCACAAGCCCTTCGTACAGCTGACATCACAAATGCCACAATCAAAACCACCTGTAGGTTACGACACATAATTGGTGAAACCTTTGTACAGCAAGACTCATCAATTTCGCCTTCTCCCTCATAATCATGCACTAAAAAAACTATTGAAATCTGAACCTCAAGATAACTGAAACAATCAGCACTGGAACGTTATGTTTCTTGGACACAAGAAGAATTTCATGGAGTGCAAAATATTGACACAGACTCATCAGGAATGTTATTATGTGTATATACAATTTGATGCACTAGCAAATTCTCACTCTACACTCTCATTCAAACAGCAATGTACAGGCGCATCCAACAACTTGCTCTCAGTTGCCTATTGCTTTTACGCTAAACAGTTAAACGAAAAGAGAAATCGCGTTACTCACCATCCATTCAATCAGACGTAAATGATTCTTGGTACACTTTTCTCTAGACCTTCAGTGCCCATTTCTACTTTACTATCTTTGAACAAGGAGGCATTTATTTGAATTCCCACAGCCAATGTATTTTTTATTATGTCCAGGAAAATGCTAATTTCTCATCTGCAACACGTATACAATGCGAAGCACATTATTACTCTCCTTCTCAGTCATCTGTCAACCAATCCTCCCATCTACCAACAGAGCGATTAAGTCAACTATCTCGATTCAACATCATCAATTTTTCTTTCAATCTGTCTCTGCTGAAATCTGCATTCTTTTGGTCATATACCACATTCAAACCTTCATTTGCAGTGCACCGTTCCTCAACACATCAGTATGCAAAAATTTCGTGTCTCAGTTTGTGTCAAGTTGACTTCTAAAAATTTTAATATCTGTTTCACCTTCAAGGAAAACAGAAATAAGTAACATCAGAAAGCGTGTGTTTTCTATTCAGCCAGTCTTTCTGAAATGCCAACCAATTTGAGGAGCATTCGAGTTTGGATGCGATCTGAAATGAACAACAAATTAATGATGATTGGAATGAATATATGAAAGAATGTACTCTGAGCTCTACAAATAATCCCACTTCGGACACTATTCAGAAACTCTGTTTTCTTTGAAAGAAAGCAAATTTTGTTCACTTGGAATTCATGAAATGCAGAACATTGTGTTTTAGATTGTTTTATGTTGTTTTAATACAGGCTTAACTTTAGTTCAGAAAGATAAACAGAACACCAACTAATACACTTTATGTAATTAAATGTTTGCTATAGTGGATAGTCAAGACTATTATCTAAATGTGGCATGGTATCTTGATGGGAGGTGTCCATGGGCCAAAAAAGTTGTCGAAGTTATTTTATTTAGATAAACTCGTTGTGATGCATTTTTAAGTCAACTCAAATCATAGTTAATGGAAAACTCTGAAGATTGTTCTTTAGAAGAGAGATCAGAGGACTCAGGCACATATTTCCTTAAAAGACGTACCACAGTTTGACAATGAGCCATTTGGCATTCCTGCCTTCATTCATCCAAGCATCATGTATAGGATAAGGAGAGACATTTGCGAGCTCATACGTGGAATAATGCAGACAGCCCTGTTGTAGAAAGAATTTTATTCGAACTGAAAGTGTGCAGAATAAAAAACAATGTTTCTACCGGTACTACAGGGCATGAGGTTTTGGTGAGGTTGGATTGGCTGTGATTTGTTCCCTGGAACGTTGAGGATTGGAATTCTGCATGTTTATAAATCCAAGAGGAAAACAGATACGGTTAAAAACAATGAAGTGCAAAACATGCGTCCAGACCTGCCCACTCACTTCCATCCAATGCCCAAATGGATACTTCCACATGCCGTAGAGATTTTCCTGCACTGCCACTAGCATCATATTCGGTGTCCATTACAGTCCTTGGGTCAGGTCTCCTCTACATGGGTAGGCAGGATGCTAACTTGCAGAACATTTCAAAGAGCATCTGTGAGATACAAATATGTTTAAAAAACCTCCACATTGTTGCCAATGTCTGTCATTCCTGTTCAAACTCAGTAAAACAAATGCAAGTCCTGGACCTCCTCCAATGCCTAACTCTAGACACGTGACGCCTAGAGGAAGAACTCCTCATTTTCTGCTTTGGGGCTCTTCAAACACACGGAATGAATATTGATTTCATCAGTTTCCTCATTTCCGCTCTTACCATCTTATCCGAGATTCAACATTCAACATTGCCGTCTTGATCCTGCCTTCTCCATATACGATCATCAACTGTTGGATTTGGAACGGCATGGGCGAGGCCTGTTTTTGGAGTACTGAATGTAGCCCAGCTGTAGGAAGGGCATTATGACATTCGCAAATGTCCAAAAATATAAATGCATGGTTTCTTCTTGTAAGTCTTATAATGAGAGGTCGGATTAGATGAGATTTGTTCCCTGGAAGGTACAAGGTTGAGGTGTCACATCATAGTAGGCATTAATTTCAGAAGTTAATAGTAAAGATAAATGAACAAGGCTCTTTCCCTCTGCAGAGGAGTTCAAAATACGGGGAAACGTTTGAAATTGCAGACGGTGTTGTGCAAATGACAATAACTATTGCATGAAGTGATAGATGCCAGTAGAATTATATTGTGTTAAACACAATTGGTCAAGTACACAAAGAGATGAGGGTTAAGGGGATTTTGACAAACCACAGGTGATGGGAGAGAGTTACTTTCAGATACCTGATATCAGGTGGACAATTCAGATTGAAGATAATGATCCATTCTGTATTTCTCCAGGATCCTATGAACTTATAATTGTTTTTTTTTAAAATGATGTTGATAATTGAATTTGCTTCCAGTTTAACATATGATTTTCTTTAGTGTTCGATTTCACTATTGCAGATCTTGAAAAGGAACGAATTAGTAAGTCTTTCTCTCATCACATAACTTAATCCCAATTTGTTTCCTTTTTTCGTCACAAGGACATGAGAAACCAATACTGTGAATTTTATTACGTTCCGTATGTGTTGAAACTATATTTGTGTGAGAAACGTTATTAAGACAGCCGATGAATCACGGTTTTAGTTCAACAAATTGAATTATCATCAAAGTTAACACATTCGTGTGAACTGTATACGACAAATAACAGGAACTGTTGCATAGAAAGGCTTTATATTGCTAAACTGAAGTGGGAGATTTTGTATCAGAGAAATGTCAATTATACAAATCCCTTGCGGTTTTCTATCGAAATGAACATAAATTACATGAAGAATATACATCTAGCCTTTGGGTACAAAAGAAATTTAAATATGAAAAAGAAGGAATGACAATTGCAAGGGAGGAAGAAAGCAACCAATCTATTTCCAAAAAAATTCTGAAGAAGAGCAAAAAGATTGTGTCATAACTGAAATGGTGAATATTACACATTGCTTTGGATGGACAATTATGAACTGATGGAAACGTGAGGCATAAAGAACAGAAAATTCACAGCAACATTGATAAAACAAACCTAGACGTCTGATGTTGGAAAAAAGCAGACTACAAATCAACACCAACGACGAGGAGAACAGTGGGTAGATCCGCACAACTTCATGATGGTTTAGGTTTGTGAGATCTTGTCGTAAATGTGAATGTCAGGGCCGAGATTATATTCACAATGTGCTTCCTAGTTTCTGCCTGGAAGTATAAGCAAATATGAACTATTGAATGAGTAATTATAATTCACTGAGTGATAGTTCAGAAATCTGTCCATTTCAGTTAGTGACAATGAGAAAATTCATGAATCAAATGAACCAAACATGCATGAATATATTTGGAGTCACAACTTTCATCATTCAGTGCAAAATGTATGTCAAAGAATGTCGACACAAACAAACATTTAGCGAATAAGGTGAGCACAACACTTGAATGTGGTTCGGGTATGTGCATTTGAAACATCCAAAACAAATCAAAACCAATTGACAAAAAAAATATAATCAGCTAATACAGGAAATATTAGGCAACAAGATGGTCGTAAAAGGGCAATAGTCAAGTAGATTATTTAAGGTCCTGGAAGAAACATAGGCCAAATTAATTTTGCTGAACGAAATTATGAATTATACACGTTCTGTTGCCAAACCTGGATGAATTCAGATTAATGGAAGTACAGCTTTAAAATAATCTATCACTTCCCATCTGCTCATCAACATGTGGCTACTTATTGTGGTGAAGTTATTCCAGTGGATAGCATATCTGTTAATTATTTGGGATTTTACCTTTGATATCTTGGAATGGCAAAAGTCTAATGGCAAAAGTGGCGCAATGTCTGTTCCACTCACTCTCTTGCAATACTTTGTTTACTTTGCTCCAAATGTGGAGTCAAAATAACTGTTGACAGCAACAGGTTACCCACTTTCAAAATTTTCAGCCAAGAAACGTTTCAACGAGCCATGAAAGAAAAGGTGATGACAATGTTTTGTCATAGACATGCAGATTGTAAATAAATGAAATAAATGGGAAGCAGTCACAAGCAGTCAGATTTGGCAGTAATCATATTGATGTCGTGATTCAAGCTGATTGTCCAATCAAATTTTCAATATTACTCCGACCCTTAGAAGTTTAATAATTCTATGAAGATTTACACGTGTAATTTATGCCATTAGCAATTCTTGTACTAACATGAAAATGCCGTCATTAGTGAACATTTGTAGATCAAACATTTCCTGATAGAAGCTTGTTGTGATCTGATGGATGCCGAGAAACACATTTTGGGTTCCAGTTCAGTCAATGAATTGTGCATGACACGTCACGTTGTGCACTCCAGAAATTGTGTTGAAACTCGTGTTACTGCAAAAGCAGTGCAGATCAGGCAGCATCAACTGAGTAGGACAGTCGACGTTTTGTGCATAAGGCATTCAACAGAACTCAAAATTTCTACTCTCCTGCCCCTCCAACATTTCCGGTCTGCTATGCTTTTCCAAAGCCACGTTCATAGACTCTGTTAGTTGACATCTGCAGGTCTCATTTTATCCCCCTCTCTGGAAAGTATCTGGTATATTGTGAAGGTGATCATTTGCCCAGTACGCTGAAATACCTATATTCATGTTTAAACATGGGACATTAAGTTATTCTTGCTGTCGTGTCACAATAGTCTGACCACAACAGAGGGGCTGCTGTCTTACTCTAAAGAAACGACTGGGTAGAGGGAGTGCTGTGTGATTTAACCTGAGTGCTATTGGACCTCAAGCGAGGGAAGAGTTGAAGAAGGTGTGTCCGACATGGTAACCACCAAACAGTAATGGGAATTGAACCCATGCTGTTGGTATCATACAGTAAATGAACAATCCAGCTAACTGAGATAATCCGGTTCCCCACTGCCATATAACGGCTTCTGATCTACAGAAATAGCATAAAGACTCTGCTCAGCACCATTCACTGACTGGCTACATTCTGAGTACTGATAAGCGGTGTACATGCTATTATCTACTGTCTTATTGGTTTACAGCTGCGTTTTACGGTCAAAATAAGCTGTACTTGAGCGGTGCTCAGGCATGGATGATGTATGGTTTCTCAGGAATGCAATAGCAGGAGACATCTAAAAACATCAGATGACAGCGGTCCCCTGTGCACACTGGAATGTATGGAGGGCAGAAGATTGTTTCCTTGCCTGAAATTCTGGAAAGTAAACAGACTTGGTAGAAGATCGAGGGTGATAGTGTTGGGTTTACTGACAGATTGGAGGCCAGTCCCAGTGGTGTGCCACAACGATCGGTGCTGGGCTATCGCTTTTCATTTTTTATTAAAAAATGATTTGGTTGGGCCCATTGATTGTATAGTTAATAGGTTTACAGATGACAACAACTTTGGATATGCGGTGGACAGCAAAGGAGGTTCCCTGAGATTCTGGTGCTGTCTTGATCAGATGGGTCAATGAGCTGAGGTGTCGAAGATGGAGTTTAACTTAACGAAATGTGAGTTACCATGTTTTGGAAAGGCAACTTAGAGATGATCATACACGTTTAATTGTAAGTGACTGGGAAGCGTTGTTCATCAAAGATACCTTGCAGTGTTGCTTCACTGTTCCGTGAAAGTGAAGCCGTAGCTAGATGGGATAGTGAAGAAAGCTTTTGGTATGCTGTCATTTATTGATCAAAGCACCGAGTAGAGGAGTTCAGAGATCATGTTCCAGCTGTATGGAAAATTGGTAAGGTTTTTTTAGGAATATTGTGTGCAATTCGGTTCTCCCTACGGTCGGGCAGATAGAACGTTGAACTTCAAACTTTGCGACTAAGTGCAGGCCATTTGGCCCTCAATGTTGCGCCGAACTGTGAAGTTAATCTGATGCCCAGCTCGCCTACAAAAATTCCATTAATATTCATATCTATGCCAAATGTTGGATTAAACGTGCTTAACGTTGGCGACTCTACTAATGGTGCTGCAGCCCATTCCAAACCCCTAATACTCTTTGCGGAAATAATCTTCCCCAATGCCTACGCTAAAACTATCACACAGCAATTTAAAGCTATGTCCGCTCGGATTAGCCTTCGCTTCCGTGGAAAAATGCTCTCACTGGCCACGCTAAGCCACCTCACAACCATCTTTTCTACAATGAAAACAGCCTCAGTTCCAACAGCTTTTCCTCATAATACCGTCCTTTTATATCAGGTAACATTCTTGTAAATGCCCTTTGAATCCTTTCAAAGCTTCCACATTCCTCCTGTAATGTGGTGACCAGAACTGCACGCAATACTCAAGTGTGGCCTTTCAGTGTCTTGTACAGCTGAAGTACGTCCTTGTGTCTCCGAAACTCAACCCCTCAACCAATAAAGGCTAACACACGATATGGCTTCTAAACAAACCTCTCAACCTGGGCGGCAGCATTCAGGGATTTATACACCTGGACACCGAGTTCTCTCTGTTCACCTACACTGCCGGGATATTTAACATTAGCCCAGTACTCTGCAATCCTGTTACTTCTTCCAAAGTGAACGATCTTACACTTTTCCGCAGTAATCTCTATTTGCACATCTCAGCCCACCCCTGCATCTTATTTATGTCCCTCTGTAATCCACTAA
Organism: Chiloscyllium punctatum; assembly: GCF_047496795.1. Lineage (NCBI taxonomy): Eukaryota > Metazoa > Chordata > Chondrichthyes > Orectolobiformes > Hemiscylliidae > Chiloscyllium > Chiloscyllium punctatum. Next base: position 35,557,652 of record NC_092772.1, read on the forward strand.
CTTCCTTCGGCACTATCCACAAATCTGCCTATGTTAGTGTCATCTGCAAATTTACTAACCCGTTGTGCTGTGCCCACCTCCAAATTGTTCATAAAAACAACATGCAGCAGTGGCCCCAAAACAGATCTTTGCCCCACCCCTCTGGCAACTGAGCACAATGATGTACATTTTTCATCAACCACCACGCTTTGCCTTTTTTCAGTTAACCAATTTCTCATCCAAGCGGCTAAATCACCTTCAGTCCTGAAACTCCGTGTTCTGTACAAAAGCCTACCATTTAGAATCTTATCAAGCCTATACTAAAGTTCAGATACACCATCTCAACCGTCTTAAGTTCATCCACCTCTTTTGTCACCTTCTCGACGACCTCAATAATGTTAGTAAGACATGAAGATCCCTTCAAAAAACAGTGTTGACTCTCCCTAATCAGATTATTCACTTACAAATGATTATAAATCCTAACTTTTACAATCCTTTCGAACACCATACCAAAACTGATGTAAGGCTCACTTGCCTATTACTTCCAGGTTTGTCACAGCTCCCCTTCTAAAACAAGGGAACAACATTTGGATGACTCAAGTCTTCTGCCACTACTCCTGTCGGCAACGATGATATAAAGATCGAAGCCAAAGGCTCTGCAATCTCCTCCCTAACTTCCCTGAGATTCCGAGGATAAATCCCATGCAGCCCTTGGGCGTTATCTTTTTTCAGATCTTCTAAAACTACTAAAAACTCTTATTTGTCAAACGCAATCCAATCCAGTCTTGTAGCCTCCACTTCAGTATTCTCATTAACGTTGCCCTTTTCCTATGTGAATACTTATGAAACGTTTTCATAAACTGCTTCCTCTATGTCCTCAGAGTCCAAACACAACTTTCCACGACTATCTTTGATTTACGTTAACCTTACGCGAGTCATTCTTTTATTCCATATGTACCTTTAGAAAGCCTTATGGTGTTCCTTGATCTTATCTGCTAAGAATTTCTCATAGCCCATCCTAGCTCTTCTTTGCCCTCCCTTTAAAGCTTTTCTGGCTTACTTAAACGTCTCAAGCTCTTCAAATTGAACCATCACGCCTTATCCTCATATAAGCTTTTGTCTTCCTTTTGACAAAATCTTCAACTTCTTTAGTAAACCTTGGTTCCCTCACTCAACAATTAACTCCATGTCTAATGGGTATATACTTATAAAGGACCTGCAGTAGCTGTTCCTTGAATGAGCTCTACATTTTAATAATGTCCATCCCCTGCAGTTTCCATCCCCATCCTATACATCCTTAATCTTGCGTGATAGCATCATGATTGCCTTTACCTGCGGTATATACCTATCCCTGCCAATTAATATTGTAAACATAACCGAATTATGATCGCTATCGCCAAAGTGCTCACCTATGTACTAATCCAACAACTGCCCGGGGTCATTCCTCGGTACCAAATCCAATACCTAATCAGAACCTTGTTGGCCTGTCTAAGTTCTGTATCAGAAAACCCCCCTGCACACATTTACGAAACTACTTGAACATTATATTCTTAGTCAACAGTGGGGAAGTTAAAGACCCCCATAACAACTACTCTGTTAGTTTTACTCTTGTTTGCTATCCTTTCCCCGACATTCCTGGAATAATATGGAGATCTATGGAAAATAAAACTCCGAACAGTGTCACCTTTCCTTTCCTGTTTCTAATCACAGCCAAAAATACCTCAGTGGGTAAGTTCTCAAACGTTATCTCAGCTGTTGTCATAGTACCCTTATTAACAATGCCACACCCCGCCTCTTTTATACCTTATCTGTTCTTGCTGAACTATCTGAATCCAGGAATGTGCAAGAACCGTTCCTCTCCCTTCTGGAGGCATATCTCTGAAATGGCCACAACGTTGAAATCCCAGATATCAACCCATGCTGCAAGATCACCCACCATATACCGGATGCTCTGGCATTGAAGTACACACATTTCAAACCAACATCCTGATTGCCAGTACCATTGCATGACCTTGTAAACCTACTCCTGACCTCACCACTCTGAGCCTCCTGTACACTGGAACTATACTTCAGTTTACAATTTCCCTGCTGCACTAGTTTAACAACTATCCACCATGCCCGAAATAGCATTAGCAAATTCGCCCACCACCGATACTGGTACCCCCTTGCTTCAGGTGAAGACTGTTCTGTGTGGAGAGGTACAACATTCCTCAGAAAGAGCTCCAGTTATCCAATAAACCATAACACTTCCTTCTACATCATCCCTGCTACCAGGTGCTCAGCTTCACTCTCTCTCTCTTCCTCGCATCACTAGCACGTGGCATGGGCAACTAAACAGAAATAGAAACTCTGCTAGTTCCAGCTCAATGACTCCACGGCAGCTCCCAGAATTCTTGCCTCAGATCGACACGTTTTTTCCTACATCTGTCGTTGGTGCCCATGTGGACCACGAGTTGGGTCTGCTCCCCCTTCCCTTTAATGATATCGAATGTGCATTCAAAGACACCACGAACCCTGGTACCTGACATTCAACAAATCAAACGTGAGTCTCTCTCGGTCCCACAGAATATCCTATCTGCCCCATGAACAATGAAAGCTCTGCTCGTCTTGCCCTTCTTCTCTGAGTAATATCGACAGACTCTGCGTCAGAGAGATGGGTCCCATTGCTTATCTGGGTTAATCATCCCCAAACTCCCGTCCAAAATATCCAAATGGGTATACTTGTTCTTGAGGTGGAACCACCACAGTACGTCCCTGCAGTGCCTGCCTGTTCCCTTTCCTGTCGCTGGAGTAAACCATTTACATTCTTCACGTCGCTATGGAAAAAATAACTCTGTTATGGATAAGGCCAGATCACACAAAACATTCTTAAGCAGGCAGCTGTAAACCTAAGTTTGCAATTTTGTTCAATACGTGTGCATTGAAAATTAGCTGGTGTAAGATAGCTAGGTTGACTACTAGATTTCAAAAGAGACAAAAGTTTTATTCACAAAATTACACAATGAAATACAACGAATAGAATAATGAACTCCGACAGAACTCAACCTATCCAGCTGGACATAACTATGGTTTTCAGAATACACAAAACGGTCCCAATAATGAAACTCCATTTTAAAGCCAGTATAAATGCGGTCAGATTGAAGTTGAAGAGCAGAAAAGAAAGAGAGTTTTCACACAGCTCCTTATTGAACTTCACAGTTCAGGACTGAACTAAAATGCTCAGCTCAGCAAGCTAACGAAGTTGACTCCCAGTTCATTACTCTCAGGTCAATTCTAAAGCACTACCACTTTGGTCTGAAGACTCATTTGTTTACATATTAACAACACACTTCTCAAAAACCCTCTCTATGAACCAAATGAGACTAATCGGTATCTGGACCAGTTTATTGCCCCTCTGTGGAACAAAAATAGGCTTAGAGTATCCATGAGCCAAGCAAGAGATTTTAGAAAAAAAGAACGGACTAGCTTAGTGACAGTGTATCTCATCTCAGTAACCACCTCGGCCTTCTGAATGATCCAAAGTTCATCAAGCTCCAGCTTTAGTTCCCTAACACGGTTCTCGAGAGGCTGGAGTTGGATGAATTTCCCACAAAGAAGTCAGCAGGGATACTAAAGGAGACACTTAACTCCCACATATTCCAGGAGCAACAATCAACTGCTCAAAACTCTATTTCCACTATTCTAGCTTACAAAATAGAGTACCAATAAAAATAAACATTAAAGAAAACAGTTGCCACCCTACCAACCAGCGCATTGTTTTTTTTTGCTTAGAGGCCATCTCCGACTGTGTCCAGGAACTGAAGAAATTTATACCGTATATTCATTGGAGACCTCGTGACGTTTCCGACTTCCTCCAGAACCGCAATGTTGTGAAATTTGTAAAGTATCAGAAAAGACTTACAAGGATCTGGCCAGGAATAGAATCATCCAGTTTCATGTGGGAGGGGAAAAATAAAGAAAGTTAAAGAGCAACTTTTTCAGACAGTGTTTGTTACGCGTATGGAATGAGCAGCAGACGAATTGATGGAGGATGTTACACGTACAAAATTCAAACGGCATTTGGGTGGATATCTGATGGGAAGATCTATAAGGATATGTGCCGAGTGTGGGCAAAATGAACTAAGTTAGCTTCGGACATCTGATCAGAGTGGACTTATGCTGTGCAATGCTTCTGTTTCCGTGCTGTACATAACAATATCGTTATGACCTGCACGCTCGCTTGATAATTAACACCATCTAAACTCATGAAAAGAAATTATTGTTTCATTATCCATCCGAAGACCTTCATTTCATTCATTCATCTATCAAGTAGTTTATTTGCGAACTTAAACTCATCCAGGTTTCTGTAATACATGTTGCAAAGTGACTGCATAGAAATGTAAATAATCACTTGAATCCACATGCAGCCATCCCATTTTTTAATGTGCCTCTATAATCCCTCGTGTGTTAAGGGAATCCTCGACTTCAGTCTTGTTTTTCCAACAGTCCTTCCAGGAATGCAACTATGAGTTTGACATCGAAAAGTTCTCCCATTACATCAAACTGTTAACGAATAATTTAAAAACAGGAACTATCAAGAAACTATGTTTTGTCCAAGTCAAGAGAATCACAACCATCACAAAAACACCATCATATTTACCTCTTCACCTACCTTGAAATCCTACATATCACTTATTTGGAACAATATCCAAAACGGCTGGAACATATACGCAGAACAGCGGGCTTGATGAACCGTGTGACACTCGGTGTTTGAGCATTCCAAGTAGGCATTTATCACATAAATACCATATATTGATAAATGTTCTAAGCAGATGTCAATATGAGTTTTGTTCATTTAATATTTGTGCTGTTATTGCATTTTTGCAGACACCTATCATTTATAATTGTTTTGATCCAACAAGTAATCATATTCTGATATATATTTGATTCTGATTTGTATACGAGCATTGCTGCCCACGTGAAAGATTGTGAAATTAAAGCTAGCATTCAGATATTGTGGAAAACCTGTTCCGAAACGTTGTCAAAAGAGTTGTCTTATAATCCTAACTGCTGTAACTGTGCATGGCTAATTGGGAATGCAATAATGCCTTCTTATTTAATTGAGCATTTCTGTTGCGTCTTACAGCGTTCAAAAAATATCAAGAAGGTGAGAAATCTAAAACACTGCAGACAATCTGACAAAAGATTGCGATGAACTGGACTAATGTGAAATGAACATATGCACTAATCTAAAGAAACACAGTGGTGAAAATAATCCAAGTTGTTTTTATCTGCAGATATTTCAACTCATGATATAACATGAAGATATTCTGTGAATCGGTGTAATGCTTAAAAATGTGGCCGGCCATTTACTGCTAGCATTTTTTAAAATGTGCAATATTGTACTTGTTCTCACAAATACACACAAAAATTTGCATTCATGCCCTCAGTTGAAACAGTTGGTAATATCCAAGTCATGTAATTGATCTATTAAGGTGAATACTCTTTTGGACCAGGCCACACCCCTTTCAAACATCTGGAAAGCTAATCAAGTACAGAATGTTTCTAGTTGTTTTAAGCTGGTGTAATTTGGATATGTAAGGAGTGAAACGGCTAGTCAAACCATTCAATTGTAAACAAAACAGAAGCTACTTACAAAGCACAGAAAGAAAACTTGTCTAACGAAAACAGAACTTACAAAAACAATTACTTGAAACCTCGGTGGATGCAATAAACCCGTAATTTAACAAAATTCCTTTCAGCTTTCCTGTATAATCCCACAAACAAACCAGTGGGCAAAAAGGTAAATTCAAGCACAGCTTTCTTACGAGCGAGAGATTGCAGAGAGAATAGTCCATTGACCACGAGCTGAAACATGGAACCTCTTTTTTTAATAGCAGGTTTTCGGTGTTCCCAGCAAAAACTGAAGGAAACTGGAAAAGTCCCTGAATTGGGACAACTGGTCACTCTCCGTCAATTATAGAAATGCTGGTTTAAAAAACCTATGTATTCCCCTTCCACTGATTCTTGCCTGGAGCAACATCTCTCAGCAAAAATCAAAGTGGTATAATTTCTGACACATGATAATGTTCGTCGTTGACGATTCCCTTTGGAAGAAAATAGTAAGGAAGACAAAACCTTGTTAAAGCAACAGCACCATCAAAATAAATTTACTCTCGTCTAAAACAATAAACGGTATCTGTGTTGCCTCAAATGAAAACTGTAATAATTAATCAACATAAACACAATGCCTAAAAAGAACCTTTTAATTTAGAAATTTGTTCATCCACTAAACCAATCTATTTCCTGACAACAAAGGAAAAGCCACAATGCCTCTTCCTCTATCTTCCATGTTCTCAGCTGTTTAATCTAAATAAAACATGTCAAGAACTAAAAGGCGAGGTCACGTCCCGTGGGTAAAGTAGTCTGAAACGAGGAGGCGTAGGTTTATTGTGTCAGGAGTAAGATTAAAGAGACGTAAAGAGCAACGTTTCACGCAAGGGCCGTAAATTAGAAAGCATTTTGCAATATTCTACTTTATCACAAATACGCACAAAACTTTGCATTCATGCACTCAATCAAAACACTCAGTAGTGTCCAGGTCATGTACATTTATCTCATAAGATGAACACTGTTATATACGAGTCCGAGCCCCTTCCAAATATAACAAAATTTATTCCTGAACCTCACCTTTCTAGTTGTTTTACGCAGGGGAAATTTGGATGATCAAGGAGTGATTTAGCTTGTCAAACCACTCATTTTTAAACAATACAAAAGCTGTTCATGTAAAACAGAATTTACAACTCAAATATTTGAATACTCGACGGATAAGATATCCATGGCAATTTAACAAAATGCTCTTCCGATTTCCGCAAGTTCCCATGAGCAAAAAGTTAAATTCTAAGACAGCTTTGTATTTGTTCAGTAGGGAGATTGCAGAGACAATGATCCAGTGATCACTAGCTCAAACACGGAAACTCTTTTTTTAAAACAGGCATCTTCTCAGTGTCCCTGTGAAAATCTAAAAGAAGCTCGAAAAATCCCTGAACTGGGAGAAGTACTCACTTACCGTCCATTGTAGAAATGCTTGAAAGAAGAAACTTATGTGCCCCCTTGCCTGATTCTTGCCTGGACAAGTATCTATTACCCCCAATTAATGTGGCATAAATTCAGACTCATCATAACTTCTGCCTTTTACTATCCCTTTTGGAAATCAATAGGGAAAATATAACCTTGTTAAAGTAGCAGCATTGCAACAATACGTTAATTCTTGTCTTTAAAAAATCCAACAAACGACATTTGTGTTGCCTCAAATGAAAATTGAAAACATTAGTGCATTCACGCTGCTGAAAACGATTTAACATAAGAAATTTGGAAATGCACGAAAGCATTTATGTGCGGCACAGTGGCACTGCTACTTCACAGCGCCAGAAACCAGGTTCAGTTACTGCCTCAAGGGACTGACTGTGTGGAGTTTGCACATTCTCACTGTCTCTGCGTGGATTTCCTCCGGGTGCACCGGTTTTCTCCCACACACCAAAAAAATGTGCAGGTTAGGGGAATTGACCGTGCTAAATTGTCCGTAGTGTTAGGTGGAAGAGTAAGTATAGGGTAATGAGTCTGGGTGGGTTGGGCTTCGGCAGATTGGTGTAGACTTGTTGGCCGGGCCTGTTTCCACACTGTAAATAATCTAATCTAAAAATCCATCCATTTGCTGACAGCCAAGGAAAAGCCCCCCTGCCTTGTATTCGCCATTCTGTGTTTTCAGATATGTTAGTTTAAAAATATTCTCAAGAATTAAAACCCATTGCATCTTCCCGTGGGTAAGGTACTCCAGAACTAGATATAGGTTTAGCATGACTGGACTGAGCTACGTGTATGGACTGAGCTGCCAGAAGAGATTTGAAGTCTATTATTCAGATGTCTGAATGGACCTTTGAATGGTGAGCATTCAGAGAGATATGGGCCACGTGTTGGTGTATATAAACGATTAATGGTTTACTAATTTGTCCGCCAGATACGAAGAAGTGCAATAATGGTGACACTCATTACCAAAAAAAACAAATTCTTAACTGAACGGATGAGAGGAGATGGACTGGTTATAATTGAGCATTTGGTTATGCTCAAAGGGCACATGACATTCATAGATTTATCTGCTGCAAAGTTTATTAGTAGCACAAAGTTGACACTGCTGTTATAAGACGAAATAAATAACAAACATATTGTATAAATTGATAGATTGATAGATTGGAACCTAAGTTCCAGATTTTCTAGTGCGATTAAATTCGACACTAAAATGTAGCAGGGACTGCACCTCCCCACGTAATAATTTTCATGTTACATTGAAACCATGCGAGTCAATTTGATAATGTATGAAATTACCTCGATAATTCACTAAAACTGTGCCAAAGTCAATTTGGCTTGCAAATCCATCCTTTGATCAGATAATATAATAAATGCCACACTCAACACTCAACACTCCATTGCACAGAAATGCCCACCTCAATTTCACCTTCATCCTGATCGTCACCTATTAACAACCTCTTCTCATAAGCCAACAAAATGCTAGCGTGAGCTTTGTGAGTTTACGCTTGACAATTTATGACACAGAAAAAATCCTTTTGCTCACCACGCATTCAATCGAATGTAAATGATTCTGGGTACATTATGTTTAGATTGGAGAAATTTCTGAACTGGGTGAACTGGCCAATACTTCCTCATTGTGCAAAAGATTGCCAGAAATCAACGCATGAGCCAGTTTTCTTGGTTGTTGGCTGTCGTAGTATCTGCACCCACAATCAAAGAAGCCTATTTTCAGACAAAAGCGAATCTCTGCCTTTTACAACTGTTTTTAGAAAGAAAAGCACTACACAAAACATAAACTTGTTAAAGGAGCAGCTTCATCACAGTACAAAGCTGAATGTAAATCTACAGTAATTCCCATTATTAAACACATTAAACGAAATCTGGTCTGATTCAGTTGAACGCTGAAATAAATACAACTGCCTATTCATGATGCCCAAAACCATTTTAAATTCGAAATCACTTCATCCACTAAAGACAGCTGTTACCAATCGCTAAGGAAACAGCATGTCACTCAGAAATGAAGAGCTACTGGTTCTCGATCTCTACTTTCAATATAATCAGTTTTTCAAGTTAACAAATAACTCAAGAGGTAATAACCAAGGTCGTTTCTATGGGTAGTGCAGTTCCACAATGGAGAGCTTAGACTCAGGGTAATGGGGAGCGACTTACACTGGCCCGAAGGGGAAACATTTTCCCGCATTGTATTGCGTATATTGAATGTTTTGCCAGAGGAAATGCCTAAGGCTGGTGCAATTAAAATATCTAAAATTTATTTGGATGGGTGAATGAATAGGAAAATTTTAGAAGGATATGGGTGAGGTGTGGGCAAATAGTTGTAGATTAGTTTTCAGATTTCTGATTGGCATGGTCGGGTTTGACTAAAGGAATTTTTTTCCGTGCTTTACATCTCTAAGATTCGAAGAGACTGATCATCTGTTAGATTCTATTCCTGTGCCGAACTGTGATTTAGCTTCCTCCTCGTTACAATAGCTAGTCATCTCCAGAAACGACTGACAAACTATACTTTACAAGTTTGCAAACCTTTTTACAGGCTATTTAAAGACAATTTTCATTCTCATTAATCTCACAGGCAATCATCAAAGTCAGTCGGTGCTGAACAAACTGCACTCCGTCTGAATTAAACATTCACCCTTCATTACATCTTCATACTCAATATTCTTCATGCAATGCTGTCCTTCATGAAAATGTCACATATAAGATAAAGAATTTGCAATGAAGCTCATACGTGATTGGAGAAATCTATTGCACGCTTGATGTCCTCCCAAAATTTGCAGTATGAATAGTCCACCATAACAAACTGACAAATGGATAATAATGGGAAACTGCCATTTTGCATTCCCAATTTGTTCTATAGAGGTGATGAATTAAGTGTTAGCATCACTACATCCGCTTTAGCAGCAAAATCTTTTTGATGAATTTACCGAGGATGTTTTGTCTCATTCAAATCAGAATGATTTCGCTAAATCTCAGTGCATCAGGCACGTTGTTTGTGATATCCCTATGCTAGATCAATGTGTATCAGCATGATATGGTTTGTATGGAAGCTGCAATGGAAATCTACTCACAAAGTTAAGACCAAGATGTCAGAAATTAAAAGAAAGAGATGCATTCAGTAACGAGTAAGCAGAATCTTTTTTTCAGAAGAAAACGATAAAATACAACGTATCAGGAAATTCAGATCAATAAATTATAGGAAAATCAAATCATTAGAAAATCAACTCTCACCAAACTTTTATCGGAATTTATCTTCCAATAATGTGACGTGATGAACGAAGGCTTGCATCTATTCATTAACGTGGAATTGTTATCGTCACAACATCTGATCGAGAAGCAAGATAACTTTGATAAGTTTACTGAAGAGGCTTGCTTTCTATCAAGTCAGACTGACATGCTTAAATGTCAGTGAGTCATGCATGTTCCGCGTTATATGCCTATTGTATATCAATGTCAACTAGTTTGATATCTGTTGGTATGGAAGCTCCAGGAGAACTCTACTCATAATGTTACCAGCAAGACATGAGAAATTGGAAGAAAGCGAGACTTTCTGTGACGAGTAAGTGAAATACTATGCAGAACAAAACGATAAAACAATACATATCAGGAAATTCTGATCAATAAATTATGGGAAAATCAAATAATAATGGAATCAACGATTAACACAGTTTTCTTAGAATTTACATGGAATTAAATCTTCTAAATATCTATCAGTAATGACTAACGCTTCGAATTCATTATTCTTTGGTGAAGCAGAAAAATACAAAACGCTTCTTTACACCTTGCAGAACATGCAGATAAAGAAGCTGGTGAGTTTGTGTGCACAATCTAGTTTTGTCTGTGATAGTAGTGCCCGTAATACACCAACATTTTTAAAATATATATTTCTGTTTGATGTTAGAATGAAACAAATTTAAACTGCATGAGAATCATTAATCTCTGGCAGTTCATAAAACCAAGTGACTCTGGAACTGTGAACAGAGCCAAAAATAGATTTGGTCAAGTGTCGGAGTTGTAATATAATGCACTGTAATAATGCAATTGTGAGAGCAATAGTGCTAAAATGCATTCCTGCTCAATTGTGCAATTTGCTTACTAGAGTTATATTTGTTGGCAATATGGGCCTTGGGACAGAATTCTTAGCCAACATAACTTTGCAGCATTGATCTGAATACTGATGATTGACTTAAAACGGAGAGAATTATTTTCGGATGTATACACAATGATCAATGTTTAATTACTTTGTCCTACAGATCTGAACAAGTGTAAGAATGGTGAGAATCATTAACAAATAAAGGACCATAAGTGAAGCGAAGAAGAGTACATTGATTGGTCATTAAAATCCATTTCTGCTATGCTCAAATGACACATGAAATCTATAACATTACATATGACAAAGTTTATTGATAGCTCGTTTTTGAACTTTGTTATTAGACGATTTTGATAATGAACTTAAATTATATCGTGACAAACTGATACCTTAATTCCAGATTTTTCAAGTGTGAGTGAATTTCAAATCGGGATATAACAGGGAAAACATTTATTAAACGAATACCAGATTGCCCCCGAAGCAATTTTCAGGCCATGTCAAAACCATGCTATTAAATTTGATTGCATATGGAATGACCTGAGTAATTTCCGAAAACTGTGCACAAGCAAATCTGTTGTGCAAATGTATCCTCAGGGCAGTGGAAAGACAGAAATGAGTCTTACTAATGCAAACTCCCAAAAGTACTGAAGAAATGTAAAAATCGTTGAATTCCAACAACGAATGTCACATCAATCATTCTGAAAGACTTCGTGCAGCTGACATCGTAAATGTCACATTAAAAACTACCTGAAGGATACAACACACAAAAAAAGTGAACCCGATTGCGCATCAACACCCATCTCAATTTTGAGTTCTCCCTGAGACTTACCTATTAATACCCTCTTTATAGTCGAACTACAAATTGACTGGAACTATCAGGACAGCTGTACCACGAGTTTTTGCGCACAGCAAGGGATTCATGGGCACGACATCCTGCCAGACAGATTCACCTGATATATTATTTTCTTTATTTCCAAAGAGAACCGTTAGCTTACTCCAACTGTACAGGCGAAAGTGAGAAGTGTGGATGCTGGAGGTTTGAGTCAAGATTACTTTCGTGCTGAACTCCTAATGAGGGGCTCATACATGAAACGTCGATTTTCCAGTTCCTTAGATGCTGCCTGACCTGCTGTGCATTTCCAAAACAACTCGAATCTTTACTCTGATTGTGCACCCTAATATAGAGTCACCCACCAACCTGATACCAGTTGCTTTCTGTTTCTGAACTAACCCACTAATGACACATCCAAATCCTGTTTCTCACCACCCATCCAAACTGACATAAACGATTATGGATACATTCTGGTTCGACCTTCTGCGCCAATTTATACTTCATTATTTTCGAGCAATGAGCCAAATACTGGCCTTCCTGCAAACAATGAAATTACCAGCATATTCAGCAAGTGAACTAATTTCCTTTCTGCAAAACTTTACCCTTACATAGCACACTACTAACCTACTTCGCACTCATGTGGAAACCAATAATTGCATCCACGAACAGACTGCTTTAGGCAACTAACTCGTTGTGACATCATCTATTGCTCTGCCAATCTACCTCGATACAAAACTGCATTCGGAACAGTCTTGCAATCCATTCAAACATCATAGGTAGAGAACTGTTCCTTACCACAAAATCTTGTCGCTCAGTTTCTGTGAAATTTACTGTTTAAGTTTTAAAACTCAGTTTTACCTTTATTGAATCAACATAAGAAGGAGTGCTTTTACTTTTCGGCCATTCTTTCTAATATTGCCAGCAAATTTGTGGAGTCTTCCAATTGGGATGCAATCTGAACTGAACGAGAATGCAATCATATCTGAAATGAACCTATGAAAGCATGCACTCTAACCAGTGTGAGAAATCCCATTTTGCACGCCATTCAGAGAGTATTGATTTTTTTTAGCAATACACGATGTGCTAAATTTTGTCCATGGGGGACTTAATGAAATGTGGAACGGTGTGTTACGGATTTTTTGACATTGTTTTAAATGAGCAGCAAATCTAGTTACGAAAGATAAACACAAAACAACTAATACACTGATCATTATATAAAATTGATGGTATAGTGGACAGTGAAGACGTTTTTCTGAGAGTGCCATGATATCTTTATGAGATGTGGCAATGGATAGAAGACAGGTCGATGCTGTTTAATTGGCATACATTCACGGAGTTGCATTTTTGAAAGGCAATCACATCAGTAATTACGTTGTTAATGGAAAACCCTGGAGAATGTTGTTGAGTCGTGAGGTCGTGGAATTCAGGCATTTAGTTCCTTATAAGTGGAACCACAGTTTGACAGGGTAGGGATGCATGCGTTTGGCGATCCTGCCTTTATTGATCAAAGCATCAAAATCAGATGTTTGGAAGGCTATATCTTGAGTACTGCAAGCAGCACTGCCGTCGGAAGGATGTTATTACAATGGAAAATGAACAGAGAAACGTTAAGTACATTTAAGTTGTCTTTGGACAAGCATATGGATGTACATGGAGTAGTGTAGGTTAGATAGGCTTCAGATTCGTATGACAGATCAGCGCAACATTGAGGGTCGAAGGGCCTTTACTGCACTGCAATGTTCTATGTTCTATGTTCCATATTCTAAAATAATACATAGTTTCTACGGATGCTACAGGTTTGACGTGAGAGGAGAGGTTGGACTGGCTGTGATTTTATCCCTGGAGGGTCAAAAATTGAGAGGGTAACCTACACAGGGTTATAATCCCAAAGTGAAGCAATAAGGTAAATACACAAGCTATTTTCCCGAGTGCGGAGGACTCCAAAACTCTCAACAAACCTTTGAAGTTGACAGAGGAAATATTTAGAAGACATCTGAGGATCAAGATTTAACTGCAAAGGGTGCTGCGTAAATGGCTTAACTGCTACATAAAGTGATAGATATAGACAGAGCTGCAGCGGTTAAAAGACATTTTATCAAGAACATGAATAGGAAAAATTGAGATGGAATTTGATCAAACTCAGAATAGAGCAGACAGATTTAGTTTATAAAACCTGGTTGCAATGGACCAATTGAACTGAAAGGGTATGTTTCCTTTTGGTGTGTACCCAGAACCCGAGAACCTTCTAATGATTAATATGATGCAGTAACTGAATTTGTTTCCATTTCGACATATGATTTCACTTACTGTTCCATTTCACGTTTGCAGATCTAGAAAATGAAAGAATTGGTGAGTTTTTTTTAGCCATCAGAAAAAACCTTGCAGAGTCCTTATTCGCTACAATGTTGTGAGTCGTCACTGCCACAGAATTTTAATATACTTTGCTTGTGTTGATGAAACTTTAAAAATTGTCACGTTATGAATGGAATTAAGAGAATAGGTGAATCGCGTATTTTATTTGACGTGTTGAATTATCAGTAAAGTTATCAACGCTTTAAAAGCATTGTGTAACAACTAACAGGACCTGTTATGTACATCAGTGTGTTTATAGACTGAAGTGAAACATTTTATTTCAGTGAAAAACCAGTTGTAAAAATCACTTGAACTTTTTTTCGAAATGAACATAAATTGAAAGAAGAACAAGCACCTCACCGTAGGGGAGGAACAAAAAAATTACTGTGAAGAACAATCAACAGGTGGAAGTGAGGAAGAAAATTGCAAAACTATTAATGCAGAATTCTGAAGAAGTGCAACAGACTGTCATTGACCAGAAGTGGTTAATATGGAACATTTCTTTGGATGGAAAATGGAGAGGTGAGGGAAACGTGGGACATACAGACAAAAACGTTGACGCTGTATGTCATGATATCTATCGAAATCGCTCATCTGAAAAAGGAAGAAGATATTTAACTGCAGACAAATTAGAATGTCAATTGATATCGATTACAGGGACAACAGAATGGAGATACATATGACGTGGTGATAACTTAAGTGTGTGGTGGACGTTGGTAGAAATCGAAGTAAGGGCCAAATTTATTATTTTAAAAAGTTTTCGTGTTTCTTTTTTGAAAGTGATACTTATGTGCTCTACTTTATGGTACGTTCAAATTCACTGTGTAGGATTTCAGAAACCTGTACATTTTGGATAAATAACAATGATAATATTCAGGAACCCAAAACGATGTAATACATTTGGAACTCAAGTTTCAACATTAAGCGCAAAAGAAGGCTCAGAGAATGTCAACACAAACAAATATTTAGCGAAGAAAATGAGCATAATTCTTAAAAGTAATCCGAGTAAATGGGTATTCGAAACATACTAAATAAGCAAACCCATTCGTGAAAAATTGTCAAGTGACAATCGCTAATGCAGGAAATATTAAATAGTAAGAATGTGACAAAAACGCAATTTTCGACTGTTATTTGAGATCGTGGGGGGAAAGAAGTCCAAATTAATTGTACTGAACGAAATTAGCATTATACATATTCTGTGGCAATTCTTGATTCGTTCAGAAGAATGGCATTAATACTGTAAAACAATGTTCCTGCTCTCCTCCCCTCACCAAGTAAAGGCTACATATATTGGCGAAGGTATTCCAGTAAAAAGCCTAACTATTAATAATCTTCGAATTTCAACATTAATTTCTAGTTTTACATTTGCAACTGTATATTTGCTGTGGTGTTTTTTCGAGTCCCCACGCGGTATCAAGTGTTCATTTTTCTCCAAAGGTGGCTTCAACATGATTGTTGACAGGAACAGGTTGATTGCATTCAATCTGTTCTGCCGAGAAGCAATTCAAAGAGCCATGGAGTGAAAGCGATGAGAATGCTTTCACATTGACATGCAGATTACAAAGAAATGAAGCTTACAGCCGACAGAATTTTTTTTTGCAGTAAAGATCGTTGCCCATTCAAATTTTCGAGTTCTGGCTGACATTTTCCATTGGCATCATACTATGAAATGTTACCCGTGCAATTTGTGGCACTGCTAATTGTGTAACAACATGGAAACATATTTACCTGTGAACATTTTGAGAGCAAGTATTGTCTGTTGGAGATAGCAGTGAAACGATAAACACTGACACATGTGCTTTGGTTGATAGAAATGTTGAAATATTCAATTACATTAAACGCAGCACCTTGGACTCTCTGGAGAATGGGTGGCAATGTTTGACTGGAGTAACTCCCATGCTCCATGGAGCATTAGAATCGAAATTTTCGATATATTCTCTTCATCAGGAGCTGAAACGTCGATTCTCCTGCAACTTGGACGATGCCTGATAATCTGTCATCCAGCATCACACTTCTGGGCTCTGGTATACTGCATCTGCGTTCTTCACTTTCTCCTACTCTGTAGAAAATGTTAGAATTACTGTCGAAGAAAAATATCTGGAGGGTTTTCTGAAATGCCAATATTTATGTTCAAATATGAAACGATAAATAAGTTTCATTATCATATTCTCTAGAACAGAGGAAGAAGAAGGCTTATGTTAGGATGAAACGAAAAACTCAGGTCGCTTGAGAGTTACAAATTAGTCAGGAAAGACATGATGAGAAAATTCAGAAGACCCAGGAGGGGATGTTGGCAGAGAGAATCAAGGAAAGCCCTAAAGTTAATAGTTATTTCAGGAACAGAGGAATGACTAAAAAAATTGCCTAAAAACTGGAGCTCTTCTCAATTCACAATTCACCTTTCATTACTTCTTCATAATCAAAAATATGTCACGCTGTCCTTCAGGGACGTGTCACGATGCACAGGATGAGCAAGTCTCAAACACGTTCTTACATGTTTGTTGCAATACATTGCACATTTGAAATCTTGGCAGGGTCGATACTACATCATAGTTACAGACAACGGCCAATTCCTGGGAACCTGTCCATATTCCATTTTCATTCTGCTCTCCTCACGTGGTGAATTAACTGTTATCTTCAAGCCATCTTATCTGGAAGCAACAATTTTTTTGTAAGTGAATCCATAAAAGAACGATTGCCTCATTCAAGTCAGACGGATTTAGCTCAATTTCAGTGAGTCATGCCGTGTCTGGCCTCATACGGTTATTCTATGTAAATGACTGTCAGCATGATATGTGTAGGTATGGAGGTTCCAGCGAAAATCCAGTGACAACATTTTAGCCGAGATTTTAGAAACGGATAGGAAAAATGATACGATCTGTAATGTGTTAGGCGAATACATTACAAAACAAAAACAATAAAACAATAGATATAAAAAAAATTCCCGTCTATAGAATATGGGAAACTTAAATAACAGAGAATCTGCTTTTTGTTTTAGATTACTTGCAGTGTGGAAACAAGCCCTTTGGCCCAACAAGTCCACATCGACCCGTCAAAGCGCAACCCGCTACATTTACCTCTTCACCAAACACTATGGGCAATTTCGCAGAGCCCATTCACCTGAGCTGCACATCTTTGGACTGTGGGAGGAAATCGGAGCACCCGTAGGAAACACGGCGAGAATGTGCAAACTCCACACAGTCAGTCGCCTGAGGCGGGAATTGAGCCCAGGTCTCTGGCGCTGGAAGGCAACAGCGCTAACCACTGTACCACTGTGAGAATATAAAAAACAGATTTATGTTGCTGTAGAAATCAGTGGAGAAAGAAGGCAAGCATCAAATCATTAACATGGAACTGAATTTTCCAAGTTTCCTTCAGTAATGACAACAGCATCCAGTTGATGACTATTTGACATAGCAGCAAATTAATCAGAATCCATTTGATCCACTTGCAGATGATGCAGCCAAATAAGATGATAGGCTTACGAGTAGTAATTTGGTTTTGCTGTGATACGAACGCTCGCAATATACCGACACAAATTGGATGTTTGTATGTACAATCAAAGGAATAAAATTTCAATACATGTTTTCTATCTCTGCACAACTCCGGAGCTGTGTAGATAGCCAGAGATATATTTCGTCATGGATCTGAGTTGGAAAATAAGAGACTGACATAAAATAGATGCGATTGAAATAGTACTAGCTTAATATCTTCTTCTGTTGTCTGTTTTACAGACTTGAATTCTATTTTTCGGGAATATGGTCATCGTGGCAAAATTCTCAACGAAGATTACGTTGCAGCATTCGTGTGAATTGTAATGTTTGAATTATATGCAGATATTTTGTGTTTAAAACATGTACAAATATTAATGTTCTACTAATTTGTCTAGCAGATATGAAAAAAAAGTACAAGGAAGTTGAGACACTTTAACAAAAAGCTCTTTTGGGGAACTGATGAGGGTATGCGAATGGACATTAGAATTCTTTGGGCTATCAAATGACAGAAGATATGCAGACATTTATTTCTGACAACGTTTAATGATAGCACGAAGTTGGCAGTGTTGTGATCTGACAAATTGGGTCGTATTTTATGCCATGGTAGATCTAATTATATATTCCAGATTTTTCTCATCTGAGAAAACTGGAAATGAGAATATAACAGGGAATGTATTTGCTAAAGTAACAACATATTGCACTGTTCGTAATTTTCAGGTCATCTTAAAACCATACTGGTCAATTTCACAACATATAGTTTAACATTGTGCCAAAGTACATATAT
The DNA here is from genome assembly GCF_047496795.1 of Chiloscyllium punctatum. NCBI lineage: Eukaryota > Metazoa > Chordata > Chondrichthyes > Orectolobiformes > Hemiscylliidae > Chiloscyllium > Chiloscyllium punctatum. The sequence continues at coordinate 35,576,263 of NC_092772.1, forward strand.
TCTGCAAATCCATCCTCAGGTAAGGTAATAGGAGAGAAGTATCGAGTAATGTGAATTTAGTAAAATGCTGAATAAATGTAAAAATCATTGCATTTCAAAAAAGAAAATCTCATCATGACTTCTCAAAAGGATTGCACAGCTGACATCCAAAATGCCACTCTCAAAACTACCTGAAGCATACAACACAGAAATACAACACAGTATTTCACAGCAAGGCAGACCAAAATGTTGACTTCTCCCTGATAGTCACTTCCCAGCAAACTCTGCAATACCGAAATACAATATGACTGAAACAAACAGGATAGATATACTACTTTCCTGTGTGTAGAAGAAGAATTTCATGGTGTACGACATACTGTCACACTTTCACCAAATGTATCATACTCTTTATTTCCAAATTGACCTTTTAGCATCTCACTGCGCACCCTCATGGCATTAGCAATATACAGACTCACCCAGAAATCTACTAACAGATGTTGTGTGCTGTTGCATTTCACCTTTTATGAACTGGCCAAGTCCTGTTACTCACCACCCAATCAAACGAGCGCAAATGATTTTGTACACATTTTGTTTAGAACTTCTGCTCACATTTCGATTTTATTATCTTCGCACAGTGAAACAATCATTTGACTTCTAACACGCATAACTTTAACCACCGTATGCAGTAACTATACAAATTTCTCAAATGCAACACTTATCTCTCACACAACGCACAACCACTGTAGTTGTGAGTCATCTGGCAACAAATGCTCGCATCTACCTAGAGACAGTTCTCGTCAAATATCGCATTAGATAATCTTTCATGCTTTATTTTCCAAACCAGAGAGACAGAAAGCTGCATTCCAACGTGTCCTATCAATCATTCAATCGTCATCTTGTTGAGAATCATTCCTCAACAGTTAGTTTTCAAAAATTCCATCTGTCAGTTTCTGGTAAGGTGACTTTCTAAATTTTTAGACATGGGTTACCTTCATAGAAAACCGAAGGAAGTATCCTCAGAATGCGTATACCGACTTGTTGATTGTTCTTTCCGGTGCTTCCATAATATTTCTGGTGCCTTGCATTTGGGATATGATCTGAGTTGAAAGGCTAAAGAAATTATGTTTGGACTGAACGTAAGGAAGCACGTGCTCTACTATATGTAACAAAATCCATTTTTTACATTAATCAGAAAATACTATTTTTGTTAATTCATGGAGTGGAACCTTTTGACCATAAGGGATTTTAGGAAGTGCACAACAAAGTGCTGCACTTTTTCTCTGTACATTGCTTTAACTGAGGTGCAAATATGATTGAGCAAGATAAACGAAGCACCAACTAATACATTTTATATCACGTAAAATTCGTGGTATAGTAGACAGTGAATATGGTTATGGAAGATATCCACGGGAACTTGTTGATTGGGGCCAAGGAGCAGTCTATACTATTTCTTAGAGTTCACAGGGTTTGGTAAAGGTACATAGGTCCTTGAGGTGACACCACTTTTTGTCAGCATGGGGAGGAAGGCAAATGGCACTTTATTGGTCAGTGCATCAAAATATGGAATTTAGGAAGACATTGGCAAGGCCATATTTGGAGTACTGCACTGTGCCCTGATGTGGTAAGGATATTAATACAATGGACAGTGTTCTGAAACAGAAAACAAAAATATTTCCGACGCTGACAAAAGGGCTTAAGTTATGAGGAAATGTTGCTTTGGTTGGGATTTGTTCCGAGTTAGGTAGAATTTTGAGTGGTGAAACTATACACTTTTCGGAACCCAAGAAGGGACTGGCCAAGGTAAATAACAAAGAATTTTTCCCGAGGCAGAAAAGTTCTGAACTGCAGAGAAACGTTTGAATTTGACAGGGGATTACTTAAAAGTCTCCTGAAGAACAAAGTATAAATGCAGAGGATGCATCGTTAAAGGCATTAACCGCTATATAAAGTGATAGGTGCAGGTGAGATTTACAGCATTTCGACAAATACATGAATGGGAATGATTTAGATTAGTTTGCCCAAACGCAAGTAAATGTGACAGGTTCAGTTTGGGAAAAGTGTTTGTAACAGACCAATTTTTCTGAGGTGTATGTTTCTTTCCTGTGCGTTTTCAGTGCCCTATGACCTTGGTCCATGAACTTGGTATTTTTTTCTTCATTTAGAGTTAGAACAAACACAGTTGTTGTCTCTGTTTTATTACCTGTGCCACGTGATAGAGAGTCGAGGAATAGGGAGAGAGAACAGTTGAATGCGTGGCTACTGGGATGGTGCAGGAGGGAGGGATTCCGGTTTCTGGATAACTGGGGTTCTTTCTGGGGAAGGCGGGACCTCTATAAACAGGATGGACTACACCTGAACCTGTGGGGCACCAGTATCCTTGGGGGGAGGTTTGCTAGTGCTCTGGGAGGGGGGGGGGGGGGTTAAACTAACTAACTCTGCAGGGGCATGGGAACCTAGACAGTGGCTTTAGGGTGCAGGACCTGGAGTGTAGGGAGGTTAGGAACATGGCATCAATATCAAAAGAGGGTGCCTGTAAACAGGAAAGTGGCTTGAAGTGTATATACTTCAATGCAAGAAGTATACAAAATAAGGTAGGTGAACTTGCAGCGTGGGTTGGTGCCTGGGATTTCGATGTTGTGGCTATTACGGAGACATGGGTAGAACAGGGACAGGATTGGCTGTTGCAGGTTCCAGGGTTTAAATGTTTTATTAGGGTCAGAGGTGGGGGTAAAAGAGGGGGAGGTGTGGCATTGCTTGTCAAAGATAGTATTACAGCGGTGGAAAGGACGATGGATGAAGACTCCACATCCCAGGTAGTTTGGGCTGAGGTTAGGAATAGGAAAGGTGAGGTCACCCTGTTAGCAGTTTTCTACAGGCCTCCTAACAGTCCTAGAGACGTAGAAGAAAGGATTGCGAGGATGATTCAGGAGGAGTGAAAGTTATAGGGTGGTTGTTATGGGGTCTTTAACTTTCCTGATATTGACTGGGAAAGCTATAGCTCGAGTTCGTTAGATGGATCGGTGTTTGTCCAATGTATGCAGGAGGATTTCCTGACACAATATGTAGACAGGCCAACAAGAGGTGAGGCCATACTGGATTTGGTTCTGGGTAACGAACCAGGCCAGGTGTTAGAATGAGGTGGTAGGTGAGCACTTTGGGGACAGTGACCACAATTCGGTGACTTTTACTCTAGTGATGGAGAGGGATAAGTGTGCATTGCAGGGTAAGAGTTATGGCTGGGGCAGGGAAATTATGATATGGTGAGGCACAACTTAGGATGCGTGCCTTGGAAAGGTAGGCTTCAAGGCAAGGGCGCAATTGATATGTGGAGCTTGTTCAAGGAGCAAATATTGAGTGTCCTTGATATGTATGTACCTGTCAAGCAGGGAGGAAAGGGTCGTGTGAGGGAGCCGTGGTTTAATAAGGAATTGGAATCCCTTGTTAAAGGGGAGAGGGCAGCCTATGAAAAGATGAGGCGTGAAGGTTCAATTGTGGCGATTGAGAGTTAAAAGGTAGCCAGGAAGGATCTGAAGAGAGAGCTAAGAGCAGCAAGGAGGGGACATGAAAAGTCCTTAGTTAGTAGGATTAGGGAAAACCCAAAGGCTATATATAGGTATGTCAGGAATAAAAGAATGACTGGAGGATAGGAAATGTGGTTCCCTTGTTCAACAAGGGGAGTAGGGATAACCCTAGTAACTATAGACCTATGAGCCTCACTTCTGTTGTGGGCAAAGTCTTCGAGAGAATTGTAAGGGGTAGGATTTATGAACATCTGGATAGGAATAATGTGATCAAGGATAGTCAGCATGGTTTTGTGAAGGGCAGATCGTGCCTCACAAAATTTATTGAATTCTTTGAGAAGGTGACGAAGGAGGTGGACGAGGGTAAAGCAGTAGATGTGGTGTATATGGATTTTAGTAAGGCGTTTGATAAGGTACCCTATGGTAGGCTACTGCAAAAAATACGGAGGTATGGCATTGAGGGTGAGTTGGAGGTTTGGATTAGGAATTGGCTGGCTGGAAGAAGGCAGAGGGTAGTAGTTGATGGTAAAGTTTCATGTTGGAGTGCAGTTACTAGCGGTGTTCCACAAGGATCTGTTTTGGGACCATTGCTGTTTGTCATTTTTATAAATGACCTGGAGGAGGGGTTAGAAGTCTGGGTGAGCAAGTTTGCAGATGATACGAAAGTCGGTGGAGTTGTTGACAGTGAGGAAGGATGTGGCAGGTTACATCAGGATATAGATAAGCTGCAGAGCTGGGCAGAAAGTTGGCACATGGAGTTCAATGTGGGTAAGTGTGAGCTGATTCACTTTGGTATGAGTAACAAAAAGATGGGGTACTGGGCTAATGGTCGGATACTTGGTAGTGTGGATGAGCAGAGGGATCTTGGTTTCCATGTACACAGATCGCTGAAAGTTGCCACCCAGGTAAATAGTGCGTTGAAAAAGGCATATGGCGCCCTGGCTTTTATTGCTAGAGGAATTGAGTTCCGGAGTCCTGAGGTCATGTTGCAGTGTATAAGACTCTGGTGCGGCCGCATCTGAAGTATTGTGTGCAGTTTTGGTCGCCATACTATAGGAAGGATGTGGAGGCACTGCAACGGGGGCAGAAGAGGTTAACCAGGATATTGCCTGGTATGGTAGGAAGATTGTATGAGTAAAGGCTGAGGCACTTGGGGCTGTTTTCATTGGAGAAAAGAAGGTTTAGGCGTGACTTGATAGAGTTGAACAAGATGATTAGGGGTTTAGATAGGGTTCACCATAAGAGCCTTTTTCCTCGTATAGAGTCAGCTATTACGAGGGGGCATAGCTTTAACTTAAGGAGTGGTAGGGGTAGATTCTTTACTCAGTGAGTCGTGAGTTCATGGAATGCCCTGTCAGTAGCAGTGGTGGACTCTCCCTCTTTATGGGCATTTAAACGGACATTGGATAGGCATATGGAGGATAGTGGGCTAGTGTAGGTTAGGTGAGACTGGATCGGCGCAACATCGAGGGCCAAAGGGCCTGGACTGCGCTGTCTTGTTCGATGTTCTATGTTCTGTGCACTCCTACCCTCACCAAGGTGAGGCTGCATATATTTAGACCAGTGAAAACAAAAAGCAGCCTGTTAATTATTTTGTATTTTGTTTTCAATTTCTGCGTTTAAACATTTAATGGCTTATGTGCTGCGATATGTTTTCATTCCTCACCTTCGAACACTTTGTTCTTTACTCTCCAAAGTTGGCTTCAAAGCGCTGGTCTACAGGAAGAGCGTGTCCACTGTCACAAAGCTGATTTTTTTTTCACTCTAAAAAATGTCCCTTTCCTCAAGTGTGTCCATTGCATTTTCCCAAACATTGTGAAACACTCCAGGCTCCAAAACGACAATGTTTTTCATTAAGATTAAAAAATGATACTGAGAGGCCTTTTTGTTTCGACTTTTACAGATGAGAATTTACACTAAGGTTTTATGTGAAGCGATCTCTGGAATGAATGGGTGTGGTCTTTCCTGGAACCTGAAGTTAAGCTGAACAGTTCAGTCCAGACCGAGTTAGGGAGTTCAGCAGTGAGCTGTGTAGAAACAAGCTGCTACAGTCTCTCTCCTTCTGCACGTCTAAGTTCAAACTGCAAGTCTGCTTCAAACTTATTGTGTTCATGGGGGTTAGAACGTATGTTCGTTTTGCATGTATTCAAAACAGCCAAATTAATTCGAGTTGGGGTGGGTTGAGTTCTGTATAGGTTTTTTCTTTTGTTCTTTGTGTTTATTTGTGCAATTTTGCGATTTCGTTTGCCTGTTTGAAAACCTTGTCGTAACCTGGCTAAATTACTCAGGGTAATTTTCTCTGTACACTTAACGAATCAAATTGCAAAATTATAGTCTGGGGAGCCAAAGGAGACATGGCGGCAAACGTGATGACAATGTTTTGACAAGAACATGTAGATCAAAAAGAAATGAAGTGTTTTGAAGCTAACATACGCAGTTGGTTTGTATAGTAATTATCTTGACGTACTTATGTATACTTCAAAACGTTTGCAAGCAAATGTTCGATTTTAGGCTGACCATTCGAAGTGGCAGAATACAATGAATTGTTCTCCAGTAATTTATGCCATTGGTAATTCTGGAACAAACATGGAAAAATATTCATCACTGTGCATTTGGAGAACAGATATTACCCAATCGAGGTCTGCTGTGAGCTGATGAATTCTGACACACACATTTCAGATGCCAGGAGAGTTGAAACATTGAATTGTGAAATACATAGCATCTTGGACTCTTAAGAAAAGAGAGGCTTGGCAAAACCACAGGAGGTGAGGAAGTATCCGAAGAACAACAAAATCCACATTTCAGTCATAAACCCTTCATTAGGAGTCCAAGTTTCACCTCAACTGATCTTCGAATGCTTCAAGACCTGCAGCACTTTGCCAGTGCGATCCGTTATTTTTCTGCTATTCAACATCTGCAGTCATTTTGTGGTCCTTAAAATGCCCAATTTAATGTGGAAAGTGAATATTTGGCGACTATGCGGAAAAAAAACTGTATTAATGCACAAGCATGAGAAGTGAAGTAATTTTAACTGTCATATAATGGCTAATGGGTTAAAGAATTAGTGTCTAGACTCCACAATGCACCATGCAATCAGAGATTGACAACACTCTAGTACTGACAAAAAAGTACACATGATATCACCTGATGTCTCATTGCATAACGCCTGCACTTTAGGCTCAAACTAAGATGTACGAAGTAACGTGGATATGCATAGTATCCAGGAATGAAACAGTAATAGACAAAAGAAAACATCAAACTTTAGCACTGTCCAATGAACACTGGAGTTGTTTGATGTCTGAGTACAGTTTACTCATGTGAAGATCTTAAAAGTGAACAGAACTGGTCGAAGACAGATGGTGGTGATTGATGGTTGCTCCTCAGACCAGAGGCATGTGATCAATGGTGTGCTGCAAAAATCGAAGTCGGCTCCACTGTGTTTCATTATTTATTTAATGAATTTGGATTTGAACATAGATAATTGAGTTTGTAACTTTATAGATAACAACAAAATGGGAGACGTAGTGGTCAGTAAAGAAGACTTGGAGTGTTGATCAGGTGGGCCAGTGGGCAGAGGAGTGAGAATTTGGAGAAATGTGCGGTGCCATATATTGGAAAGGCAAATCAAAGTTGGACTTGCACAAATAATGTAAGGCTTGGGTCGTGTTGCTGAACATAGAAACCTTCGAGTGCAGTTTCATAGCTCGTTGAAACTGGAGGTCCAGGTAGATAAGATAATGAAGAAGGCGTTTGGTATGCTTTCCGTTATTTGTCAGAATATTGTGTATAGGATTTGCAAGACCATCTTGTGATTTAATTGGACTTTGGTTCATCAACGTTTTGAATATTGCATGCAATTCGTGTCTCAATACAATCAGAAGTTTGTTGTGAAACGTGAAAGAGTTCGGACACGATTTACAAGAATATAGCCAGTGTTCAAGAATTTGAGTTATTGGAGAGGGTGAATAGGCGGAGATGTTATCCTTGGATCATTGTATGCTGTGGTGTGACATTACAGAGTTAACAAAACCATGAGGCGCTTGGTTGGGAGAAATAGATAACGTGTTTTCCCTGAGTTGGCAGAATTCAGAATGAGAGGGCATAGATTTAGGATGAGTGGAGAAAAAAAATAAATGTTGCAATGGGCAAAGTTTTCATGCAGGGTCTGTTGCGTATCGGACATGAGCTGCCAAACCAAGATGTGAAGGCTGGTAAACTTAAAATATTTAAACGACAAATGGTTATGTGCGTGATTGGGAAGCGTCTGGATGGATATGTGCTAACTGCCTGCAAATGGGAATACATTAATTTAGGTACCTGGTTGGCATGAACGTATTGGACCAATGCTTATGTTTCTGTTCTGTATGTTTCGTGGATTGTGTGACGCTGTGGCCGGCACACTCACCCAATAACTATCATCACCCAAATTCACAAAAAAGGCAACGTTGTCTCATTTGACACCCGAAGACCAGCATCTCATCAATTTCAACATCAACTGGTTTCTTTGTGAATTTCAAATCATCCATGTTTCTATAATACTTGTTGCAAATTGACTGCACACAAATGTAAACTGAGAATTAAATCTAACTGTCTAGCTTCAACTTATTCATTCACACTGTAATCGACTGTGTTAAGGGAATCCTATCCATCCGCCTTGTTTTCAAAACAATACTTTCCAGATACCCTGTTATGAGCCCGACGTCCATAAATTCTCCATTACATCAAACTATTAACTCATACATTTCAGCACCAACTTACAATAAAATATGTTTCACCAAGAACTCGATATAAATAATTTGTCATGGGCATTGCAAACAAACCATCAGCTTTTCCCCAATGAGCTCCAATGTACCTCTAAATCTTACCAAATTAGAGACATATCTGAATACGTCTGGCACATGCACTCTTAATATAGGGCTTGATGAACAGATTAGCACTAAATTTATCACACAAATTCCAGATACTACTCCGGAATTTGGTGCTGGAAAAGGTAGGTAAGGCAGCATCTAAGGAGCAGGAGAATCAACATTTCAGGAATAAACCATTCATCAAAAATGAGGCTGTGGACAGCGGGAAGGGAGGTACATGGGAGAGGGCGTGTATGGAGGAGAATGTAGCTGACAAAGCATTAGGTAGATTAACGTGAATGTGATAGGCTGGGGAGGATGGTGGAGAGAGGATAGCTGCGAAGTTGGTGACTTGGTTCTGGGAAGATGTTGTGGATGTAAAAGGAAGAACTGTTAATATCCACATTGATCCCGTATGGTTGCAGAGTCCCAAGACAGAATATGAGGCATTCTTCCTCTAATCGAGAGTGGGTCGGTTTTGGCGATGGAGTAGGTCCAGGACCTGCATGTACCTGGTGGAGTTGGAGGGGGAGTTGAAGTGTTCAGTCACAGTACGGTGGGGCTGGTTGGTGCGGTTGACCTAAAGACTTTCTCTGAAAAAATCCACAAGCAGGCGACCTGTCTCCCCGATGCCTAGAAGACAACATTAGGTACAACGGGTGCATTAGGGAACATGACTGGAGGTATAAGTAGATTATTGTCATATGTGGTAGAATCCTTTGGATCCTTGGATGGAGGTGAGGGGAGTGGGGAGGGGGGGCGTTGGGTGTGTGCGGCTTTTGCACTTCCTGTGGTGGTTGGGGAAATTGCCGTGAGTGCGGGTGTGGGTTGGTGGGCGGTGTGGACATGACGAGAGAGTTGCAGAGGGAATGATATCTCTAGAATTCTGATAGGTGATGATGGAAATATGTCTCTATGGTGGGGTACATTTTTATGTGGTGGAAGTGGTGGAGGATGATGCAATGTAAGTGTAGGTTGGTGGGGTGGAATGTGAGTACAGAGGGTTCTGTCTTTGCTGCTTTGGGAGGGGTGAAGTGCAAGGATGGTGGTGCAGCAGGTGGAGAAGATGTGCTGGATTGCATCCACCACCACGTTGAAAGTTGATTTCCGGTCTTGCAAGTAGAACGCCATCTCGGACTTTCTAATATTGAATTGGTTATAGACACGACAGATGGAGAGGAATTGTGAAGAAGGAATCGTGATTTTCAATAGGTAGGCTGGAAAAAGGTGTAGTCTCTGTATCTGCGGGAGTCGATGGGCTTGGAGTGGATATCCATGTTTTGTTTGTCGCCAGAGATGGAAATGGAGTGTTCCCGGAAGGGGATACGGTTTGCAGGTGAATTTGAGTTCGAGGTGAAAAGTTTTGGTGAAGGAGATGAACTGTTCAACTTCCTCGTGCGAGGACGCGGTAGCACCAATACAGTCCTGAATGCATCAGAGGAACAGGTGGGGATGATGCGGCATAATTTTGGAAGATGGACTGTTGCACGCATCCAAGAAAGAGACAGGAATAGCCATGCTCCATATGGATGGCCATGGTAACCCTTTGGTGTGATGGGAGAGAGAGGATTGGAAAGTGAAGTTGTTAAGGGTGAGGACTAGTTCAGCTAGGCGGAGGAATGATTGGGAGGAAGGGTACTGCATAGGACGGTGTGATAGGAAGAAATGCAGGTTTTAGAGACGTTTGTCGTGGCAGATGGGTGTGTACAGGGAATGGATGTCCATGGTGAGCATATCGATTTGGGGACCGATGAAACGAAAATCTTGGAGGAGGTGAAGTGGATTGGTGTTCTCCCGAATACAGGAAGGGAGTTCCTGAACTAAAAGGTAGAGGACGGTGTGAAGTTATGCACAGATGACTTCAGTGTGACAGGAGCAGGCTGAGACGATGGGTCAACCGGGGAAGTCAGGTTTGTGAATTATTTTAGAAGTAGAAACGGCCAGTGCAGTGTTTATGGACAAAGATTTTAGAGGTTTTGGACTTAAGGTTCCCAGAGGCGTGAGATTGTGGATGGTCTGAAAGATGATGATTTGGTGATGTGAGTTGAGGTCGTGGTCGAGGGCAGGAGGAAGATTCACCACCAGATTCACTACTCCTGGCACAGTCACAATACCTGCTCTGCACGTCACTTCCACCGCCGCAGTTCTTGCCATCACAGCCATTTTCACACTTAAAAACATCACTATCCTGGATGCGAATGACTGCATCACTGCCGTCACAGGTGATATCATTTCCGCCACCATGGTACAACGCTGGAAGTCCAACGTCACTTCTGTTAATGTCTGTACTCCTTACCCTAAAATCAACACACACTCACGTGAATTTCTCCGCCACACACTTAGTTCCAGCCACACTCGAGGTCCTAGTTACTATCCCTTCCATATGTTTACTCTTGCCCCAAACCACCCTCTCACTGAGGACGAATGTTTCGATCTCAGCAAAGGCATCGCCTTCATCCCACCATGATCTCAGATAAAGGAGTTCAACAGGAGTCATGATCTTCAACATTAGTTCCGCGATCTACACCTCCGGAACCATTTTTTCAATCGGACTATTCCCCCACGCACCAAGGACCTCTTCTCTCATCTCTAACACACCCAATCCACCTGGGCACCCTGTGTTGGCCTGTTACCCGCCATTGATCTCATCACTTCTAACTGCCACCGTGACATCGACTGTCTCAACCTGTCAATTCTTCTCGCTCACTCCAAACTTCCGCCCTCACAAAGCGCTGCTCTTCACACCATCCGCTCCAACCCCAAATTCAGCATCAAACCAACAGACACGTACTTTGGCGCAATGATATCTACAGCATTGAAGCCATATGCTAGCTCGCACATACCTCTTCCTAACACCTTCACGACCATGGCCTCGCCTCTCATCGCCAAACCATCATCTCTCAGACCACCCACAATCTCATCGCCTCTGGGGAGCTCCCATTCGCAGGATCCAATCTCACAGTGTGTGAACGCCACTCCGCTTGTTTCGACTTTCTATCAAGAATTTACAAACCTTACTTCCCCGATCCACTGATTTCAGCCTGCTACTTTCATACTGAACTCACCTCTGCATACCTTGATTCCATCCTGTCCTCCAACATCAAGTACCTCCCTACTATGTTCAGGACACCACCCATGCCCTTCACCACCTTCAAGATTTTCATTTCACTGGCCAGCAACACCTCAACTTCACCTTGGAGATTCATACCCGGTACACATTCATTCGCTGAAACGAAGGACTCCAACCCCTCCATTTCTTCCTCTCCTGTAGTGCTGAACAGTACCTCGCACTGAAACTCTTATTCACCTGGCTGAACTGGTCATCACGCTTAACAAATTCTTCTTCCAATCCTCTCACTTCCTTCAAACCAATGGGGTAGCCATGGTCACCCACATGGGGCCCGGCTATTCCTGCCTCTTTGCCGGGATCACAGAACAGTCTATCTTCTACACTAATAGCACATCATCCCCACCTGTTCCCCTGCTAATTTTATTACTGTATTAGTGCTACCTTGTGCTCCCATGAGGAAGTTGAACAGTTCCTCTCCTTCACCAACACCTTTCACCCAATCTCAATTTCACCTGGACCAATTCGGAAACCTACCTCCCCTTCCTGGACATCTCCATCTGTGGCGACTGACAGACCATGGACATTACTCCAAACCGGGTAAAAACAATGACTGCAGATGCTGGAAACCAGATTCTGGATTAGTGGTGCTGGAAGAGCACAGCAGTTCAGGTAGCATCCGAGGAGCAGTAAAATCGACGTTTCGGGCAGAAGCGCTTCATTAGGAATAAAGGCAAAGGCGGACATTACTCCAAACCCACCTAGTCCCACAGCTACCTAGACAAAAACGCCTCCTACACTACCTCATTTTTTAAAAAAAACATCGTTATTCCTCATTCCTCTGGCTCCTCTGCATCTGTTCCCAGGATGATGATTTCCAACTTAAAAAATCCCAAATGTTGTTCTACTTCCATGATCACAATTTCCCTTCCACGTGGTCGAAGATGCCTTCCAGCACACCTCCTTCATTTCCCGCACAACAATACACGAAACACACAGCTCATATTGCAGCAAGGACAGCACTCCTCTGCCCTCATTTTCCAACCAACACACTCTGCATATATCTCATCAACTGCTGTCTCTTCTACTACCTCCATGCGGAGCCCCCCACCCCCCAACCCCAGCGGAGACATAATTCCCTCCCCACCCCTATCAGCGTTCTGGACATAATATTCCCTCTACGACTGCCTGGTCATGTTCACGCCGCACAGCAGCGAACACGACTCTCCCAGCACCTTCCTCAACCAAAGCAGAAAGTGCAAAACCTACGCCCACACAACCCCCCTCATTTTCGTACATGAGCCCAATGGATCGTTCCACATCCAACGCAAATATCTCTCTAATTCGAACAATTTCATCTGCTCTGTCCATTGCACATGGCGCGGTGTGCTCTACATTGATAATTTAGGATGTCTTCTTGTGGATCATTTCAGAGAACATGTCTGGAACACCCGCACCAACCAACTCCACCATCACGTAACTGAATACTTAAAATCTCACTTCCACTCCACCAAGGGCATGCAGATACTTTACCTCCTCCATCACCATACCCTAGCCACCCGACGCTTGGAAGACAAATGCAACAAATTCCACCTTGGTAACCTGCAACCACAAGGGATCAATGTGGATGTCAAGAGTTTCCACATTTCCCCTCGCCCCCACTTTATCCCAGTCCCAAACCACCAATTAAGCAGCGGCCTCCTGACCAGTCCATCCCATTTCCAGGCTCTCCGCTCCACCCACATATCTGACCTATCAAGTTCTCCGTGACCTTCATCTTCCTATTGCTTTCTCAACTACCTTCCTTCCGAAATCGAAGCCCTCCCATTTACCTCTCTGCTCTGTGGCCCACAAGCCTCATATCTGGCCAAAAGGCCAATTCTCCTGTTCCTCGAATAGTACTTGACAGGATGTGCTTTTCCAAGTCTAATCTCCATCTTCTGCAGACGTCACCTTATCCTCAGCAGCTATCACTACAAATTTGTTTCATTTAATCTGTGCTTGCATTGTGTAGACACTTGCCATTCTTCCTGTTTTGGCTTCATTGAAAGGTCATGAACTGATATGAAATTATTTATCTGCCAGCGTTGTGTTAGATTGAGCCTTCGGATATAGTGGAATTCTGGTTTCAGAGCATGGGCAAAAGAATTGAACTAAAATTCCTCCAACTTTCACGATAAATAACGAATGCTGTCTTCCGTGTTTCAGCTTTTCTATTGTGCGACGGAAAATATCAAGAAAGAGAGAACATCAAAACACTGCATATACTCTGACAAAAAAAATGATACCGAAAGTTTATATGTATTCAAGGTTGATGGAGATGAACTAATAAAATATGAACGCGTACTTTAATCAGAAGAAAGGAAATTATTAAACTACTCCCGATGCTCTATAGGTATTTAAACTCGAGACATGACATGAAAGAATATATTGTGAATTTATCTGCCTATTATAAACATGCCTAACATTAACTATCAACATTTCAAAAACTGGTTCAATTTTCTACATTATCACAATATGCATAACATTGGCATTTATGCAGTCAGTCGTAATACTTGGCAGTATTCATAACATGTACGTTGATCTCTTACTGAACCCATGAAATGGACCAGTCCGTTCGTTTCAAGACATTTCAAGAAGCTGCTCAGGATGTAACATTTCTACTTTGCTAACCAGATATAAGTTCCATACTTCAGGAGTGATGCAGCTGGTCAGAGCACTCAGTTTTAAACAAGCAGAAGTTATTTATAGACTAATGCACGAACGACAAGCAAGGTAACCAGATGACAAAAAATGCAATTATATGAAATCTCATCAGATGCAATACCTCCAACAATTTAATAAAGTAGAGAGCGTGTTCCTTGAAAAGCACAGCAGGTCAGGCAGCATCCACGGAGGAGGAAAATTAATCTTTCAGGCCGGAGCCCTTCATCAGGAATGAGATAATCAGACGATTCATTAGGTGGGTGCTGAGGAAGGAAATGTGGCTGTGGTAGCGAGTGTGCTTGAGACCGTTGCTGAAGAATTTCAGAGCAGAGTAGAGGACTTGGGGAGTATAGTAAAAGAGAAACTCATTGAGATTTTTGCAGAGAGAGGAGGAGAACTTGTTCATGGTAGGCGTCCTTGGAAGAGGCTTTGCAGTAAGGTTGAAATCAGCGAGGAGACAGCGGGGTCTGTACCTGTTGGAGACCAGAGTTAAGAGTGTGAATGTGGAAAAGCACAGTAGGGCAGGCAGATTTCACGGAGCAGGGAAATCAATGTCTCGGGCCGATGCCCTTCACCAGGAATGAGGCTGGAAAATCAACGTGCAATATTCGAAAGCACACCTGTTGGAAAAAAGGCAAATTTTAAAAAAGGTTCTTACAGGAGAGAACGAAGGCAGACGGCATCACACCTAGGATCAGTGACTAAAACATAGAACCTTCTTTTTTTCCTAGCAGCTTCTTGAGGCGGTCAGCAAAAGCAAACCAACCTATAAAAAACACTGAGTTGGGAGAAATGGTATCTCCCCCGACATGGAAAAATTATTTGTAAAAATAAAAGAAAAACTGGAATTAGTTTTCCCTGATGTTTGCCTGGGTAGTAACTGCTACCGATAATCAGCGTATCCTAACATCAGAAAAATCGGAACACCTACCTTTTACAACTCATTTTTTGAAAATAATACAGAAACGATAACCTTCTTAAAGGTGCAGCATCGTGACAATAAACAGCAGAATTAAAGTTACGGTAATTCTCGTCAATAAACACAATAAATGACCAATTTACTGACTCATATGAATACTTACATGAATACGTTTGGGGATTCACAATGCACACACAACATTTTTACATTCAAAATTTACCATCCAGTAAAGCCATCCATTTCTTTGCAAGCGAAAACACAAGAGACCCCTCGAACATGCAAAGGCACACAATCTCGTCTTCTACCTTACTCGAATTCAGCTATTCAAGTAAGCAAACAACGCAAGTGGTAATGACCAAGATCTTAACCTGGAGTAGGGTAGTCTTGAACCAGAGGGCATAGGACTAGCGTGATATGAAAAGATTTAAATGGGACCTAAGGGGCACCGTTTCCACGCAGTTTGTTGCATGTGTGGAATGAACTGCGAGAGAAAGTGGTGAAGTACCAATTATAAGTTTAAAAAGGAATGTGAATGAGTATGTGAATAGGAAGCATTGAATTGATATGGGCCAAGTTGTGGCAAAAGAGACCCTATTAGGTTAGGATTTCTAATTCACGTGCACAATGTGGATGCAATGATCTGCTTCCATGCTGTACATCTACATGTTTCTCAGACACTTATTACCTGTTAGCTTTTATCCGTATAGCAACGTTTGAATAATCTCTTTCCTCATTTGCAAAACGACTCTTAGAGTCATAGAGTCACAGAGAAGTATAGCACAGAAACACACCCATCGGTCCAACTCATCCATGTCGACCACATATCCCAACCTAACTTTGTCCCATTTGCCAGCACATGGCCCATATCCATTTAAACTCTTCCTATTCATATACCCATGCAGATGCCTTTATAAATATTGCAATTTTGCCAGCCTCCACACCATGTTCTGACAGCTCATTCCACTACACGCAGCATCTGCTGTGTGAGGATGTTGCCCCTTCGGTCCTTTCTATATTTACCTTTCGCCATAAAGCTATGCCGTCTATTTCTGGACTCCCCCACCCCAGGCAACACATATTGACTAGTTATATTATTCGTGTGTCCCTCATGAATGTATAAACCTCGACGAGGGCATCCCTCTGACTCCGATTCGTGAGCAAAGACACCCCAGCCTATCAGCCTCTCTCCACGGGTCATTTCGTCCAACCCTGGCAACATCCTTGTAAATGGTTGTGAACTTTTTAAAAAAACAATACTTTTCGAAGAGGACATGGATCAGATTTGGCAGCAATATTGCAAATTTGGCCTAACTAACGTCTTGTACAGCCGCACGATGATCTCTCAGATCCTGTACTCAGTGCCCTGACAAATAAAGGAATGTATCCCAAAAACTTTTCATTATCCTATCTACCAGCGTCTATACTTTCAATGTGCTATGCATCTGCACTCCAAGGTCTCTTTCTTCAGCAACATTCCCACAAAACTTTTCATTAAATGTATAAGTTCTGCTCTGATTTTCTTTTCAAAATGCAGCATTTCGCATTTATTTAAATTAAACTCCATCTGCCACTCCTCATCCATTTCGGGCAACATGGTTTCTCAATGGTTGGCACTGCTGCCTCACACTGCCAGGGACCCAGGTTTGAATACTGCCTCAGGCGGGTGTCTCTGTGGAGTTTGCACATTCTTCCCGTGTCTGTGTGGATTTTCATTGGTTTGTTCTCACAATACAAAGATGTGCAGGTCAGGTGAATTAATCATGCTAAATTGCTTTATGTGTGTTAGTCAGGAGTAAATATTTGGGAAGGGAATAAGTCTGAGTGATAAGTCTTCATAGGGTCGGTGTGGGCTTGTTGGGTCAAATCGCCTGTTTCCATACTGTTGGGTATCAAACATGATCAAAATCCCATTGTAATCTGAGGTAACCCACTTTGCTGTCCATTACACCTCCAATTTTAGTATCATCTACAAACTTACTAACTATGTTCATATCCAAATCATTTATACAAATGACAAAAAAATAGTAGACCCAATACCAAATATTATGACATTCCACTGGTCACAGGCCTACAGTCTGAAAAACAGACATCTACCATATCTACCTCTGTCGTCTACGTTCGAGCCAGTTCTGTACCTTAATATCTAATTCTCCCTGCATTCCATGATATCTAATCTTGCTCACCAATCTCAGATGGGGAAACTTGTCGAATGTCTTTCCGAATTTCATATCGATCACGTCCACCGGTCCTGCTCTCATCAATCCATTTTGTTAATTTCTCATGTTCCAAAAGATTTGCCATCCTCGGATTTACACGCTTGAAAACGATTTTTTAGGCTGTATTGAGATGATGTACATTCTCCGTGATCTCATAGACAAGCATCCATGACAATAAGTGCTGTGTAAACTGTAGTCTTTCTCCATTGACAATTCACTCGCAGTACATCTTTGTAATCAATAACATACAACGCTATCTTGCAATCACGAGTCACCATATATGGGATGAAAAATAACCAGGGAATACCGACACATTTATTCAAATGCATTGCATATTTGACATCTTACGATACTTGACAGTATAATATTATATGACTACTATTATAGGACAATCAAACAGAGAACAGCCAGGGAATTCCTAGAGGCATGGCACTCATTCACAGATTCAATCAATAAGCACATCAATCTGGACCCAATATACCGATTACTGCAACGGACAGCTGGAACTGACAACCAGAAGCAGCAGTTTCAAACCACTACAAATGCCGGAGGAAAGATCACAGAAGCGCTTCACAGGAGGCTCCCAAACACTGAGGATGTTACCTAGACAGGGGAAGAAACGTTTGCAACACAAATTCCCAGCTCGGCGAACAAAACCACAACAACGAGCCCCCGAGGTAGAAATCTTCTCACAAACTTTGAACTTGACAGTATAGATACTCCATCATAATAAAGAAACAACGACACGATATTGCAAATCGCCAATTTTCCATTTCGAATCTAGTATCATCCAGTGATGAAAAAAAATTATCATCACAGCATCCTATCTGGCATCAACACCTTTTTCATGAAACTACCCAAGATTTTTTTTGTTTCATTCAAGCCAGATTGATGTACGTAAATGTCAATGAGACATGTTGTGTGGGGCTTCATAGGCCTGTTCTATCTCAATGTCCATCAGCATGATATATGTTGGTATGGATGCACCAGCTGAAATTAAGCCTCCAAATTCTGACCGATACTTAATTAGGTGAAAGGAAAATTTGCGTTCTACGACAATGAAGCAGAATGTATTTAGATCAAAACGATCAAACGGTAGATATAATGATATTCTGGTCAATACAATATGGGATTTTAAAGACGATATAAATTTTTTTGTGAGAATGTATGCTGCCATAAAGTGATGTAGAGAAAGATGACGTGCATGAATTCATTAAATTGGAACTAAGTTTTCCAAATGTCTTTCAAAAATGTGCATTGCGTCCAATTTCTGATATTCTGACACAGCAGAATCTTTTTGATATATATTTTCCTCCTTCAGGTTATGCAGCGAAAGAAGCTTAATTCATTTATTTTTCGTGCAGAAACTAGAATTTGCTGTGATGCAATGCTCATAATAATCCAACACAATTTCATCTGTTTGAATTTAAGTTGAAAAGGATTTAACTTGAAAACATCTTTCAGTCTCTGTGCAGTTGACAAAAGCAAGTGATTCTGGAGCTGTGTACATTGTCAGAGATACATTTGATCAGGAATTGAAGTTGGATTATAAGATAATGTAACAATTTATATGTAACGGGCATAATGATAAATTGAATTCCTGATCTGTTGTGCAATTTGCACATTTGAATACTAGTTTTCGGAATATGGGCAGTTTGCTAATATATCTCAACCAAGCATTGCTGTAAATTAACATGTCTGACTGGAAAATCAGAAATCCATTAAAAATACAACGATTAATGCTTTAATAATTCATTGTACAGATATGAAGAAGTGCAAAGAAGGTGAGACTTAAGAACAAAAAGAAATCTTTGGTGAGCGGACGAAAATAAATGTACTTGTCACTAAAATGATTTTAAAAATCACATAATATTAATTAATTATGACCGACAAAGATTATTGGTTGCACAAAGTTGGCACTCAGTTGATTAGACTAATTGAGTAGTAAATATATTTTATAACGTGCCATACTGAAACTAGCATTCCACACTTTCTCGTGTGATTAAATATGAAATCAGAATATAAGATGGAATGCATTCGGTAAACTACCTGTGAACTTCCCAAGGAATAATTTTCAAATACTATTAAAACCAGGATAGTCAATTTGATAACACACGGAACTGTCTTTGTAATCCACAAATGTATGCAGAAGTCAATCTGTTCTGCAAATCTATCAGCACGCAGTTAATTTGATAGAAAAAAAGTTGTGCAATATGAATTTACAGAAATATTTAAGAAGTGATAAAAATGATTAGCAATAACGAAAATCACATGAAAAATTGTCAAACACTTCAGACGGCTAACATAATGAATTCCACACTCAACACTACCTGTTGAATACAATGGACAAATGGCAAACGCCATTCCACAGCAACACATATTTCAATGTCTCCATGTCTCTGATAATCGTCTAGTAACAACCTCTTGAAATCCATACTGAAGCAATCACAATAGGTAAACGAGTTGCTTGTGGACACAAAAAGGATTTTATGGTTCACCACGTAATGCCACAAGCTCAGCAGATATATTTTTCTCTTTGTTTCCAAATTGACTCCCTACCAAATTCTAACGGTAATGTCTTCTGCAATAAAAACAATATAGAGACTCATCCAAATACCTGCCTCCAGATGCTGAGTATTATTACATTTGAGCATTTATGAAACAGCCAATTCCTGTTACTCACCACTCAATCCACTAGGCATAAGTGATTCTACGTGCATTTTGTTTCAATGCTCTGCTTCCATTTATGCTTTTTCATCTTCGAATATTTTTGGGCCAAATATTTGACGACCTAAACAAAATCCATTAACCACTATATCGAGCAAAAACACTAATTCCTCGTCTGCACAACTTATTCCCGACTCAGCACACTATCAGTCCGCTTCTCACCCATCCAGCAAAAAAATGCTCGCAACTACCACCACACAAATTAAGCCAACTGTATGGTTTCAACATCATCCATTCTTCTTCCAACTTTCGTCGGCAAAGATCTGCATTCTGATGAGGCATACCAAAGATTCACGCCTTCCTAAAGAACAGTTCATCACCACTTCGTTTCCAAATATCTAATCTCTGAGTATCTGTTAGGTTGACGTTATTTTTTTTAAATATTAAAATTTGTTTTACCTTCACCCAAAACGGATGGGAGTAGTATCAAAAAATCGTAATTGATAATCCGGCCATTCTTTCTGATAGTGTCAGCAAATGTTTGGGGCGTTGCAAATGCGTGGTGATCTGAAATAAAAGGTAAATGAATGATATTTGGAATGAATCCCCTGAGTAATCATGCACTCTAATTTCTGTGGTAAATCCCATTCTGGACGCTATTCAGAGAATCTTGTTTTTATGTTTGAAAAAAATAAGTTGTGTGACAAATGTTTTAGTTGCAACTGCACTTCAGAAAGATCAATAGACCACCATATTACTTTTTATATTACCTAAAATAGGTGGTATAGTGGACTGTGAAGAGAGTTATCTTAGCGTTCTACATGATCTGGCTAAGCATGGCTAACGTGCCAATTATTACATGTTCAATGTAGATGTATTCGCGGAGTTGTGTTTTTGGAAGACAAATTGTTTCGGGAATTACCCAGTTAATTGTAGGCCACAGAGAGTGTTAGTGAGACAAGAGGTCGATGGATTCTTTGATAGTGGCTGCATAGTTTGACAAAATGGTGAAGAAGAGTTTTGGCCTTCCTGGTTTCATTGATCATGTATTAAGTAGAGGATTCGACAAGGCATTGGCGGGACCATATTTGGAGCACTGTATACTGCCCTGCTCTAGGAACGAAATTATTAAAATGGAAAGTATGCAGAAAAAGAAATCTAATGTTTGTAAGACGTCTGCAGTGCATAAGTTATGAGCAAAGGTTTGATTGGGTAGGCTATCTTCTTTAGAAGGTAAAAGGTTGAGTGGTGACTAAATACACACTTACAGATCCAAGATGGAATAGATAAGGTAACTAATAAAGGTGTTTTCCCCAGCGTACAGTAGCGCTGAACAAAAACGTAAAGATTGAAGTTGAGAGGGAAAAGTGGAAATTGGAGAGTGTCAACCACCTGGGAGTCGTCATTCACAACAAGCTGTCTAGGACTCTTCATGTCGGAGCACTGGCTACGAAGGCTCCACAATATGTGTTCTTCCTCAAGCAGCTGAAGAAATTTAGGATGATGGCTAATGCCCTTGCCAACTTTCATAGCCATCGAGAGCAGTCTGTATGGATGTATCAGTACCTGTTATGGCAACTCTAACAGTCAAGAGCGGACACAGTTACAGATAGTAACTCAGCCCAGATAATCACAAAGACCAACCTCCCATCTTTTGAATCCATCTACCACACCCGTTGTCATGGAAAGGCCGCCAGCATTCTCTAAGTTATTGCTCTATCATGTTGTTTCGAAATGCATTCTCTACAAATGACCGAATACAACCTTTTTATTTAAAGTTTCTTATGTCTCAGCTGGAATTTCGTAACGTGATGTTTGCTGGGGAATTCATAACGCTGAGAAAAATCGTCGGAGAATCGGCTTATAACACTCACCAAAAGCGAGTCAAAAACACTTATGTCAATGAATCTGGCTTGGCTGCCAGCACAAGAAAAATTTTGTGAAGCACCATATACAGATGCAGACGCAAAATCATATTACTTAGTTTCTTTCTACACGAACACCTCAGCAACTACTCACTTAACACCCTTATCAAAACAGCAAAAGAGAGGCTCACCCAACCACTTACAAAAAAGGGTGTTCAGTGGTCTTTCGCTTTATGAAATTGGCAATCCGGATGTTCACTACACCACCAATCTGACGTACATACGTTAGGTATATTTTGTTTACATCTACCACAGCCACTTCTAATTTATCATCTTCAAACACCGAGCCCATCATTTCATTTCCAACACCGATGTACTGACCACAATACTGATTTTTCTCCTGCAACACCTAACTCTGACACACAGCACACTGCTCAGTCCTCACTCATCAGCAACCAATGCTTGCGCCTCCAACCCGACGGATTAAGACAACAACCTCGTTTTGATATCAGCTGCTCTTCTGCCCATCCGCCTCGGCATTATGGAGAAATCCTGCTTGCCATGCCAAACATACAGCCATCATAGGTGCGGAACCATTCCTTACCCATTTAGTTTACATCCTCTCTCTCAGTTTCTTTTACGGTGTTTTTAAAAGAAAATGAAATCTGTTTTACGTTCATGCACAATATGGCAAAGAACAATTGAAAAACATATGTTGGTTGTTTGAATATTTTATCTCATCATGAATGTAAATGTCTTCCATTTGGGATGCGATCTGTTTTGGAGGAGCAAGCAATGACACTACAAATGAATCCAAGGCAGCATGTTCTGTAATCTTGTTATGACTTCTAATTTTGAATGCTATCCAGAGAATTTTATTTTAAAAATATATATGTACTGTGTCAATGTTTATCCACGTCGGAAATAATGAAATCAGTTTCAGTAGGTTAGCAATTTTAATACATTATTTAACTTGCAGGGCAAGTGGAGTTAAAAAAATAATTAACACACCAAATGATCCATTTTCTATTAAATGAAATTGATGTAATCGTAGGGAGCGAAGAAAGTAATCCTAGTGTATAAAGCGATCTTGATGTGTGCTGCCAATGGGCCGACGTTTGTGGATAAGATTCAATTTAGGTAAATTCATGTTGCATGTCTGTAAGCAAAACCATGACATGACATACGCAGTGAATGATACGTCCTGCGGAGTGTTTAACAGAGAACATTGACGTACACAGTTTTTTGAAAGTGGCGTCAAAGATTGAGGGTGAACAAAGAATGTGGGACATTTGCCTGCATTGTTTAGAGCATTTTGTAAAGCGTTTGGAAAGACATTAGTGGGGCCATATTTGGAGCAGTGTGTCTAACCCTGCTGTGTCACTACATTGGCAAGTGTGTATTAAAATAAAAATTACAAGAGTGCGACTGGTACTGGAATATTATTGATACTGGCGTGTTAGAGTTATGTGGTGATGTTGTATCGGCGAGTATTTGTTCCCTGGAAAGTAAAACTTTGAGAGGTGATAATCTGCACGGTTGTAAATTCATGAGTTAAATAGATACGTTAAGTCGCCATAGTCATTTCCATAGGTTAGAGGGAATAAAAACTAAAAGCCAGGTGTTCAAATTGAGAGAGAAAACGTTGAAGAAAAAACATAAATGGCAGGATTCTCACACAGCATGCTTATTTTACTCAGCATGAAATGTAATCGAAAGCAACAGAGGCTGGTAGAAAATAATATTTAAAAGAAGTTATGGCAACTGTATGAATAGGAAATCTTTAGAGGAAGATCAGCCAAACGCAGTAAAATGGCATTTGTTTAGTTGGATATAGCTTGTTGGCATGGACAAGGTAAACCAACGTATATTTTTCTTTGCTGCATGTCTCCAGAATTCTACGATTCTATATTGATCAATAAGAACTCAGCAATTGAGCTTGTTTCGAGGTATCATTTTATTCACTGTCCAATTTCACGGTTGCAGATCTCACAAACGAAAAAGTTGGTGAGGCCCTTTATACTTTGACTCCTGAGACTATGTTGCAGTGATCTTACTCGCCACAATGCTACTGACAAGGCAATGCGACGGACTTTTATGATGCTGGGCATGCATTGAAAATACCTGTGATACGGCATATCCTGACGTTAAATGTAGGATTAAGGAAAGAGCACAATCTCGGATTTTGTTTTAAATGGTGAACTATAACCAATGTTATAGACATTTTCAAAAAATACATATACTATGTATAACAGGAATGGGAAATAAATAAAATTCTTGGTCAACTGAACGGACAAAATTTTGTTTCAGAGTAGAAATGTTAGAGAATTGCGTTTTCTTTGTTCCATACGTGGATTAATTGAATAGGTCATGTACAGCTAACTGTCGAGGAAGAACAACAATTTTAATGTGAAGTAGGGTCAAAAATGTAAAAGTGAAGGGGAAAACAACAAATTTATGATGCTAAACTTTCAAGAACGGCGGAAGATTGGGATTGAGCAGAAAATGTGAATATTCGACATGTACATGCACAGAAAAAATGGATAAGTGAAGGAAACGTGAATCAGAACGGAAATAAAAGAAAATAAGATGGACTTTAGCTGACACGAAAAATACTAAAATTGGAGAACACAAAACTACCAAAATGGCTACACAGTTGTAAATGTTGGAATAAAAATCAACATCAGTTACTAGGGGGACAGTGATGAGATCCAAAGAAACTGAATATAATTTTCGCTTGTCGGATCTGTGAGTAGAAACAAAAGAAATGTTCGAATTCATTTTCCAAAACGTTCTGTCAATTTTGTTCTTTGAATTTTGAACATGTACGCACTACTGTTCAAATCGGTCTAACCTATCAGGTAACTTTTCAGAAATCTGTATATGAACTTTTAAAACGATGCCAAAATTCACGAATCCAATAATATGAAGGAAATAAATGAATAGTGTTCGAGGCATAAGATTCAAAAGTGAGTACAAAAAGCTACTCAGAGAATGTCCACACAAAAATAACATGCAGCAAAGATGCTGAACACGAAAGATTAGATTGAATTTCAGAATTCTTATACAGTGTAAAATATTGGCGGTCTAATTATTGTCATTGGTAACTCTTGGACCAAGATGGGAATTACTTACTTGCGAACATTTGGAGACCAGATATTTCCCCATAGACGCTTGTAGTGACACAGACTTTTCATTGCATGAATTGTGCACAACACGGCATTTTGACAGTCTCTGGAAAAATGTCCCCTTTTTTGTGAAAGGTAAACATTTCTGAAGCAAGTGAATAACTTATATTCATGTTCAGGCTTGAGACGTTACACAAGTTTAACAGTAATGTAACGGCTCACAAACTAAAGAAATGCCCTTTGGAGTCCAGACTGCACTAAAAAAGTCAAAGATTGATGACTTTCTGAGTGTTAACACAAGAGACAACTGATATCACCTGACCTCTCACTGGACGACATCTGCTACTTACACCCAAAATAAATGCTACCAAACGCGTTGCACAGACATGATTTATGTGCAAACTCCAGATATGCAATTTCAGGATACATGTGAAAGCGTCAGATGATAACACTGTGTTCCGAACTCACAATACATTGGATGCTTGAATAAACATTCCCCAAATGAATATCTTAAAAAATGAACAGCCCTACACCTCTCCCAGGTAACTATCACAACACAAACTTACAAAATAGGCGTCATCTTCTCTCTTGGAAACTGGAGACCTGCATTTCATCAATTAGTTTATTTTTAAACATTCATCCAGTCCAAAATGTTTCTCTAGCGTATGTTCAAAAGTAACTGCACAAAAAATGTAAACTGACATTGAAATCTGCCCGTCAGCCTTGCCATTTGTTCAGTTGCCATTGTAATCACGAGTATGTTATTTGAATCCTCGACATCAGGCTTGTTTTCCCAACAAAAAAAATGGTTCCCTTGCCCGATCATGATTCGTACATGCAATCCGTCTCCCATCACACCGCACCATTAACAAACACCTTTGAATACCAACAGTTAATGGAATCTTTCTTGCACAAGACCACAATACACGGCATTCATCCAATGAGGATCACCCCATCCCCTACACTGAACACTTAAATCTTACCTAATTGGTACAATATCTGAATTCCGCCTGCACGTGCACATGGAACACTTGACGAGATAAATTGTTTAAACGATTGGTGTTTGAAGACTCTTAACACACATTTATCAAACAACAACTGAATACTGTTAACCATGCGCAGCAACGATCAATATGAAAGGGCGTTTGATTAAATAATGTGCATTGCTTGCATTATGCAGGAAATTGCCATTGATCCTATTGTTGATTCATTAGATCATCATAATCTGATAAAAACTTTTTTCTTGTTTACTATGATTTTGTTAGATCACGAAATGAAAGACAGCATCCAGATATTGCGAGATTCTGTTTCCAGAAAGTTAGCAAAAGTTGTGAAGTATAATCCACATTGCTTTTGCGTTGCAGTATCAATTCGAAATCTAACAATGATTTCTTATATATTTGCATTTTTATCTGTTGCGTCTTATAGACTTCAGAAAATGTCAAGAAGGTGAGAACTCTGTTACAATGTAGACAATGCAGTGGCAATGACATTTAAATGTGATTTCTCGGGAAACGTTAAGTCTCTTCAAGGGTGATGGAATTGAACCAATAAAAATGGAGGTGTGCTTTCGTGTAAAGAAGCATACTGCTAAAAAAGTTTAGTTTTTCTTATCTACGAATGTTAAACTCGTTATATAACATCAAAGACATATTGAGGATCTGCCTAACTTCTAATAACGTGCCTGATCGTTAACTACAGTAAATTAAACAATGCTACAACATTGTCCGATATCACAAACACGCATAAACGTTGCATTTAGGTACTCATTTGAAACTCTTTGCAGTATCCCTCATAGGTATACTGGTCTACTACTCCAAATATGTAGCAGAATAAAAATTTTTGCTAATTGTCTATTCAAATAGAGTAACCACCATTTGTCTTCCCTCAAATAAAGATCAAAATGCATAGATCATTTTAATCAGTCTGCTAAAAAACACTTTACATTTGAAATTTGTCCATCCACTAATGCCACCCACTAAAACAATAGCCACAGACGCAAGAGGGCCATCAGTCATGAAAAGCAACTCAGCCCTATCCTCCACTTTTCGTGCATCAACCCACAATGCAGCCTTGCACAGCATGTTTGCTCTGAGTTAATACTGCTATCTCAGAACACCAGTGCCCCGGGCACGGTTCCAGGTTTGATCATTTCTCTGCGTGGAGCTTGCCTATTTGTTTCTAACTGTATGACACCCTTTGAGTTACATTCATCCCCATTACAAAAATTACTCATATCCCGATGCATCTCAGATTCTGTGCTCTTATATGTTTCTAAAGCTTACTTTAAGAGAAACTGCACTCATCTATTACACGAAGTGTTGTGAAAACTAAAGCATATAGCTTTTTATGTTCATAATCAATGTCATGCAACACTGTCCTTCTGGCACGTGCAACGCCACAAAATTCTCGTTGATACATTAGTAAGTTAAAAAAAATGTTCTGGCAGGTGTAAGCAGAAAGCATTCAGGATTTTAAAAAATGATAAAACAATTGATGTCAGTAACGTTTGTTCAATAGAATGTGAGAAAATTTAATGATGATAGAAATCAACAATAATTAAACAAAACGTCCAAATATATCTGGCAATAAGGTGAAGAGGAGAAAGAAGTCGTAGATCAATTCAATAACATGAAATAAAAAAAGTCTAAATTCTCTTCAATAATGAGAACTGCATCCAGTTCCCTGACTATTTGATAGAGCCAAACATTGTTCAAGTTTCTGTTTTTCCCTTTGCAGATTACGTATCCAAAGAATATAGGAACTTTATGTGTAGTGACTAGATTTTTCAGTGACAGGATTGCTCACCAAAAAAACACCCAAAAGATTGTTTTGAACGTGTGTAGGGATTTATATATAATGTTTGTTTTCTGTGTACGTTCAGTTGTAGCAACTGCGTGATTCTAAAGCTGTAGAGAAAGCCAGAGATGAATTTGGTCATGGATTGAAGTTGGAATGTGAGAGAGTGATATAGTTTAAGTGTGAATCAAGTAGTGCTTAATTGCATTGCTGTTCTGTTGTGCAATTTGCACATTTGAATTCTATTTGCCAATAATATGGGTATGTGTAATGATTAGCAGCCAACATAAGTTTTCATCGCTCTTGTCAGTGATTATGGTTAACTAAAACAAAAATCAGGGAATATTAAAAGAAAGAAATGTACAACGCTAAATATTTTACTAATTTATTTTACAGATCTGAAGAAGTGTCAAGAAGGTGAGACTGGTTGACTCAAAACATGTATATTTTTCAATGGACGCACTTATATGCAATTAACATCAAATTCATTCGGCCGAGACGAAATGACAGATCACATTCCTGAATCTATTTCCAAAAAAACAGTTGTTGGTAACATAATATTTTGCACTGAGACGGTTAGCCGAATTGAAAAAAAAATATATGCTATGCTCTACGAGACTGAAACATAAATTCCATGTTTCTTGTGTGAATAAATGTAAAATCAGAATGACAGCGGGAATGCATTTGTAAATTTCATTGTGGCCAGCTCATTGACGAGGTAGTATGTTTCAGGTCGTAGTAAAATCATTCTAGTCAATTCTGAAGCAAAGGACACAGTTTAAAAATAAGGGGTAGGCTATTTAGAACAGAGTTGAGGAGAAACGTCTTCACTCAGAGAGTCGTGTATGCGTGGAATGCTCTGCCCCAGAAGGCTGTGGAGGGCAAGTCTCTGGATACTTTCAAGAAAGAGTTGGATAGACCTCTTAAAGATAATAGAATCATGGGTTATCAGGTTAAGGTAGGAACAGGATACTGATTGAGGATGATCAGCCACGACAGTAAAGAATAGTCGTGCTGCCTCGAAGGGCAGAAAGGCCTACTCCTGCACCTATGGTCTATTGTTTATTGACTACATATCGAATTACCAGGTTAATTTTCCAAATTTACACCACAGTCCATCAATTTTGGGAATTCAACATCAGGTAATTTGATAGTTCGAAGAGATTCGGATAATGTACATTTTTGAAAGTGCTGAAGGAGTGTACAAATCATTGCATTCCACCAACAATTATCACATCAAACATTCTGATAACCTTCGTGTATCTCTCATCACAGACACGACTCTTAAAAATGCATGTCAAGCACAATACACAAATAGCAAACCCTTTCATCCGTTACACTCATCTTGATTAGTCCTTCTCGGATTAGGAATACAAACTATTCAATCCCACATACGTGCAGAAAATATTTGTCACCCATTTAGTATACAAAAATGAATATCTGATTTTCTGTCAAGCTCAATTTTTAAAAACAAATTAATTAAGATCTGTTTGACGTTCGTTCAAAGCAGAAGGAAAAAAATCGAGAAGCGTGTTGACTATTTGGATACCCTTCTCATCCTGCCGGCAAAATGGTGGAGCTTTCCGACTGGGAGGAGTTCTGAAATGGACGAGCATGGGGAGGCATGTACTGTAATCTCTGAATGAATTCCCTTTTTGAATGTTGTTCAGAGTTTTGTTGAATAAATAATGGCGGTATGTTGGTCCATAGTGGACTTCGTGAAATGAGCGATATTGTGCCAATATATTCTGCATAATATTTGAATTGAGACGTGAGTGGAGTTAGGAAAGATAAACAGAAAACTAACTCAGCCATTTTGTATTATTTAAAATTGATGATATGCTGACAGTGAAGAAGGTAGTTGTAGAGAACAACGGGGTCTTGTTGAGCGGAGCAAGTGTGCAGAAGACTGGTTGATCCCATTTCATTTAGAGTTATTCTGCGACTGCATTTCATTAAGACAACCAGGAGATGACTGACCCAGTTAATTGCCGGCCTTGGTGAGTGTTGTCAAAAAGTGAGTTCTAGTATTTAGGTCACAGTTCCTCGTAAGTGTGTCATGGATGGACAGGGTGGTGAAGAAGACGTTTGCCACTCTTGCCTTCATTGATCAGAGCATTCCAATTTGGATTTTGGTAGGTATTGACGAGATCATATTTGGAGTATTGCACACAGCTGTGCTTTTGACAAAATATAATTAAATTGGATAGTGTGCAGAAGCATATATTCCAAGGATTTGAGGATCTGAGATTTAAGGAGAGATTGAATTGATGAGGCTGTATTCTATTGGAAATGCAAGGTGACGGTTGGTAAGATGCAAGCATATAAATCCAACAATAGAGTAGACGAGGTAATTGATCAAATTTTTTTTCCTCCCATCGCGTGGACAGCCTCTAAATTTGAAGAAACGTTTTTATTTGAGAGGGAAGATATTTAAAATATACCTGAGGGGCGACATTTTCATGAAGAGGGCATTGCGTATATGACCCTAACTGCTTTCGAAACTGATAGATGCAAATCGAGTTACAGCATTTGAAGACTTTTGGACGAGTGCATGAATACGAAAGATTTAGACCATACATTTTCAAATATGAGCAGTTTCGAATGAGAAGCCTGGTTGAAATGGAAGCGTTAGAATGCAGGATGTGTTTTCCTTGCTGCATGCCTCCCGGACTCCCCAGTGATTTATGTGATGCTGTTAATTGAATTTGTTTCCATTGCAACATGTGATTGCATTTAGTGTTTCATTACATTTTTTCAGACCTTGCAAATGAAAAGACTGGTGAGTCTACTTACATTCGAAATACTGAGACGATCCTGCAGTGACCTTGATCGCCACAATGCTGCTGAGACGCCAATGGCACATAATTTTATTATAGTTTGCATGTGTTGAAAATAGTGGCAATACAAACGTACTCATTTCAAACCCAAGGATAAAACAACATTGCATGTCGTATTTTGTTGCTAAAGGAGAATAATCACTGATGTTATCATAAATTTGAGAAACATGCATGACAAGTAACACGACTTGGGATACGTAAAAGTTTTTATGCAAACTGAAATGAGGCATTTTGTTTCAAAGAAAAACAATGTTACACAAACGCTTTGTCTTTGGTCGACATGAAGACACCTAAATGAGGAATGCACACCAAGCCACAGGGGACGAATGACATTTTTACCATGAAGAAGAACAAATGACAATTTTAACGTGAATAGGATAGCTACAAATTTATAGCTATTAATTCTGTACAATGGCACATCATTGCAATTGAGCAGAAATACTGAACATTCGAAATTTGCATGAAACGAAAAATGGAGAGTGGAGATAAACGTCAGACGTACAGAAAAGATTTTTTTAAAAAACGCATGTGCGTTAGTACATACTTAAACTACCGAAACTGGTGAACAGAATGGAGAGAAAAATGGCTGCTCTGTTGCAAATATACTGAGAATAAATCAACAATGATTACAGGGACCACAGTAAGGAGATACACGTAACATGACTATAATATGAGATTAAGAGATCTATTGGTAGAAATAAGTGTAAGGGTTCAAAATATTTTCTCTGGTTTGGTCTTTAAACTTTGAACATATAGATACTACTGTTCGGATAGTTCTAATCAAACAGTTGGCATTTTCAAAATCTCTATATTTGAGTTTATATTGATGACAAAGTTCATGAACAAAATAGTTTAATGGAAATACATGAATTCCTTCCGAGTCGCAAAATTAAAAATGTAACTGTTTCAGTGATGCAGAGAACGTCAATGGAAACAAACATTCAGCAAAGAAGATGAGCAATATTTTTGATTGCCCTTGTCAGGTTCCAAAAGTCACAAACAAGTTAACCCCAACTGACAACAAAAGGTTAACTAACAACACCTGATGCAGAGAATATTCGGTAATAATGTTGTGACAAAAAAGGCAATTGTCAAGTAATTTAGAAAAGATCGTGGAAAAGTAATAGACCAAAAGATGCTTTATCAAACTAAATTAGGATTTACATAACGGGTTCTGTTTGGTGAAACTCGAATAATTCAGACGAGTGGCGTTATCTCTTTAAAATTCTCTTCCTGAACTCCACCACTCACCAGGGTGGAGATTCTTGTTTTGGTGAAGTTATTCCAGTGGAATACCTGGCCGTTCATTTGGTTGCTTTTCACGTTTAGTTTATGGTTTATATTCCTAATGGCGCATGCACCTCAGTGTTATTTCCACTCACTATCCAGGACAACCTTATTTATTATGTTCCATAGTTTGCTTGAAAGTTGCTGTATGCAAATCCACACTCTTCATGTTCCATCTTTCGAACCCAGAAACGATCCAAAGAGACGTGGGAGCAAAAGTGATGACAACATTTTGAGAAAAAGATGCAGATTGCAAACAAATGCAATGCATGGTCACCTATGACAGTCGGTTTCTATAATAATTGTCTTGACATGTTAAGAATTATCCAAGGTGCATCGCCAAACAAACTTTCAGAACTGGTCTGAACTTTAGAAGTTGTATAATATCAAGAGGTGTAACAATTGTAACATACATCATTGGTAAATCTGGGGCAAAGATGGAAAATTATTAATCTACTCCGATATGGAATGCCACATGCTGGTGCAGCCTGACAGTTACAGTTACGCTTGGAGTGCAGCATTGATGCTTGTGATAACTTGTGATGAAATGCTTGGTGCATTCAATACATTTCCCTTTTAATGAAGTTTGCGATCGCTGGACGATCAGAAAGAATGCAACAGACTTGATCTGTTAAAGAAAATCACGTTGATCTGTAAAAAAAATCAAGTTGCTCTGTCAACGAATACTTTGTAAGGCCTTCAGCAGTCCTAAATAATAAATGTCAACTACGTCCTGCAAAGCTATTAAATGACGTCAGATATGGCATTTGTTTAATTTGTTGTTCTTCCTTGTTATGATAATGTTTGACCTTAGACCAATGCCAGAAAAGGCTGATCCATTTTTGCAGGATTATTTGGGTTTCTGAAACAAATGAATGAGAAATCACAAAAATAGATACTCACGTTCAGTTGGACTTCGTATTGCTCGTAAACTGTGATGTCAATGTGTCAATCTTTTCATTTGATAATTCATTTCTTGCTCTGAACAGTAATCTATTTCCCTCACTAAGTTTGTATATTCTTTCAAGCAGTTCAAATGTAAGTTTTCTTTACCTTCAATGCCGTCTACAGATCTTACGATGAGGAAAGAAGGTGAGACCAGTGAATGAGAATGCATAGGTCTCTGGAAACCCACCAGTATAATTAAATATAATTAATGTCGCTTTGCATTTGTTGCAATATATCAATTTATATCAATGGTTAAACCAGAAATGGTTTGAAAAATATACTGAAAGGTCTACTGCAAGTTAATTCACCAGCTCATAGAGAGTGACACTCAACCATAACGACTCTGATCAGCAAACACAAATTGACGATCTCATTTGGAGAAAAAAAATTGTTGCAATGCTATTACTTGAGAATATTTTTTAAAAATCACAACATGTCTATTCATATGAACTTTTATGGATTTTTGTTTTCGTATCCAAGGTTGCAGCGGTGCATTATTTTGTCGTATTTCAGAAATGTGAAACTGTTATTTAAATTATTGACTCTTCTCACTTCAGAGTTTGAAACTAAAGAAGCGGGTAAGAACAGAGGGTATTTTTGTTTCAGAAAAAATATAAATAAGGAACGTTTTGAGTCATATACTTGAGTTCACATGTCATATGACGGTAGTTTAATGTTCTTACATCATTTTAATGCACCTTCCTTACGCATAATGAGCAAAAAATACTTTTGTTATTTACCAGTAGAAGAATTGTCGGTCATTCTATTTAAATCTTCGATATTGAAGTTCACTTATTGACAGCAGGATTTCTAGAGTGAGATATGGACCATAGTGATGCTTGGAGCATCTATTTTTGGGGTTATCACGAACCTGGTGCAAAAAAATGGTAAGATTGTAAAAATGAGAAAAATATCTTGCCCGCCCTTGAAAATGCGACGCTTGTTATGTTTAGAAATATGAAAGAAAGGCTTGTGGGCAAGCAGCTGCAGGCGGTCGACTTGGAAAAGTGTATGAAAACGCTTTTCAATTAGTAGGCCCAACGAGCGTTTCTACTCAGACAACAGTTTAAATTCAGCCAATTAATTTGGGAAGACACTTCGAGATTAATTATCCATTAAATTTAATGCTGATGGCTTTGACAACGTGAAACCAGTCATTTTATATGAACTTGATGTATCGTAGGGTTTGTATGACAGAGAGCAAATTGGACAGAGAAAAGACAGCTAACTGTCACTTGAGCACAGAGCAAACCCCTTCTCTGAGAAGGAAGTACCTGGCTCTAACAAGAAATCTCGTCATTCTCTAAAAAAGCAGCATGCATCCACGTGGTACACTGCACGTTGTGTGAATATCCTTCAAAATAGACAGTCGACGGAGAAAGGCATTAAGAACAGGTGAATAAAAATGAAATATCGTTGAAACAGAATGAGCAGGATGACATGGAGCATTCCAGAGGATCCATCTTTTGTCAACACTGAGCAACTAAGTTTTAATTTATTATTTTTTTACTTGGATGGATCAGTGGGACCTACATTATTGAATCAGCATACCGAAAGAATCTTGTTTTATTCAGTGATTTTTCCGTTTGCTTGGAGGTCTGGTAGCTTGTTTTCTATAGGCAATAGTAAAATAAATTGTTACTTGTTATTTGTGGAGTTAACGAACGGAAGTCATTTCATTTAACCACCCCTTTCCAGCAGATTTTAGAGGTGAGAGGTTGGATCTACCACTTGTCTGTTTTTTGCATCAGATTATGAGGTGAGGGGCTCCCCTCTAGTTGTTTTGGATTTAATAATCATACGTGTGATGATCTCCCTTACTTAACAGTGATACTCAACTGTTGTTTTGCTTATGATCTGTCCACAAATACGTCACTTGGACTTCCGTCATCTGTGCTGTCATTCTTTGAAAGGACACAGATGCATTAAAAGATTTCCCTTAATGAGGATGTAATAATGCAATTAATTTCCAGCAGTTCCTCATATAAAACATATCAATCTCTCTCCACTAGCATGCACGTACCGCAGAACCAATCTGGCAATGATTGAGGCTCACGACAGCGTGCTAATACATTGAAATGCAACATCAATCGCGTGGAAATCGAATAGAACAATTACTTTCAGAGCTTAATTTTTTGCTGTAAATTTGCCAACTCATCTTTCTGGTTTTCAAAATAATAGAGCCATAAAAATGATTCCAAAATGTTATTTAGGAAAGGAAATCTATGATCCCTCTCTGATTTGGCCAGCTTTTGCATCGAGATGACCACCTTGTGACTGCCGTGGAGTGACACCTGAAGGCTCAATATATTCTGGCTTTGCCAGTCATGCAAGTTTAGCATTAATTTGCAGAGACAATCTAATCTTCCTTATACCAAGCAGGATAGTAGATTGCACTGTGAAATTGAGGCTGGATAATATTTATGGGCATCCTACACTAAGTGCAGCTTAACCTACATACTCTTTATTTTATTATATTTCACGTGCCTATCCAAGAGTAGCTTAGATGCCCCTAATACATCCACCTCTACGACCGCTGCTGGCAGTCAATTACAGTTAGTCATTATTCTCTATCTCAGTACCGTAACTCTGACATTTCCCTAAAACCTCCTCAAATTACCTTAAAAATTAAACCTCCTCTTGGTAGGCACTTCCACCATGCGAAAAAAAATCTTTGGCTGCCCACTCTTTTTGTGCTTCACATAATCTTCGATATCTGTATCACCACACTTCTTTCTTCACTCCAATGAGAAT
Source organism: Chiloscyllium punctatum (assembly GCF_047496795.1). NCBI lineage: Eukaryota > Metazoa > Chordata > Chondrichthyes > Orectolobiformes > Hemiscylliidae > Chiloscyllium > Chiloscyllium punctatum. Next base: position 35,611,806 of record NC_092772.1, read on the forward strand.
GTCACGAGCTCCCTCAACCTTTGTTCATTAGACATGCTATCCAGTTCAGGTAGCATTGTGCTAATCTTCCTCTGTACCCTCCCTAAACTTTGCCAGTTCTTCATTTGATGAGGCAACAAGAATTGAGCACAATATTCCAAGTATGGTCTAACCAGTGTGGTATCGAGCTGCAGTATTACATCGCGCCTCTTAATCTCAAAATCTGGTAATGAAAGTCAATAAACTATACATCTTGTTAACAAGTCGATCAAATTGTGTGGCAACGTTCATAAATCTATGGACATTGATCCCACGACCTCTCTCTTTCACCATACTGCCAGGAATCTTGCATTTAACACTGTATTTTGGATTCAAATTTGAATTTCAAAAATAAATTACTTCAGAAAAATTCAGGTTGAACTACATCTGTCACATACCATCCCAGTTCTGCATTCTGCCAATGTCCCTTTGCCAGCTACAACATGCTTCCACACTATCCAGAACTCCTCCACCCTTCGAGTCTTTTGTACCCTTAAAAACACAACTTTACACGTCCACTTCTAAGTAATTTATAAAAACAACAAACAGCATAGATCTCAGAATGGGTTCCTGTGGATCACCGATGGTCACTGATCTTCATAATGAATAATTTCCATCTTCCACATTGCTCTGTGTTCTATGGGCAAGCCTATTCTGCATCCAGGCCAGCAGTTTTCCTTGTGTGTTATGCCTCCATACTTTGTGAATGAGCCGATCATGGGGAATATTATCCAACTCTTTGTGAAAATTTACATGCACCTCATCCACTGTTCTACTTTCATCAACGTATTTTACCACACCCTCAATGAATAAAACAAATTTTATGTGACATGACGATCACAAAGCATTGCTTATACCTCAAATCCTAGTCTGGTTTTCCAAGTAATCATAAAACCAGAATCGCTCAGAATCTGCTTTCGCTCAGAATCCTCTCCAAACATTTATCCACCATGACATAAAACTGACTGGCCTGTAATTCCAAAGATTATTGCTATTCAATTTCTGGAAAAAAAGGAATAACATTTGTCAGTCGACAACTATTTGGCACAATTCCAGTGGGCAGTGAGGACAATGGACATTTCAGTATGAGCTTGACAATGGAGGATCCTGAATGTTCTTATTTGTAGTAGAAGACTGGTAGAATGGTAAGAAACGTTACTTTTAAGGAAAATAAGATCCATGCGTGTAATCGTCTGTCAGTTAAATACAGAATAAGCATGAAAGAAGAGCGCCAAGATGGAGAATACAATCTGAAATACAATCTAAATGTAGTACATGATAGATGAAGGTGGGAGGGCTGCATGTCTTTATCACAGAAAGCGTGCCAGATGCATATGCTTTAGAAAAAAAAACATTGTTTTCAACAATTGCGTTGTGATCAACCAATAAAATTCAAAAGAAACAATTTCAAGAGAAAGTGAACGCAAATAATTAGATACTTGGTTGCTTGGTATATGAAAGAAAACGCATTCATAATTAGTAGTATGTCTTGATTTGTTAAAGCGTCAAGTTGGGAAGAATTGATTGCACATTAAACAGTTCAGACAGACCATAGCTGCGCATGGAAGTGGGAAATTCCAAATGTCCATAAATGATTGATGATTCACATCGAATCTGGATGAGAGTGAGTGGAGAGAATGCGATTGAAATTGTGGTGACGTTGAAACATTGAAATCCAAGAAAGACGTGGCGCGAAGGAGAATTGTGTTAGCTCCTGTATGACGGCAGGAATTTGAACTTGTTCAGTGCACCAATGGTTTGAAATTCAGACGGCTTTGATAACGGCTCGTGCCAATAAAATGGATATCTACACTGCGCTGCACAAGAATTACAGTGGGAATAGTATTACTGATTGATGATCAGATAACTCAGAACCAACAAAATAGCAAGGAAGAGACAAGACACCCTTCACATACAGTCCAGAAAGTTGCATGTTAAGAAAATATAATTACTAGCTATCACTTATGTTCAATAAAATCTTCAGCTTCACATAGCAAAAACCTAATTGACATAAAATAGATAAGATTAGAAATGAAAGTGATTGGATCAAATATTTGGGGCGTGTTGGTGGAAGTGTTTTTAAGGGGTATTGTTTGGGAGCACAGGCAGCAACACTGGGGGAATGTTAGTTTTTCACTGTTAGTGCCGTGATGCCTGAACTATTCTTCAACTCGTGTTCTTGCAGATAGAGGATCTCAGAGAGGAGAAAAATGTTTAGTTTAATCAAACTTAATTCATGCAGAGGTAAAACATCTTTCAGTCAAATGAAAGATTCGAGGTCGAGGAACAAAATGCAGTGATGAAAGTTGAAGGTCCACCTCTAATGTAAAGGGAAATGTAAAACAAGTTGTATCTGTAAGAGTCATTTCCAGCAGAAATGATTGGATTTTACAAATGAAAACAAAGTAAAATATTACACTTTCAATATCTCAAGGGCAATTTGCATTTGCACAATGAAAGAAAGGGAACCCCATGCATGTACCATCGTGAATATATACGATAATACATCCCTGTACAGAGACTTACCCCAGCTTTTCAAGGGTTGTTTGAGGAACAGGAGGATGCGTCGATGCTGCCACGTTAGCAAGGTTATATTAATACTTGTTCTGTTTTCAAGAGACATAGAAAAAGCAGTCATACCAAGGAGTCCAGGAGAGCCTAGTATAACAGTAGCAGAGGAGTGATCAGTTTTGGCAGTGCCTTGTTTTTCTACTCTGATTTAACTCTGGGTAATCATAAAATGCTGGAGTCAATGAAGGTTACAAGCTTCGTCAAATGATTCTTGATTGTCTTTCGCTCTGAAATATGTTACCACATTATTCCTGCCTGTAAGAATCTGCCCTACAATTTAATTTTTGCTTTAGTTTTCTGTTTCTGGGATACTCCTGGATTGGAACAGTTCATTAGTTCAATCATTGAATCGGGTCGCTTAAGTTTCCCAATAGTTAAGTTAATCAAAATTCCATTTTCAGTTGATAATGTTTCAACTGTAGCTTTTTAAGTTCATTCAATTTTGATTGAAGCCGAGTGTTTTACAAGCTGCGTCACAGCTGAAATTACCACGTCACATCTGAATTTAAACCAGGAAAGATTTATAGTCGAGCCAACTTTGTTAAAATGGTTTGAGAGGTCGGTCCTGGTGAATAACACATTATTGGCGCATGTTGGGATTAATTCTATAATTCCAATTTGGCAGTTGTGCTATTGGATTCAAAGATGGTGTGTGGTAGGTGTTGCTGTCTTTTTTTCTGTGTGTTGGTTTTGGTTGATATAAACAATGCTTGATGCAGCAATGGCTCTTTTCGTCAATAAGAGTTTACAACGTGTGGGTAATGTGACTTTGGGGATTTTAGAAACGTTTGGCGAGGCAAAGCTGTTGAAAGCAGAAATGAGTAGCAATAGAAGTTGGCTTCGTCTATGAGCAAAGGACACGAAATGAATCTTTGGAACTGACTAGCATTCAACATCAGATAAGACAGCTTGAACATGCAAGTGAAGTCGAACAGTTCGAATAACGATTAACAGAAGAAGAAACAGAAAAAAAAGAACGAATAGCTCGAGCAGAACAATTCGAAAAGAAGAAGAAGGGCCTCCCGGAAAAAAGGGAGAAAAAGATTTGGAAGGGAGAAAAAGCGAGAAATTGTACTCCAATAATTTGCAAATCGACAGAAAAGCAGGTTTAAAAAACATAGATGTGAAGGTAGATGGTGGCTTAGTGAGGACGGTAGTGAGGATGACCAAACACATCGTAGTCAAAAAAGGAAATTGGTATAGATCTGTTTAAATATATCCAAGTATTGCCTAAATTTTATGACAATCATGTCGAAGCCTGGCTCATTTCATTTTAATAAAGTGACTAGATGAACGAAGTGGGAGTCGGGCAATTCAATATATGTGATCCAAACAAAGCTGTTAGGTAGAGCTTGTGAGGTATTCTATCACTATAATCTGGGGACAATATGAAAGTAAAGACAGCCATTTTAAGTGAAATTGTGCAAGAAGCCAACAGGCAAGTTTTCAGAAAACTTGGCAGCGATCACGGGCAAATATGCATTGAGTTTGAAAGGACAATATATAAACAATTTTATCAGGTGGATAAGGGCACTTAAATTTGATCAAATGTGCGACGGTCTTAGAAAACGATTTATTTTTTGAAAAGATCAAAAGTTGACTTCCTGACATGATGAGAGCAAATGTGAATGCAGAGCGAATTAAACTGGCAAGATTTGGTTTTGAATTGGCTGAATATTATGAGTTGCCTAATGAATCCATTTAACACATTCATTATTGTAACAAAATACTTATTCCCACTTTGTGTTTGAGATAATTCAATCAAGTAGAAGGCTTCTGAAACATTCCTCAAATTCAGGAATATCCATTAAAAATGCAGGTTACATTACTTATTGCAATTTTCCATTTACTTGAAATTTCTGACAAAGTTCAAACTCATATCTCTGTAATAAAGGTAAGTAAATATGTTTTTGCATTTTAGCTTGAGTTTATCTCACTCGCAAATGACCCCAACATAGTAGCACATGCGCCTTTCATAGCACTTCATTTCTTCCACCCCTGGCAAAAGAGTTTGATGAACCTCTGCCCATTTCTCATCTGCCTGAATATATGACAGTCTCCATTTCCTCATTAAGATTCAGTTTTAAAGTAATAACATTCAAGGTTTCTTTTTCTGTGTATGTGGCGCAGTACAATTGCTTTAATGTCATCTTTCCACTCTAACTCAGTTCATTTATTTGGGGTAAAGATACATGCCTTGTCATATATCTGCTCCTGAAATGTTTCCTCGATCTGATCAAACAAGTTTTCTGCCAATTCAACTTCAACTTTCTTATCTGTACTGTTTGATCACTCCTGTATTAACTGGTGACTTTGTGACATCATTAGCGCGCAGTCAGGAAATATCTCACTTTAACTGCAATGCAATAGTTCACACACATATGTTTCTGCTGGCTTTTCAACTACAGTATGCAACACTCCTACCTGTGAACTTGCTTTATCATGAGCATGGGCAACTTATACTTTTGAAGCTGACCGTTTGTCCTTTACTCCTATCACGAATTCTTCAATCTTCACTGCACATTCTAAGCTTCCTTTGCGTGCTTGAGCATTTCTTGTTTCACTGTCAGATTCCCTATTGGCGCCGTTTCTCCACAGAAAAATATAATTGCACAAGCGTCAAACTTTACTTTAAAATTATTCCAGGAAAAATACTATCCAGATTTGCAGGGAGCGCTGGAAAGTTGGCATCAGACATTAAAGAACATGCTGAGGGCTGTTTGTCAAAACAACACAGATGATTGGCAAAAGAGAAATTGATTTAAACATTTTGTGAACAGAAATGCAATGAATAACTCGAAATAATTAAGTCCATTTTAATTAGTGTCTTGGCATGAAGTGACAGTACCACTAAAATTGATTAATGAGTAATTTGTCAGTCAGAATTCAGAGACCACATGTTTGGCATACGTGTCAAACTTTCGGGAAGGAATAAATGAAGCACAGGACTTGTTTCAAGCTTAAGCTAAACTAGGAAGGAATCAAAAATTTATAATTTTGCTATCCGGGATAAACTGTCTTTGTAACTGTAAGTTATAAGTGCAACTTTAAAGGCAAGGTTAAGTGGACCTTATGAAATCAAAAGGAAATTGTTCGAGGAGAACTATTTCATCAGGACTCCAGACAGAATGATATCTCACAGAATGAGTTACGCGAATGTGCTCAAAAGCTATTTTGACAGACTGTGATATTAGTTACCACACAGAGGGAAGCACCACATTCACAGCATTCTAGCTTAACCAATCCTCACATAAAATTTGGCAATGAGGATGATGTCAATAATTGGGATAAGCACCAATTATGTAGGTCATAAACGGGATGAGGTCTTATAGCACAAGTTACGTAGTTATAAGCAACTTTTAAAAGTAGGGCCTCGGAGGTGTTAATTTCAGGATTGGTACCAGTGCTACATGTTAGTCTGAGTAACAACACTGGTAAATAACCTCCCACCCCCCCGAAAATTTAAATTGGCAACACAGAAACGATTTAAACCGTGCTGCATTCTGTTAAAATTCCAATCGCAAGGAAATATTCAAAAAGTCACAATTTAAAGTAACATCAATAAATTCATTTTTTAAAAAAAATTTAACAGAGAATAATGAATTAAAAACTATTTACAACTCATTTCTCTAACCTATCTTTTACCTTCCCCTCTACAACACGAGTTCAATAAAAGCCCCAATTAAGATTTTCTGAAGCATTAAAATTTCAAAACTACACAGCTGTGAAAGTCTCTCCTTGCACCTTGCTCTATAGATTTTCTCTACAAGTTGGTGTCAATCTTTTTTTTCTCACTCTGAGCAAACACACCCTGTCCAGACGCATCTATCAGACAGTTCTCACTAGCAGCCTACATTTGTTAGTCTTTTGGCAGCTTGTCCCCAAACTTTACAATGTAATATTTATAGCCCAAAGAATCGGATAATTTCATTGATCTTGATGTTGTCAAAATACCAAATTCAAACATGATTATAATTGAGTATTTTAGGGCATGATTTGAACTGCTAGGCCGAAATTAATTTGAATATTTCTTTTTTCTCAGATCAAACCCGGTACGGCTGCTAATGGATCAAATGTTACGTTGTAAATTGTCCAGAATTCTGTGTGCTTAGGAAGCTCTTCAACACTCTTACACGTGCAGTTTACCTCTGCACCATCATAATCGCAGGGATGTGAACCAATTGAAGAATTTAATGGAATGTAAAGATACAGTAATAAAAGCCTGTAAGGAATTTGACAAGGATAAAGAAGGCATCATATCTAAGGGAAGAGTAGGCCGTGAGCAGATGACAAACACAAAAGATCTGGGGGTCTGAGGTACATTTGTTTTAGTGGTAGAAGTGCATTAGATAAGGTAGATGAACTTACGACTTGGATTAGTAGCTCGGAATATGATATTATTGCTATTTCTGAGACTGGGTTGAGGGAAGTGCCAGATTGGCAATTCAATATGGCAGGATATAACTGCTTCACCTCGAAAAGAAGGGGAGGTAAAAGTTTGCAGCAGTTGCATGATATTCAAAGCCGATGTCACAGCTGAATATTAAGGAAGGCACGATGGATGAGTCGACTAGTGAGGCAATATGAGCAAGGCACAGATATAGGGAAGGTGTGGTAACAATATTGGGGCTCTTCGCCAGGCCTCCCAAGAGCAAGCGTGAGATAGAGGTTCCAAACTACAGACACATTTCTGAAACATAATTTCAACAAAATTATGGTCCTGGGAGATTTATGTTCCCAACAATTTCTGGGATTCATTTAGTTTAAGAGATTCAGAATAATCAGTACTTGAAAGGAGCATCTTGAAGGATTTTATAAAGCAGGATGTAAGTGGTCCAACTCGGGAAGGTGTCATAATGTACCTGGTGTTGGGGAAAGTTCCGGGCCAGGAGCTTGAATGTACAGTGAGGGATTAATTTGGTAATACTGATCACAATTATGTAAGTTTTGAATACTCACGGACAAAGATGAGAATGGTCTTAAGGGAAGACTGCTAACTTGGAGGATAGCCAACTATAGCTGAATTTGGCAGTTGCTAGTGAATGTGGAATGGGATCAGCTGTTTGAAGATAAATCCACATTTGATATGTGAGAGAGTTTTAATGTGAGGTTGATTAGCTTATACAATAGAGTTATCCCGATGAAAATGAAGGATAGCGATGACAAGATTGGAGAACCATGGATCACAGGTGAAATTGACACAGGGAATATGAGACATACATAAGGCCGAGGCGACTGAGAACAGATGAAGCTTTGGAAGATTATTGGGAAAATAGGAACAAAACGAAAGTATGAATGAAGAGGGTTGAAAGCAGTTTACAATAATCTTTAGCAAACAGGGTTAAGGAAAATCAAAAAGACTTATCCACATAATAGGAAAACGAGCGTAACTGGGTAAAAGCATTGGCTTACCCAAGGAAAAATGAGGAAAGGTATGCTTGAAGTCAGAGAAAGTGGGTACTATCCATTGGTTTTCACCGAGGAGACGGACATGACAGTTCCTCAGGTAGAGAACAGGTATTTGATTAGTCTTGGTTAAGTCAGCAATAATGTTTATGACAGTTCAATTGACGCTGTTGGGAGAAGATGCTAAAGTCAAACATTAAAACACTATGAATGGACAGCTTGGGCGAAATAAATTGAAACTTGGAAAAAATAATGATTTTTTGGATGGAAATCTTTGAATGAACAACATGCATTGTTTACAAAGGGAAAGTCATAGCTGTACGTTCCTTGGATTTGCAGAACGTATTCGGCAAGGTGGTATTTCAGGAAAGAAAAAGACGAGTGAGTGTGCAATGAGACCTGGAGGTGTAGCGAGCGTTGACAAATATTGGATGTCTCACAGAAGACAGGAAATTCACAAAGTAGATTTTCTTTTTGTTGTAGGTTGAAACTGAGGGGTGTGCTATCCTGCAGGGATATCTGTTCTGGACTCAACCTTTCAGAGCTTATATCGATGGTCTATACAAGAGAATTAAAGAAATCGTTGTTAAATGTGCTGATCAATGAATGGCTGACGAGAAATTGGGCTGTGAAGAGGAGATAATGAAAAAAAGACAGCAAGTATATGCCAGGTAGTGCATTCAAAATGTCGAGGCCTTTCAAAAGTAAGTAGAGTAGCTGTGTTGTTTAAAACAAGCATATTAGAGGCTATACTCTATTTCGTCGACGGGAACAAGAAGAACAAATAAAGGTGAATTTATATCTATGTTCAGACTGAGAAGAAAGCAATAGAGATCATAATCTATAAGTAACAGAAGAGGCCACCTGCGCTTGGAGCTAGTGAACACCTTGAGATCTTAAATCAAGGTTTCTCATTGTTTTTCACAGACAGAAAGATATTTCAATAGGTACTTCAGTTTGGATGGAGATCTTCGAGAACACGTTAACATTGTTAAGCTGGAGGTGTTACATGTTGTAACAGACCGAACTGCACAGTGCAATATGAAATCTATTTCCAGCTAAGATAAGCAGCAGGGAAGACAATTTCTGGGATAATTTTGGCGATATGTAATTGTTCTCTTCACAGAGGTAAAGACCTAGATCACTGATGTTTAGCTGGACAGTTTAATATAATCAAGGAAGACAGCAGAGATATGATAGGCAGGAACAAGAAAGATATTCTGTCGCCACAGAATGTTCAATATGTTGGCAACATATTGAAATGAAGTCTGAATGGCAAAATTATTCATTACATTTGGAAAGACAGGTTAGTAGTTTTGTAGGAAGTAATGATGAACAACGTAGTGTTAGTACACATTTACACAGATTCCAGAAGATATCAGCACTGGCAGACAATCAGCACTGATGAATAAGCCATACCAGACTCTTGCCTTCATGCATCGGAGCCAATAGGATGGAAGCAAAGGAGCCTTACTACAAATTCATGCAATGTTAGTGCAATACTGGTCGTCACCCCATTAGAAGGACGTAACCACACTATCTAAAGAGCAGACAAAATTCGCTGGGATGCTGATTAATTTTATATGGCACATTTATGTGGAAAATTTGAATATCCGTGTTCACTTTTCTTTGATCGGAAGAGCCAAAGACTGAGATTTATTTGAGTGATGAAAAATTATGAGGAACACTCACCGTTATTGTAAAAATCGTTTCCCATTGACAGATCTGCTTAAAACGAGAATACATAAGTATAATGTAAGGAATCAATTAACGTGGGGAGATAGTTTTATAGACACATAGAGATGTGCAACAAGGAAACAAACCTTTCTGTTCAACTCATCAATGCTGACCAAATATCCGAACTTAATTTAAGCCCAGTCAGAAGCGGTATTGACCCTATCACTCTAAGCTCTTCCAATTTATGTAGCAACCCAAACACCTTTTAATAGATGTGATCATACCAGCCTCCACCACTTTCCATGGCAGCTCGTTCCATACACTCACTACACATTGGTGTGAAAATGTTTATCCTTACCTCCCTTTTAAATCCTCTCTTTCTCAGCCTAGACCAAAATCAGGGAAAAGATTAAGTCTATTTATCCTATTCCTGCCTTTCATATTTTGTAAACTTCGAAATAGTCACCTCTCAGCCTCCGAAATTTCAAGGAAAATAGCCCTAGCCTATTTAAGTTCGCACTACTGTTGAAACAGTATTACCATGACGAAACCCTTGTTAATCTTTTCTGACGTTCAAGCTTCACAACATCCTTCCGATGGATAGAGAAAGAAATTGCATCCAATGTTTCAAAAGTGGCCGACCAATGCGCTGTTCATCCGTATTATAACCTCCCAACTCCTGTCTAATGAAGGGAAGCATTACTAATCCTTCTTCACACTCTGATCTACACAAGACTCCACGTGTAAAAATATATGAATCTTCAATCCAATGTCTATTTGCTCAGCAACGCTCCCCAAGACCTTTGCATTCAGTTTATATGTTCACCTGTGATTTTTTCCCCCAAAATGCAGCGCCTCACATTTATCTAAATCATACACCATCTGACATTGGCCTATCGTATTAAGCTAATGTTTTTTTTTCCCTGAGGTAATCTTATTCCCTGTCTGCTGCACCTCCTGTTTGGTGTCATCTGCCAAAGTACTAATTATACTTCTATGTTCACATCCAAACCATTTCTGCAACGAAAGAAAACGTTGGGCCCAGCCCCAATCCTTGTGGCACGCCACTGGTTACAAGTCTCCAGTCTGAAAAGCAACGCCATCACGACCTTCTGCGTTCTGTCTTCGAGTCAGTTGTCCGTCCAAATACATACTTCTCCCTGTATTCAGTGTGAACTATCCTTGCTAACATGACTACCATGAGGAAATTTATTTAACGCCTTCCTGAAGTCCAGAGAGATGTCCACTGTCTGTCCTCAACAATCCTATTCGCTATTTATTCAAAAACTTCAACCAAGTTAGTGAGACAAGATTATTCAAAGCACAAAATCATGATGATTAGTCCTCATCAGTATTTTCCCTGTCTCTTAGCACTCCTTCCAACAGCTTGCCTACCACTGACGCCAGTTTCACGGGTCAACAGTTACCTGTCTTTTTCTTGTCATCATTCTTAATTCGAGGCACAACATTCACCAAACCTGAGTTATCTGGCACCTCACCTTTGACCATCTGAAATATATGGAACTTGTTGCCTCAGGCAATAGTTGAGTAACATATTTTGTAATATTTGAAAAATATCTCGATAAGAACATAAAACGTCAGGACATGATAGGCTATAGAGCAATTGCGGGGTGAATGGAATTACTGTGGCGTGATATTTGTCTGTAAGCATCGCCATTGAAGGCATAAAGACCCATTTCTGGGCGGTCTGGCTCCATGATACCGCAGCAAGCTTATTGATGAATTATCACCGTTTAATTTATTATACCAGATCTGATACGTGGACAAAAGCGTGAGATGTTGAATTCCAAAATAGCCACGGGTATTTTAAAAGTCAGTGACCGGTTTAATGGAAGGACGATGTTGTCTAATTCGTCTCGTCGGTAATAGAGCAAACAGTATCACACAGGTACTGCATTTGATTCAGAAGACTAAATGCACTGCATTGTCACTAAAAAAATATATTCACATTGATATGTATGGAAAGAATGAGCACCTTGATGGAGTACTCAGTGTATGACAGGATATTGAGAAGCTCAGAGGAAAAGATGGATATTCAGTGCATTTCCACAGGTCTCTGAAGGTGTCAGGACAAGTTACCAGCTTATCGAATGCTTGGCTTTATCAATATTTTCATTGATCTTAACAGCAGAAAGATTATATTGGAGCTGTATAGTACCAGCTTATCGAATGCTTGGCTTTATCAATATTTTCATTGATCTTAACAGCAGAAAGATTATATTGGAGCTGTATAGTACCTAGTCTTAGTCAGAGCTGAAGTAATTTCTGCTGTTCTGGTTACGTCACCAGAGAGATAATATCATGACACTGGATAATGTTCAGAGAGATTCATCAGAGTATTCCCTGTGATGGACTTAGGCAGGTATAAAGAGCATTGGATTAAGCCAGTGTTGATTTCTTTAGAGCAGAGAAGCCCGAGAATGGGATCTGATTGAGAGGTATGGGAATATAGAAGGCCCCGTAAAATATGAATACGCAGCAACTGCTTCCATTGTGCGAAATATCTAAAACAATGTGGGAAATTTCAAAGTGAAAGACAGAAAGTTCAGAGGGGATTGGATGTGAAAACAAACTCTCATGCAGTAAGTTATGAGAGTCTTGCTTGTATTGTCTGCGAGGGAAATTAAGGCGGCACAACTGACCATCGTGGATAATGTATTTCACAACATTCAAGGGTATGGGCGTATTGTAAGCTAATGGTGCTCCTAAAATTCAAAGCCTTTTACCTGAGGCATTTGTTTTATCCCATCAGTTTTACACTCTTAGTGCCCTATAACACACACATGAATTGCACCGACAGTAAACATGTAAACAGGAAATACTGAGCCATGTTTGAGTATGTTTTACTCCTTCTACTGAATACCTTCTACTTTCAGCCGTTAGAGATGTATCAAATCAATCGACAAAAATCAGTCAATTTTAATTCTTGTTTGCACGAGGTCAATGACCACTCAAATTAATTAAGGAGAGTGTGGGATTCAGAGATGACATATTTGGTAATATAATAACTTTTGGAAACATTACAACAGAGCTGGGAAATTAGTCCGACAGCATTTAAAAAAAACATTCATGATGAAACAGGAGCGGACAAGGAATCAAAAACTTGCAATTTTACAATTGAAGACAACGTGGTATATTAATTCCAGTGATGAGTGGAACTTGAAAAAGCAAAGTGTTTTGGACCTTATCAAGTCACAGAGTCATAGGTTCAAAGATATGTATGAAATAGGAACAGAACCTTCTTACCAACTCGTCCATGCTGAATAGACATTTTTCTAAACTAATCTAGTCTCACTTGCTGCTACTTTGCCCAATTCCCTCTAAAACCTTCCGTTTCATATACGCATTCAGATGCCGTTCAAATGTTGTATTTGTACCAGCTTACACCAATACTTTTGGCAGCTCATTCTGTATACTCACCATCATTTGTATGAAAAGTTGCTATTTCTCGCCCATATAAATACTTACCCTCTCACTATAAAGTTATGCCTTCTACTTACCCTAAATGTGGGGCAGGACCCTTACCGCTTAGCCTAACAATGCCGCCCATGTTGTCATAAATCTCTCCAAGATCATGCCTCAACCTCCCACGCTCCAGAGAAAACATCCCCAGATGAACTAACATCTCCTTATTGCTCAATCGCTCCAGACAGGAAAAGAAAATCTCACAGAGTTTGGTTTGGGCATGCTCCCAAAAGATATTTTGATAGGGAAGGAAAACATAAAAGAGAATATACAAAATGTTGCAACACACAGTGAAGAACCAATCTAAAAGATTCTGAACTGGACACTACACTATTAAAATTGGACAATGAAGAACATATCAAAAATTTCATAATTTATTCAATAATTTTCCAGATGGAATCGAAAATTACTTGGAACAGTTATTATTGTACATGGAGGCATTTGGAAATAGAGTGGAAAGTACTAATCTCATTATGTAGATATAGGAAATACTGTTCTGATTAATCAACGCTCTTACTTATTAACGTTCTGCTATTGACACACGTTCTGAAAGAGTATTAACACATGTTCCAAACAACATTAACAAAGCCAGTTGCAGTGATTGGAGATCACCCATAAAAAATGTTCCGACAGCACATTGTACCCAATGGTTACATTGTTGCAAAATCAATGCATTCATAAAGTCTGACTAATACCCAATTAAAAGTTTGGAAGATTGTATTGAGAACGTGGGACAAGCAACATATATATCTAAGTTTCAATTATTCAGAGCATATTGGCAGGTAGACTTATCCACGAGAGCAAAGACGATTTCGGCTTTCATATCACTGTTTGATATGCATCAACTTAAAATCATAGTATTTCGTATGAAATATGCAGCAGCTAGATTTCAAACAATAACCAATAAATTTATTTCTGGATTACACTGTTTTGTATTAGACATCAACGAATTGGTGAGTATTCCTGGAATATGGAAGGAATATTTGAAGAATTTATTGGAACTATTTAAAAGAATTGGTGGTTAATTCTCCAAGTTTGGGATAATTTTGGGAGGTAGGATGGATTCCCAGCGATAAGCCTCTGACATAGAGTCTGTTCCTTTTGCTAAGAATGGAAGGGGCATGAAGATGAACGGAGCGTTAGTTATTGGGGCCACTAGAGATTTGGGGATACATAGGAGGATATGTGGGAACGAGATAGACTCACGATTGGTGTGCTGCCTCCCTGGTGCCATGGTTCATTATGTCTTGGCTTGTCTTTTTGGGATCCTTAAGAGGGAGGAGGAACAGCTACAAGTCGTGTTGCACATCGGTATTAAAGATTTAGATAGGTAAAGGGATGGGGTTTATTGCAGAAATTCAGCGAGCTACTGTGAAAGCTTAATGGTAGAAAAAGGCAGACTTGCTATCTTTGGTATGCTGGCCGTGTCAAGTGCAAGCGAGGCGAGAAATAGGGGGAAAGCAGAGTTGAACATGTGTCTGCAGAGATGGTGAAGGATGGGGGTTTCAGACACATGAATAATTGTGGCTTACTCTGCATTGGTGGGACTCTGCAAAGAAGATGGTCTGCACCTGAACCAGAAGCCTACTAATATTCCTGGGGCAGGAAGTGGGCTGGGATTTTCTCACGCAATATTGCGGGTTTAAACTAATTTAGAAGGTGGATGTGAACCTAAATTGTAGGTCCAATGTCAATGAAGTTAAGAGTGGTGAGAACAGAAATAAGGTGTCAAGGTAACAAGTGTTCACCGGTAAGCGTGAGGTGGTTTAAATTGTGTCTACTTCAATGCCAGGAGAATTGAGAATAAGATGGGTGAACTTGCAGCGTAGGTTTGTATTTGGGACTTCGATGTTGTGACAATTTCGAAGACATGTATAGGGCAGGGACAGGAATGGCGGTTTGCTCGTTCCAAGTTCCAGGATTTAGATGTTCCATTAATGACAGAATTGATGGTTAAAGTACGGGAGTTAATCAAGGGCAGTATTATGGGACTCATTGACTGAAGTAGTTCTTTTGAGGTTAAAAAAAGAATGGAGAGGCTTATTCAAAGGAGACTCCTATTCAAAGGCCTGTTGAAAACTCCTATTGGGAGTTTTCAATAGGCCTCTGAATAGTCCAAATGATGTAGAGGAATGGATAGCAAAGACAATTCTGGACAGCAGTGGGAGTCACAGGCTAGTTATTATGGAGATTTTAACTTCCCAAATATTGGCCGGAAATACGATAGTTCGAGTACTTTAGATTGGTCAGTCTTTGTCCAAAGTGTACAGGCTGATTTCCTGACACAGTATGTTGACAAGTCAAGAAGGGGCTAGGCCACAATTAATTTGGTACTGGGTAATGAACCTGGCCAGGTATTAGATTTGCAGATTGTTGAGCACTTTCGTGATACTGACTACAATTCTATTATGTTTACTTCACCGATGGAAAGGACTAAGTTTATATTGCAGAGCAAGATATTAAGCTGGGGAGAAGGGATTATAATGTAATAAGGCAGAATTTAGGATGCATATCATGGGGGAGGAAACCACAGGTGATGATCACAATTGAAATATGAAGCTTATTCAAGGAACAGCAACTGCATGTCCTTAATAGTTATATTCCTGTCCGGCGGAAAGGAAGTGATCGAGCGAGGGAGTAGTGGTTTATTCATGATGTTGAATCTCTTGTCAAGTTGAATAAGAAGTTGCATGTTAGGCTGAGGCGTGGAGGCTCCGTTTGCTTATTTGAAAGTTACAAGTTAGCCAGGAAAGACCTAAACGAGAGGTATGAAGAGCCAGGAGGAGACGTAAGAAATCGTTTGCAGATAGGATCAAGGAAAAAAGCTCAGCAATGTACAGGTAAATCAAGAATAAAAGAGTGAATAATGAAATATTAAGACAACTCAAGGATAATGGTGGGAATTTGCACATGAAATAAAAGGACATGGGGAAGTGCTAAATGAACATGTTTCGTCAGTATTCATACTGGAAGAGGACAATGCTGTGGAGGAGAATATAGAATCACACTCTACTCGACTAGACTGGACTGACGTTCACAAGGAGGGGATGTTAGCAGTTCTGGAAAGAGTGAAAATGGACATGCCCCCTGGGCCGGAGAGGATATTTCCTGGTATTATCTGAGAAGTCATGGATGAGGTTGTGGAGCAGTTGGTTTTGGTCTTTATGCCTTCATTGCATGCGCGAATAGTGACAGAAGCCTGGATCATAAGAAGGTGAGGAGAGACAACTCTGGTATTTATTGACGAGTGAGCCTTACTTCGACAGGTGGAAAAGTTTTGAAAAAAAAGTTATAAGATATAGTTTTTATAATTATCTGGAAAGGAATTACTGGTTTTGGGATGGCCAAAACGGTTTTGTCCACTGTAGATCCAGCCTCACAAACCTTAGTGTGCGCATTGAGATGGCAACTGGACATGTTGATTAGGGTAAAGTGGCTGATGTGGTCTATTTGGGTTAGTCGTCTGATTCGGTTCCTCAAAATAGGCGATTGAAGAAAATACCAAGGCATGTGATGAAGGGTGATTTAGCGGTTTGGATCAGAAATGAGCTAGCTGAAAGAAGACAGAGGTTGGCGATTGACAGGAAATATTCATCATGGAGTTTAGGCAATAGGGGCATACCTCAAGGAGCTGTTTTGGGGCCACTGTTGTTTGGCATTTTTATAAATGACTCAGAATGCGGTGTATAAATGATTGATTAGTAAATTTGTGAGTTACACTAAGGCCCGTGCAGTTGTGGACAGTTCTGCAGTATGTCGAAGATTACAGAGGCACATACATAACTGCAGAGCTTGGCTGAGAGTTTATAATGTCGAAATGTGTGAGGGGATTCACTTTGAAAGGAGCAACAGGAAGAAGTATTGGCTTTTGCTATAGTATCTTGGTAGTGTACATAAGCTGAGAAATCTCGGTGTTCTTGTACATATAGTTTGATCGGGTTCTTGCAAATGCATACGGTGTGTAGGCTTTTGTTTGTAGTAGGACCGAGTTTCAGTGCCACGAGGTCATGCTGCAACTGTACAAAACTCTGATGCTGCCACCTTTGGTTGAAATGCATATTGTTCTGATCACCGCATTATTAGAAGGATGGGGAAGTTTTGGATACAGTTCAGAGGAGATTTATTAGGATTTTGTCTAGTATGGAGTGAAGGTTTTATGAGAAAAGGCTTAAGGGCTTGAGGCTTTTTTCATTCGAGACAAGATGGTTCAGTGATGGCTTAGTTGATACATCTAAGATAATCAGACGGATTAGATAAGGTGGATAGTGAGAGCCTTTTCTCCACTAATGGTGATTGTTCACATGAGGCTCATTGCTTCACATTGCAGGGCGAAGGACAGAGGACAGAAGTCAGAGGTAGTTTCTTTGCTCAGAGAGTGGGGGGATGTGGAAAGCATTATTTGGAATAATCATTGACTCGGCAACTTTGATGGCATATAAATCGTCGTTGGATGAACATATGAATGAGAATGGAAAAGTGATGGGCCTCAGATGATTTCCATAGGTCGGCAAAAAATCGAGCAGCGAATGACCCTTACTGATCTGTAATGTTTTATGTTCTATGTTCTAAATCACATTCCTGGGACACGTCATCGGTCTCCGACCGATGGCGCCACAGAATGTGAATACAAATACTGATCAGGAGTTTCCAATTGTATGTACAAAATTATTCAGACTATGATTCTTCAGTTTGGTCGGGTTTTATCGAATGTTCATTCCAGATTTCAGAAAAGTGGCTGCTCCACTCACTGAATTAACGAAGAAATGCAGCAACTTCAAATGGACTACGGAATGTCAGAAAACATTTGCCAATCTGAAAGTTGTATAATGCACTGCCTGTGTCAGCCATACAGCACAGTGGCTAAAGATGCAAGTGATATTGATGTTCGTGTTGTACTCTTACATGATGAAGGCGCGAAGAGGGAAAGACCAGTCGAATATTTCTCCCGGAAATTGAACATTCCGCCGTAAGATTCGACAAATGAAAAGAACACCTTCTGCATGGTATTGACAGTACATGAATTCAAAGTTTCTGTTTGCGATAATGTGCCTGAGACAATTATCTTAGTGATAGATGGCTGATAAATTAGGGGACAGTTGAGAGAATCTGTGGCTGCAAACGGTAATCCAGGATGGTGTTTGACTCCTGGGTCCCAAGCTCCAGGATATCTCGGATTGGCTGCAGGTATTCCCGTACTACTACACACTGGGGAGGGGGAGGAGACAGAATTCATTTTGGACATTGGTAAAAATGACATCGGCAAAATAGCAATGAGGCAGTGCAGCGTGATTATAGAAGTCTTCAAAGTAAAAAAAAACACTACTTTGTCCGTTGTAATCTCCGGATTACTTCAACCGCCAAGTGGCAGTGATTGTGAAAACGGGAGGATTTGGCCGATGAATACGTTGCCAAGTAATTACAGCAGGAGAATGGGATTCGGAATTTTTAGATCATTGGGATGCCTTCTGGGGTAGACGTGACCAGTTCAAGAGGAAGGGTTTACATATGAGTGGCGAGGTCTAATATCTGGCGGCCAGGTTTGCTAATGCAACAAGGAACGTTTTAAACTAGATTGGCCGGGGTCGAGCTGGTTGACAGCAGGGAGGCAAGGGCAAGGCTAGAAGAAGGTACAGATTTCAGAGATCATAAACTGAAGAGACAGGTCAGGCTGGAACATGGCATGGTGCGAGGAATGCCTTTTGTAATAAATTGCATCTATTTCAATGAAAAAGTGTTAACAAGTAAGGCAGGTGATCTCAAAATGTAGATAATCATTGCAGAAATGATTATATGCCAGTGTATAGGTGTTTCATGCGTGACAAAGGTGAGAGAAGAAAGGTTGGGGAACATGCACTTTTGATGAAGGCAAGTACCATGGCAATAATGAGAGATAAAATTTCTGAATAATCAGTTCTTGAAGCGTTGTGGTTTTAGCTAAGAAATAAGAAGGGAATGGTGACGTTATATGGTTTGTGTGAAAGACGCCAAATCAACTGGAATTGGAGGAACAGATATGCAGAGAGGTTGGAGTGACTTTCAGTAGCAAAAGGATTGCCATAGTACAGAGATTTCCATTTTTCTCGCATAGACCAGAGACTGCGATAGTGTTAAGGGCATAGATGGAGTGAAGTATGTTGAGTATGGTCAGGAAAGTTTCTTCAAGCAGGAAATAGAGCATTGCAAGCGTGAAGCGGCAAAATGTTACCCACTGTTGGAAATAGAGCAGGACAGTGATTGAGGTGACAGCACGCGAGGACTTAAGGACCAGTGTCCATAGATTTAATAACTTTGAGGTAGTTATGGAGAGGGTCAAAACCGACCCACAGGTTCAAGCTTGAAATTGGGCAAGGCGAATTTTGACAGAACTTGATAGGAGTATGCATTTGGCTGATTCGAGGATTTTGTCTGCAGGAATGAAAATCGACGGCGAGTTGAAGGCCATCTTTAGTGAGTTGGCTAGAGTTCAAAAACTACATGTTCCTGTCCGTGTTATGTGCAATTTTGAAAGGGGTATGGCATCTTGAACGACAAGAATATGAGGCCTCAGTCAGCACAAAGAAGAAGGTAAGGATCAGATGCCAACAGCTGAGATCAAGGGAAGCCCTCAAGGGTCGTTGGGGATCCAGACGTTTACTGAAAATGAAAATCCAAAGGGCAGAAAGGGGGCACGAGATAGCCTTGGCTGGGAAGATTGGGGTACATCTGAAAATGGTGTTTAACTATAGTAAGGCAAAAAGAATAACCCAAGAAAGAATAGGATTCTTAATGGAACAAAGTCACATGGATAAATAGTACCGTATGAAACAAGGGAAGTCCTCGAACAATATTTCTCCAATGTGTTTACTGTGCAGAAAGACATAAAGACGTGAGAACTTGGGAAGTGAGTGTTGATATCTTGGGGAATTTCTATGTTTCAGTAAATGGGCTGTCACACGTATTAGAATGTATGAAATCAGATACATGCCCTGGTTCTCACGAGATAAACAAAATAAGACTGCTGGAGACTGGGGAAAAAAGGCTTCAAAGTGACTCTGCACATTTTCACATACATACTTGCCACCAAATAATTGAAAACATTTGTATTATACCGCAAATGTGATAGTTTAAATGATTGTGGTCATTTTGATACTATGTGTTCCACATTGCAATAATGCCAAAATAATTGAGTGAAAAATAGCACATAGTTCCAAAAGTCATCAGGCAAATCTTGCATTAGCATTTCGTTTCATCTTAATGGTGTTCACTGCCATTTAGAAATGTAAAACTGCACTATTAACTGTTGCCGTCCTGATATGAGATGCAAATTGCTCAATCTCCCATTCGGGAATGCATGACTTGAAATGCAATCGAAAATGTCTCACTAATGACAAACTACTAATCTGTAAATGAAATATTGTTTGAATATTGGAAACAGTATAACATTTTTGTTGTGAGCTGCTGAACTAGTAAGATCAAAATATATGTAAACTTGCAGTATCTTGGCATCAATATGTGTACTCGCAGAGAAAGGTAACAAGTTCGTAATGTAGAAAACATGTCAGGCGGAATTTTCTCAGGGGTGATCAAATAGTCATGCTATTACATATATGATACCTGCATTTTCTGCCGGAAGACAGTTCAGAATTTCAATGAGATCACAGATGACTTTTTTTATATTTGCAAGTCATTTTGACTGCCATCACATACAGTTTGTTTTCCTTTTGTAGTCGGGATTTACACTTTCCCTGTCTGAGAGATATTCAATGTCCAAACATGCAAACGTCATTAATACAACCATGGCTAAGTGTCTAAAACTATTTTTTTATTCACTTATTCCACGATGTGAATGTATGACATATCAAAATTATAAATTACGACTTTCAGACTCACCGGAATGTCATATGTTATTTTTGTTCATTTCAAATCAATAGTTTATTTCTGGAAAAATAATTATGACTGGTTAATTCCAATTATATTGAAGTTAAGTTTGTGTCTTGCATGTTATATCAAACTGCCAAAATATTCCTCGACAGAAGTTGCACAGATTTCCTTTAGCATGCTGATTTATTCCCGATCGTTGTTATCTTTAAATGCTGAACATAGAATGAACAATGTCGTATTCCTTGCCTTTTGCAGATTTAGGGAAGGAAAAATGTGGTAAGTAGAAAATATAATTCTTGGCTCAAATGTGTGCAGCTTGTAAAAAAATGAACATTTAAAACATGAATTATGCATATATCCACTGTGTCTCAGCTGCACATATGAATGGACGATCATTGCCACAGAAGTGTGCAGAGGCCAGGTAGTTGTGTATATTGAAAGCAGAGGTAGGTAAGTTCTTCAGTAATTTGAATCAAAGGTTACGAGTTGAAAGTGCAGAAAATTGGGGTGAAAAATCGACCAGTTATGATTAAATTGCAGAACCATCTCGATGGGCTGAAAAGACTTATTGCTGCTCCTATGTCTTACCATCTTATGATTTAATGAATTGTGCCATAGACAATGAATTCGGCTAAGGTAAATTACAAACAAAATGATCCGGAATCTTCCAAAATCTTTTCAAAAATTCGAGAGATCATGTTCAATATTATTTAATTTAAATTGATTTATCTACATCAGAATTCTGCGAGAAATGTTGTTCCTTAAAATTGCACAATTGTCTTAAAATTAGTGACTTCTTTCATCTTTATTTTTGATTCTTGTTTTAAAGCTGTATTGTATTTTCTTTTGCCTAATGATATCAAAGAACAATGAAAATCAAAACAAATTACAAGACATTCTAAAAACCGTCAGAAAGCAAGCCTAGAAGTAATGTGAAGATCAATACAACAGTTAGCTAACATCATGGTTGATCATTCATATGTTAACTCTTATGTTATTGACATGCTTCACCTTATTGAAATTTATTTCCATTTTAACGTTTTCAACAGGACTTCTTCCTTTTAATGATGATACATGATTTGTAGCGTGAAGATATTTATTTGAGACCAGCTACTCGATGACCAATTTTAAACTTGTAATTAATTTTACAAAAATCCCACTAAACACAAAATGTGAGAGTAAATGCATTCAAGTTTGCAGACTGCAATGTATTTATGACAATGACAAATTTGGCATTGAAGATCAGCAATAGAGCATGATTTTGAAAACAATGTCATTTCAGTAACATTTCTCCCTTATTCATACGGATCGGTAACAGTTGGATTTATTCATACTGAATGCATGATATGCTTTGAATACTGAGGGAAATTGCTTTGAAATCAAAGCAAACAGTGAAGAGAACACACTTATGCAAAGTGACTCAAAGGATTCTCCTGATCCTTACAACGCCAGGGATCTGGATTCAACTTGAATTTTGGAGGACTGTCTGTGAGAAGATTGCACATTCTCCCCGTTTCTACTTGATGTTCTGTTTTACTCCCATATTCTAAAGATGTACAGGTTAAATGGATTAGCCACTGTTAGTCCAGTGTTTATTGGTACAGGATAGGTGAATGTGTCTGCATGGTATGCTCTTTGGAGGGCCAATGTTTTCTCGATGGGCACTGTGACCTGCTTCCACGCTGGACTGAATTTCCAGATTGATTGGCTGAGTAAGTGATGAATTTAGTTACAGGTAAAGTAGTTCAACGTCGTTGGATATTTTATTGAATTCGAAATGTATTGATGGATATTGCAAAAAACGCAAGCAAATGGGACTAATTTGTTTGGGAAGGTGGCCAACGTGAACTTGGTGGCTGCAAACATCTGTCTGACTCCATCACGACTGTTCTATTCTATGAATACTGGACTTTATCTGAGGTATTTCACAATTAAAGGAACTTGTCCTTGATCTTTTTTCATCGAATTTTACAATTTAGCAAGCTTGCCTTCTAATCAATTGCAATCTCGATTTTTTTTTTCAACTTCTTCGTCGGGAATATCCAACTGACTGTCCAAATAAAATATTGGTAATTTATCTCCAATTAATTTATATCGAGTCACAGACATGTACATCATTGAATCAGACGCTTTGGACCAACCTGTGCACGTCAACCAGATATCTCAAACCAATCTATACCCACCTGCCAGCACCCGGACCATATCCCTCCAAATGCTTCCTATTCATATACCCATCAACATGCCTCTTAAATGTTGCAATTGTACCAGCCTCCACCACTTCTTCTGGCAGGTCATTCCATACACGTATCACTCTCTGCGTGAAAACGTTTGCCATTAGGTCTCTTCTTTATCTTTCCCCTCTCACCCTGAACCTATGCCCTCAAGTTCTGAACTCTCCGATCCCAGGGAAAAGACTTTGTCTATTCATCCTATTCATGCACCTCATAATTTTGTCAACCCCTATAAAGTCACCCCTCAGATTTCGACTGTCCAGGGAATACAGCCCCAGACTGTTCAGCCTCTCCCTATATCTTAAATCTTCCAACCCTGGCAACATCCTTGTAAGTCTTTCCTGAACCCTTCCAAGTTTCACAACATCTTTCCGATAGGAAGGAGACCAGAATTGCATGCAATATTCCAACAGTGGCCTAAACAATGTCCTGTACAGCCGCAACATGACCTCCCTTCTCAAAACTCAGAGCCATCAAGGAAAGCACGCCAAACGTCTTCTTCACTATCCTATCTACATGCGACTTCACTTTGAAGGAGCTATGAACCTGCACTCCAAGGTCTCTCTGTTCAGCAACACTCCCTAGGACTTTACCATTAATCATATAAGTCCTGCTAAGATTTGTTTTCCCAAAATGCAGCAACTCGCATTTATCTGAATTAAACTCCATCTGCCACTTCTCAGCCCATTGGCCCATCTGGTCCAGATCCTGTTGTAATCTGAGGAACCCTCTTCACTGTCCACTTCACCTCCAATTTTGGTATCATCTGCAAACTTACAAACTGTACCTGTTATACTCGCATCCAAATCATTTATGCAAATGTTAAAAAGTAGAGGACCCAGCACAGATCCTTGTGGCACTCCACTGGTCACAGGCCTCCGGTCTGAAAAACACCCCTCCACCACCACCCTCTATCTTCTACCTTTTAGCCAGTTCTGTATCCAAATGGCTAGTTCTCACTTTATTCCATGAGATCTAACCTTGCTAATCAGTCTCCCATGGGGAACCTTGTCGAACACTCAATGAAGTCCATATAGATTATATCTACTTATCTGCCCTCATCAATCTTCTTTGCTACTTCTTCAAAAAATTCAATCAAGTTTGTGAGACATGATTTCACACGCACAAATGTTGCATTCTCATTCGTCATATCTATATGTTTAAAAATGCACTTCTTCTATGAATTGCTGTTGCGTTATTTATTAGAAAACAGGATTGATGTCTGAAAGATTTGTAAAACAAAATTCTAGGAAAAAGAAAAACTAACATATATTTTAAAAACATCAATAAAAATGTGATCGCTCCTAACCTTAAATGACAATGAATGCCTTAAGTGAAAATTAAATGAATGCATAGCTTGCGAACGAGTATTTCACATTCGTCTTCTTGAAGAAAATTTCAGTATGATACGTGTAAATCTGTATTTCGAGAAATTGGGACCGGTATTGGAAAAAATCAAATATTATAAGCAAATTTGAAAACTGGTAAGATTTGCGTTCTGTGTGCTGAATCACATTCTGATTCACTGTAGCTTAAAATTTTGCAGGCCAATTAAATTTGATGCATTTTTTTCCAAATCCTTGGAATGTGATGGAAACAAAAATGCCTTGAAGAAGCTCACAGGCCACTTATGTGCGAATGTGGCGTTAAGCAGTGAACTTTCTATTCGATGAGAACATCATATGCTTAATTCATTGATTAATTTTAAAAGAAAGTCAGGAGCACAAGAATTACAAACTTCATGTGAATTTGCTTAATATCTGATATTTAGAATATTATCTCAGTAGGTTATTTCAGGAACATAATATGTGTATAACATGCGAGCTGAATTAAGCCATTCAATTACTGCTGATATATTTTCAATCTCCATTCTTCTGTCTTCTCCATGTAATTGTTAAACATTCTACAAATTAAGAACGTGGCTATCTCTGTATTAAAAACACTTAATCCCTTGGTTTCTGCAACCTGTTCTGCAGTTCTTTAACAAAGGAGCAAACGCTGTGGATAAAGGGATTGCTATGCATATATTGTATCAATTTCCTTGAAGACAATTATCAACGCAGTAGTTTCCACGTTCCAAAGGGAATTAAAATCATGTGGTTGGCAATAGTATATTATCATGCCTATGAAACAGTTTGCAGACATGAAACATTGATTAACTTGCATTTTAACGATATGGACTATGTCGTTTTCGACTTGCATAAGTCTTCTAACATAAGTGTTTTACAATCTGTATAACATGTTTTTCTTCAGTTTGATTGAACAGAAGGAAAACGTTCTGAACATGATGAAACACTTTATTGGTTGGAACGCACGTTGAAAGGACGGCAGAAATGTCCTGCATGGGCAGGAAGTAGTTTTGAAATATGGCAGAATTTTATTGTTGTGACTGTAACTGAAATATAAATTAGATGAAAGGAGTTCTGATACAGTCTGCAGAAATTTTGTAAAATTGCTTGTCAGTTGGTTGTGCTGTTATGCAATTGAAGGTGTGCATGCAGTTTTATGAGAGAGTCAATGCTGTTCTGAACTGAGATCTCACAACCACCTCTACATATGAAGAATTAGGAGTCTCAGAGTACAGGAGATCATTCGAAATGTGTAACATGTGGATGTGAATTTGATCCATGGTGAATTTGATTAAATAATTCTAATTTAACCAATCAGTTTAGATTATGCTCCAGGATACCAAAACCAAATCGATTTTGAATTTACAGTTCTGACAACATCGAACTAACGAGACGATTTGCTGTTGGAGGAAAGTAAATCTGTGAAAATTTAGGAAATTCGAGAAAACAAATCAACTGTCATCGATACAATTCCAAAAACAATGAAAAATAACTCTTCATCAGAAGGCACCTTTTCATGTGAAATATGTGAAATATGTGGAAAAAAATGAAGAAGACGACCCAGATAATTCAGTAGCTGGAAAAAGACGACAGCTGCTCTGTGGTTTTGTAATTAAGTTGAATTAATTTCAATAAGTGGCTTATTGACGCGGCCTAGTGATATTGAGTTGGACATTGGAAATAAGAAGTTAACAGGAAAGGGGGCTTAGAATTGTGAATAATTGTTAAAGGCTCACTTTTAGAGTTAAATAGTAAATCTATGTTATTTTCTTTAAATAGTGGATTTCGTGAGTTTTTGTTAGTCATATCGTAAAAGATTACGAGGCAACGTTTCCATTTCTAGGTTTTAGGCTTAGTTAACAGAGGGGTTCAGTTCCATGTCCTATTGGTTTTGGGGTTCGTCCAGGATTCGGATAGAATTGGACAGTTTTAGACAGGTGATGATTTATTGTACAAAAGATACAAGCATATTTAATACATGTCGATTAATGTCCTAAATCTTCAAAACAAACATAGGTGGAAAAAAATCTTTAATTATGGTAACTTGTAGTTGATGAAATTTATATTAAGAAGAATGGCTCTTCAGATTACGAAAGAGATTGGGAGGTTTAAAAATGCTTCCCAAATTTGCCAAGAACGTTCAAAGAGATAGAGGATCCACATACATGTAGAATTAGCAAATAATTTAGTATTGGGTTTAACCACTGATAAAAGGAAAGCTGAAACTGTAATGGAGTTGGTTAATAAATTAGGTGTATCAGAAAAACAGACAAGCCAATAGAGCGACAAAAATATCGACTACAATTTAAAGAAATGGAGTCAGAAGATATAGGGTGGCAAAGACCAGCCGTGTTAGTGAAGAGAGAGAGAGAGAGAGAGAGAGAGAGAGAGAGAGAGAGAGAGAGAGTGAGGATAAAGATAGGGAGAGAAGATACTAAGCTGAGCAAAAATTAAGCGCGAGAAAAAAAACTTCATAAGTTGATAATTAATCGAATAAGTCAAGTTAACAGCTCTGAAATTTAGAGAAAATGTAATAACGTACACAACTATAATAAAACATTGCAACATTTTGATAGAAAGATGCCAATCCTTCGCTTTTCATTAGAAAACATGGCAGTGGTCAGGGAATTGTGGGGTAATGCTAGTTCAGACGAAGCTAGTAGGCAGAGCTCGTGAGGTGCTTCCAACGATGTCATGTGAGGGGTCAAGTGATCATGCAGATGTTAAAAATGTTATATTACGTGCATATGAATTAGTACCAGAAGCGTATAGACAGTGGTTCAGAAAAAAAGAAAAGAATAAACAAGGTCAGAGTTTAGTTGAGTTGAAATTAATTAAACATCGAAATTTTGACAGATCGAGGCAGGACTTAAACATAGAAACGACCTATGAGGCAATCGTAGAATTTGATCCTGTTGGAGGAAATTGAAAATTCACTTCCAGAAATTGAACGTCTTAATGTGGATGTACACACAATTCAAGAAGTGAGTAGAACGGCAGAGATGACAGATGTGTTGCTCATGACCGTAAGGTGAAATTTCACTTGCAGCAGAAATTCAAATTTGGAGTCAATGCTGATGATAAAGGAGTTGGAGCTGTACTGCTTCAGGAAGAAGATAACGAAATTGAACGGACAATAGGCCAATCTCTAAGTAAACTAAATAGCCACTCAAAAAAAAATCATCATGAAAACAAATGATTATGTTTGATACTGTTCTTAAAACATTTTCATGTTTATGTGAGGAACACTGTTTCCGAGATAGTTCTGTCCACGAAGCGCACATTTCATACATTCTTGGGTAGATTTAAAGAAAAAAATGACACTATTTCATTAGAGTCTTATGTTACTTTTTAAAAATTTTCAAATTGTCATTTTGAAGTTCACACAAAGTTATAGCAGATGCATTGTCACAGGTTTAATGGTTAAAAATATTTACCCATGTTATATATGTGTGCTACGATACTATGAGAAGCATAACTCTGAGTCAGGATTTATGTCTTTGATTGTAATGCGTAAAAAAATGAAGCAATCTTTTCAACATGATGCCTCATCCCTTTTTCTTCGGGGGATGTGTTATGAAGTTGAAGGCGTGGACTGTAACTATAGGAGAGATTGAATGCCGTTCTTAACCGAGAACATACGAGCATCTACGTATATGACCAGGTGACAGTTCCGGAGTATTATCCTGGGAAATTTAAAATACACAACATTTAGCTGGGAAATTAATACCAGCATTTTGGTTCCTGTTTGGCAATAATTCGAGTTTTAACAAACAGTTTAAATTATACCCCAGGACATCAAAACCTAAACGAGTTTGAATTTATTGTTATGCCAATATCGAACTAATGTGACAGTAAGATGCTGGGGATATAAAAATCTGGGCATTTTAAAAATTGAAGAGAGAACAACTGCCATCTAAACATTTCCAGAAATTAGGAAACATGCTCTATTAAAGGTACTTCTTCGCTATGAAACATACTCTCACTCAAAAGAAAAAAAAGACGCCAAGCGAATTCAGTGTCCGTAAGAGAGAATTCACAGAAGACGACAGCGACTCTGTGATGTTGAAATTAATTTGATATAATTTTTGTCTATGTTTATTAGAACAATATAATTTTAGATTTTTGGAGGCAGATGATAAGCGGTCATGGGAAAGAATGGCTTAGAGCTGTTAATAGTTGCTTAAATCTGACAATTAGGTTTAGAAAAACAATGTTATTTTCTTGAAATAGTAGAAGTGGTGGCATGCTGCCAATCATACTTTAACAGAATACGTAGCAGGTGTGCTTTTCCGGGTATTTGTTTTATTTTACAGGAGTTGTAACAGCGGACAAAATTGGCTTCCCGGTTTGTGCAAGTTTCCAAAAGCTTTGGTGAATGGCTAAACCAAAAAAAGTTTAAATTTGTTCCTGTGGGGATTGGTCAGTTTGTTGTGTGGGGAATGTTAGAAAAGGATGTGCTTGTGTCCTGTGGAAGGTTGAACCCCGAAGAAGCAATTTTTTTTTTTACGTTTTGTCAGATTCTTTTATGGCTCGAGTCTGTCCACGTTAATTTTAGCTGAATCCAGAAACACACCACCAATATTATAGTAAATGCGAGTAATAAAGTTACTTTACATTGAAGGGCAGGTTTGTTAAAAGACTGAAGCTATCATTTCTCAAAGTATGTATTTGCCTCTGAAATCAGCAGAGTATCACACGTGAAACACAATTGTAACATATTACGGAAGATAACGAAGCAACTCGGTTTGAATCGGTTCCCACTGTATGTTAGCAGTCTGCCTGAGGTCTTTATAAATGTATAGATTGAAGACCATAACCAAAGTCGTACAGATGTAGATCCGAGCGATTCCACCGAAAGGCAGGTTCTGCAATGATTCTGAAGAGTAGTTTTACGGACAATGCTGGTGCAAAAGAAAATTCGAAACATAATTTCAAATGATTGATAAACTCTATGCTTGAATGAGATAAGTGCAGTAGACAGATAGCAAATGAGATTAATGTTTTGATGGTCATAAGAAGTTGAAGGCGTGTTCTGCACCTTTAAGAGAGAGTGAATGTTGTTCTGAATGTTGTTACAAGCACCTCTGTACATGACCAGACAGCAGTCCGGAATCTACTGGAAACTTGAAAATATGTATCATTTCGCCCTGAAGTAGATACTTGAGTTCTTTGCTGTTTTTGAACAATTCGAGTTTAAACAATCAGTTTAAATTATGAACAAAGATTCTAAAATCTCATTCGAGTTTGAACTTTATTGTTTTGCCAACAATGAACCAACGAGACGATTCTGTCTTATTTGTCTTTAAATGTGGACATTTTTAAATATGTTAGCATCGACTGCCATCAACACGGATCCAATAAAATAGTAAAAACTTTCTGTCAACGCTAGCTTTTCATATGATACTTATGAACATAGTAAAAAGGAAGAAGAGACTCCAGTGAGATTTTCATCTTGAAGAATACAGACGTCGAAGGCAAAAGCCACCGTGTTGTTTTGCTACTATTCTGATGGAGTTTTTGTAAGTGTCTTAATACAACAGTATACTGTTATAGAATTGGAGCCACATAGTCAGCAATTAAAGAAAAGGGTGCTTAGAATTGCGAGTTTATTTTTAAGATCCACTTTTCGAGTTGAAAATTTAATTTATATTACCTTCATTCAATGATGACATTTGTGGGTATGTGTCTCATACGGGGCAAGATTACGGGACAACGTGAGCTTTTCAGGGTGTTTGGGTTAACGAACAGAGAAGTTCACTGCTATGTCGTAAAAGTATATGTGGATGTTTGGGTTGGGAGGGGGAAATGTTAGCAAGCTTGCAGAGTAAAAAAAAACTAGTTGGCAGATTAGCAATGAAGATGTTGCTTTTAGCTTACAAGAAGCTATACTTGCGTGGATCAAATTGGCTGAGCTGTGGCAGGTAGTATTTAACTTTGATAAGTCTGACTTTAAATACTTTGAAAGAGGAAACAAAATATGGGTGTCTTCAATAAATGGTACGGCACAGTGTATCGCAGAAAAAGCAGATGGATCGTGGCTTAATTATTCACAGATCGCTGAATCTGGCATAAAACGTAACTAGGCTTGTTAAGAAGGCAAATACAAATCTTCTTTTCATCAATTTTGCAACAGAGTGTTAAGTAGAAACGTTTGCAACAGCAGAGTTCTATAGAGCGTTCGGTAGGTACCAGCTGGAGGATTGCATTCACTTCTGGTCACGTCACGACAGGAAAGCAGTTATAGCACGAGACAGGATATAGAGGAAGTTCACTGGTATGTTAACTGAAATGGAGAAATTGAGCGAGAAGTGCAGGATAGATTAACTTGAATTGTTTTCTTTCGAGCATAGAAGACTGGAGGCGGGAGTACATGATTGAGTTGGTTATAATGACGAATGGAAAGGATAGGCTGATGAGGAGGCAGCTTTTCTCCTGCTTTGCGAGGTCATTGACAAGGGGGACTACGTCACAATAAGGGACACGAGGTACAGAAGTGATTTATCAAAAATAAAATTCACTGAGAATGTGGTTGGTGTCCGAATTGCATTGCCTGAGAAGTTAGTGCCCGGAAACATGACAACTTTTGAAGGAAAATGGATTTGCACTTGAAATGTCATAACTTTAAAGGATATTGGGCCACGTGCAGGAAATTGAGACTGGAGGACATTTATTGGTGACTACTCGATTGTTCAAAGGACCTTTTGAGGCATTGTGGTAATAAATGCATGTCTAAGACTCGTGGATAAAAGTGCACTATACTAGAGTAAAGTGTCTCCTATTTTCGATGGAGAATAAAAAGAACTTACTTCCTGACAGTGCAGAAAGTCTGCCAAATATTTTGCAACCAAGTGTAGCACAGATAGTGTCAGTTCCATGCGTATTCAGTACTGATGGGCAGCATTTTACCAAGCCAGGAGTCGGTGAAAAATGTTGCTGAAATCTCAAGGGATTGAAACTAAGCATAAACAATTCAGCCAAAATCCCAGCAACGGAGAGCATTTTGCAAGGAGCGAATGCATTACTCTGTCTCTTTTAACTTATAATCTTTCGACATTGTATGACACAACATTCTTCTGTTCTTTAAAGTCTTCTTGATTAACAGGGAAGAAATTAATTTGCAAGGAAAGCTGATTCGTAAATTTGTAATGAGTTAAAATCATTTTGCAAGTATTTGCTTCGTGCACAATTTAGAAGCAAAGTTATCTTTCTTCTCCCCAATTCAACCCCTCCTCCTCTGTTTCTTATTTTGTATACCGTTCGAGTTGAAATTTCCAAACAATGCTCGTAAAATACATATCACAAGCTCGACATTAGAGCAACAACTCAAATGTTCGCGAGATTCTGATACAGACCTTTCAGTTACGACCATAGTTAAATCATTTTAATCTTAAATACACTTCTGATAATCCATGAAGGAATCTCTGCTTAAAATAACGAACACTTTCATTCACAACCTGATAACTTGCTCCCATACTTTATCTGCCT
This sequence comes from Chiloscyllium punctatum, assembly GCF_047496795.1. Lineage (NCBI taxonomy): Eukaryota > Metazoa > Chordata > Chondrichthyes > Orectolobiformes > Hemiscylliidae > Chiloscyllium > Chiloscyllium punctatum. Next base: position 35,643,892 of record NC_092772.1, read on the forward strand.
TTTTTCTTTATTTATTGCAATATCCATGCACTCTTCTTTGTATGCCATTTTTTTGTGTGAAGTGTGCTTCAAAGTCTCACGAATCATTATGGAAAAAACAGATATGTCACATATGAACTATACTGAGTGATATATTTTTTTCAAAGTTGTGATCCTTAATTTCATTTTACTCCTGCGAAAAAGAAAATAAATACTTTCTAAATTCAAACAAAAAAGTCCTGTCAAGTTTTTTGCTTCGAAATGGATGATTTTCTTTTTAGTTCTTCTGTCCTGGGATGTATCCGGCCCGGGCTTACTATCGTTTATTTTACATCCCAATTTCCAGTGTGAAGGTGATGGTAAGCTGGCTTCAGAAACCACTGCAGTTTGTGTAGCATGAGGAGCCAAAATGTTTCCAGGAGATTGACTCGTAAAAAGTGAAGGAATGTGAACATATTTTCATTTCAGAATGTTAAATGTCTTGCCGTGAGGTATGGTGCGGGATCTTGCAGGTTGTAGCAGGCATCATGTATCTGATGCCTGTGTCCTTCTAGACAGAAGTCACTTTGTGTTTGAAAAATGGTGTCCAGACATCTCTGAATATGTACAATTCATCTCTAACTGTGCACAGTGTTAGAGATTATCAGTACTGTTCCAAATAGATGGATTTGTGTTTGATGAAATTCAAGCTAGTTGCTTTGTGCTTGGTGGTGTCAAGCTTCTTGAGATTTGTTGAGGCTGCACCGTTGCAGGAAAGTGGGGAACACTCTTTCACAGGTTATATTGTGCATTGGTGATGGAGAGCCTCTAATGTTGAAAACTACTGCGTTAAATTTCCTCATAGGGCACCTAGATACTGTCAATAATTCAACTGCTATACTCCATTGCAACTGTTCTTAGAGGGTTCACATACGATATTAAAAAAACACCCCTGTACCTTCACAATAAATTGTATTGCATCAGCCATCTCCCTAAAAAATGATATTACCTTTTAATTACAAAAGAAGGTTGTTACCCTTCTATGCAATATTCTGTGAAATTCCTTATTCATACCTGAACAGACGATCCACCAATTTATACTTTACGCTCCTCACAATCTGAGCAGCGGATTACCTAGGAATTCACCATCTCTTCCAACTTTAATAGCGTATTCTCACGACTCATTCAATCAAAATGGTCAATTAAAGATTTTCCAAAATTTGAATGGTCATTGCCAACAATTTATGTATTAACAACCTTTCTTCAGTTTCTCATTAATACTGCACTGCTTACTTCCATATTGAGCTTTTTGCAAGCAGCAAGGTGAATAAATGTGCGTTGTGTTTCCTTTGAAATACATTAACATTTTGTCAAAACAGAAACAAAAAAAAAGACATCTGAACAAACTCGGAAGATGTCTTAGCATTTGTTCAGAGAAAGCACAATGAATATTTCGGATCTTGTGGGCCAGTAAATCATTCTCTAATCACGCCAAAGTTACCGAAAAGCTTATGCACTTTCATTTTGGAATAGATGTGTTGGTCTGTGAACTGAATAGTTCATGTTGATTATTCATTGAAAATCCTGCAATAAATCACTATTCAAACGCGTCCCAACTTGAAACATTTCACAGAAATCTTCGAGCCATTATGAAAACAGATTTATTCCTGGAGACAAGAAGATTGCAAATGCAATATCGTTGTTTAAGAAAAGGACAAAGGATAACACAGGAAACGACAGGACTGTCTGCTTGAAATCAATAATATGGAAAATGAGTGAGGTCCTAATATTTGAGAAGGCAAATATATGCCGAAGAGGACAAAAAACGTAAGACTATAGAGTCAATAAACTTTTGTCAAGGTTAACGTATCACTGCTAAATTTAGTGGAGTTTTTTGTAATAGTGACACTGGCAGTGGAAAAGAGAAATGTTATGAATGTTGGATATTTGGACATTAAATGAAGCTTTTTGTATGGTGTCACTTCATAATTTTTATTGCAATTTAGAACCATTTGAGACAGATGCATCGTTATATGTTGTTTAATGGGTAGGAAACCACAAGTCGGAAGAGATGTAGGCTAGCTGGTACTACTGTTTGCTATGGCTTAGTATTGGCTCTCTTGCTTCAATTGATTTATATAAATGATTGGAGATTGGTGCTGTGGGCATCATCTTTAAATTTTTACATTACTTTTAGGTACGAACAGAACTGAGTTTGAGGATAATACTGCGTGATTTCAGAGGGCAATTGATAAGCTGATTAAATAGGCAAACACGTGGCAGATGAACACTAATTCAAAGAATTGTGAGGCCATGCATTTTCGTGAAAGAAGCCCAGATTTATAATACATGACATCTTTGAGGACAGTATGGGGCCTGTTGAAACAATTGTACAGAACGCTTATAATTTTCATCGATTTAAATATCGAGATGAATTGTTTAAAAACAACGAATAATGATACACCATTTCAAAATCATCAGTATGAGTGTGATGAGCGAAATCAGCAGTGTACATACATGATAGGCCGAATGGCCTCCTTATGTACTGTGAAATGCTATGATTCTCTGGTAACGTTATGCGTGCCGCAATAACGCCAGATTCGCCAGATTCACTTGACTTAAAAAAATTCACACAATGAGTAGCAGGACTTGAAACATGCACTCTCTGACTCACTCGCATCTTGAATAAAATAGGTGAGTTTGCTACTATCAAACCTGATGCAACATTACTCAGACAGTTAATTTTGTAAATTTGAAACAATGCATGCAACAATTTGCAAAATATTTCTGTGGTCAAATCGTGTACTTATTTGTGATATGAATGCTTGCCAGCGTCTTGGTATTCCCATTTGGCAGATTTCCACAATTCAAATGATGCAAATTTCCTTCCATTTCTTCCTTCTTTCCATGTCATGATATTCAATGTTTTTAAAAAAAAAACTGGGGTGGCATGGTGGCTCAGTGGTTAGCACTGTTGCCTCACAGCCCTAGGCGACTGTCTGTGTCAAGATTGCACATGTGCCCAGTGTCTGCGTGAGTTTGTTCTGGTTTCCTCCTACGTGCCAAAATATGCAAGTCAGATGAATTGGCTATACTAATTTGCCCATTAGTCAGAGGGCAACATGACTGGGTGGGTTACTCTTCAGAGGGTTGTTATGGGCATGTTGGGCTGAAGGGCCTGTTTCCACAGAATAGGGAATCTAACCTAATAATTTCTTTGTTAACCCTCACACAAAATACATGTTCAATTTATTCAACTTGTGCTGGTTTTAGACTGATCTTTTACCCAACGAACTTCCTTCTGGCTGTATTCGTTCTTGACATGTTTCTTCATGCAACTAGTAATTGCTGTTGTTATGTTTAGATGGCAACATTAGCTAAATTTCTGTTCCTTAATTTGCTAATATTTCTGAGATTTTCTTTGCTCTGTGCATGTTGAGTACTGTTTTGACATGTCATTCAAATTTTCTTATTTTGATGATGTCTGAAAACATTCCCAAACTCTGATTTTCTTTTTTGCATTTAACAACTTATCGTCGGCCAACTCCTCTCATTTTTTCCCTTATTTTCCTGTGGAAACGGTAATATCTGTATGATATGAAGTGCATCATCAATGCATCAGCACTTACTGATCCTGTCATATTATTAAATACAAATACAAAAATAAGGACACTAGACATTATTGAATTTGAGGCTTCCTTCATTGACTCACCATCAATTATTCAATTTAAGGACAAGGAAAATTGTCGGCCATAAGACTGATGTGCTTCGAGAATGTTTAGCAATAGCATGGCTGATCTAATTTGACCTCAATACATTATTTCTGCATAACTCTGTTAAATTTTATTCTTTTAAATCAAATTTCTATCGCATTCCATCTTTACAAAGATCGAAGAAAACATATATTTCATGTGTCTGTATCAAGCGTCATGTCGGAGAAGTAACCTGAATGACTCAGACACATCTGAGCGATTTTAAGTTTTAAACATTTAAAGTTTCGTAAGTGTTTGGGATACAGCAACCGACGGCATGAGTGTAAGTTTGATAATGACCAGAATGGCTTGAAATTCTGACCGGTATTTTTGGATTCTGTAACAAGGCGGATCATTTACCAACACCGCCCCCACCCCCAATTCCACACAATTCTTTGCACTCTGTGTTTGATAAGTCCTGTATGTTCCCTCTAATGATCCTATCCTACAAAGGATACACATTTAGCTTCTCCAGCTTTCTTCATGAGGCGATGTCTTTTTAACAATTAGCAATGCATGAGACTTTTTTCACGTAAGGTACACTTGTGCTAATATTCTTCAGAAATGAGAGAGTGCAGTACTGTACATACTGCATACATTTACGATCAAATATGGCCAGTTTAACACCCGAATTCTACCTACTTTAGTAATTAGTCCCGCTCAGCAAACCATGACTGTCTATTAGCTTCTGTCTGATTGCATGGCGAGCTAATCTATGCTAACCATAGACAAGAGCATTCAGTTCTCTCAGCATCTTGGAAATCTACAGCTTTTCCACGCTTTGTATTTTTATTTAAGTATATCCTTCTGCTGAAATCTACTGGTTTCCATGTTTCCGATCTGCCTCAGTTCTTTATCAAATTTACACTGATGCCCTCGGCTGCTATATCAAAAACTGTTACGAAACTTTTAAATGTTTTAGGGTCCACAACCACATCCACTGACACAACATTCTTTGTACAGTTACTGGCACAGGGAAAACAATATTGCAGTCCTCTGGGTCTTGTAAGATAGGAAACTTTTCTGAATGATAAATGTCATCACAACAAATACACATTTATTTTCTGGAATTATTTTTCATAAGTTACCTTATTTAGTGTACCTGGAAATTTGCATACAATAAATATACTGATTACCCTTTAAACACAGCGCAACGTAATTGCTTTCACAAAACAAGAACAAAGTGAATATAATTTCACTTTCATAAAATCACATGGATTTTTCCTATTATATTGGATTGTAATTTTTTTTAATTAAAAAGCGTGTAATAATGTCCAAATGCCGTATGGTTGGCTAACTGGACCAGGAATTAACACTTCAGTTCTCCTCTTTTTAAAATAATTGTTATATTGGTTCATTTCCCCGTATGCAGGAGCAATTCCAGATTAAAGCAATAATTCAATTTAAAAGAAAAGAACAAGTCAGCAATTCTCACACTCAGTATTGGTTTTAAGATCATAGGAAACAAAACAGTAGAAGCGTGGCATTGCAAAGATGTTGTTGGTACTACTTACTCAGTACTCAAGGATGTATAGACTTGGCATGGAATATAGTGTGAATATGACGTTTAGAAGAGACATTGAATCAGTGAATTACATTGGAATTTATTTCAATCATTTTGTAAATATTTGACGAATCTTTTTTTTAAAATATTTATATTCAAACGAAAATTCCATTGCACTTTAGTGCTATTTTCCCTATTAAAGTTGCGTTCCGCCGCCTCGACCCACCCCCACCTCACCCTCCACACTCCCAATCTCGCGAAAACTCCATTCGTGCAATATGCTGGCAGGTAAACTAAGTTTGAAGAATGATATGCATTTCCCTTGAGTTTAACATTTAATATACTTACTAGTGAACGATTCGCTTACGTTTGGAATATTTATTTTTTTCTTGCTGCAAAGTATTGTACCTTCAAACTTTAGAATTTTCCCCTTAATGGTGACGATTCCATATCTTTTGACCTAACCAACTTGTGACAGTATATTTGTCCTTGTTTTACATTCAAAATCGCAGTCTTAATTCCACTGTTCTCACCTTTGAATTTTCAGTTAAATTCTGTGGTATTATGGAAGCCCAGCGGTGACTTCACTATCAGTTCGATATTTCGTCCTTTGCAGTCGCTGGAAACCATCGACTAATATAGCCTGTTATCCATTACTCGTACAAGAACACACTTAACTAAATAAAGTCCAGTAAGAAATTTAATTAATTTCCTCTCAAGATCCTTTCTATTACTACGACCTATTTTCTTGTTGACATGAATTTGCAAATGCTCAAGTTAATCACTGCACCCTTTCGACAAGCGTCAATTATGTCTTTCTTGATGTACCATCTGACTGGTTGTTTAATGCTGTGGTCATGTACAATATTCTCACAGCTGATCTCTTGCCTTCATCATTTCGTGACTTCATCCAGACTGCTTCTATATTCTGATTTTCTGAATGGCATCAACCCTCTCATTTTGGGCTATCTCATTTATTTGACTGTTTTCTGGTCATTTTTCTGAAATAAATAAATGGACTTACTGCAGTCAGCTGATTGATTTCAATTCAAATTTTTCTTACAATGAACCACCTACAACGTGATTTAAGTGGCAAGGCAAATGACAGCTGATTGCATTTTAAAAACGTGTTTTAAATGTATACACCGAAGAAGTGCATTACAGCACTTAATCTGGCTGTGTCTTCCAGAACCAAACGATGTATTCTTGGTAGAAAAGGGAGACAAATCATCATTTTAATTGTCATCAAAAGGCATTAGAGTGAAGTTTAGCCAGAGTTTATTCAGCTGAAACGAAGCCAGGTCTATAAAGTTAAGTCATGTGTTCAGCACGAATATTCTGAACAGATGTTCAGTGTACGTCATTCCACTGCAACCATAGGTGATGACTTGTTCCATTCTACAGCTGTTTTTGGTGCGGCTATCTGTTCCCCAAGTGTTATATTTTCTAACCTGTCATTCTTTTCCTTGCTACTTATATCTCTCAGGATCTGTATTTATGTGTTCACACGTGGGGAGAAAATATTGTCCGTACAAAGTTTCGCATAAAACCTGGAACTAAACAAAGCAAGGTTAACAATGCGGTATTGGAGACAAGGGAAATGGGTTAACAAAGTGGAAAAGCATTTATTATGTGGAGCCATTTAATAATATTGGAAGCATTCAATATGTAAGGTTAGGTAACATGTGAAGAGCATTCCGTATGTGAAACCAGTTAAGATTAAGAACATGCATTGTGTAAAATCAGATGGCTTAATCTATTGCTACTCGCTCATTGTAATGGTCACCTATCCAATATGTGTGTTGCCTCATCTGGATGCTTCTCCCTGTAAAATGACTATATATTTCATTCAGGAACTGCTCTTCAAGAAACCATCGAGAACACATGTCCCTGTGCACATGGTGATCGTTCTCCCTACCTCCAGGGGGCAATGAATTAAAAAAAGAAGAATGTAAAACCATTCTGTTTTTCCTCAGTGTTTCAGTTCGAAAAGGGTGGGGCGTAGGATGGTGGGGCGGTGAAACGTGACAACAGTCGTACAAAGTAGGAATTAAGAAAGTAATGAATGCAATCGAATTACTTCCAAATTTGTAGAACAAATGTATCATAGACATTTACAGGAAAACTTTAGGACGCTTTCCAGTTAAACATTTGAATGGAGTTTTGAAACATTTTCAACACTGAAGTAAAAATAATAGTTACTTTAAAAGTCAGAAGAAGATCTGTGAGAATTGACCAAACATGTGGCAGATCCAGGTTAAATTAATGTCATTTTTTTTTGGAAGATTACTTCATTTCATACACTCCAGAAAGAAGTCATTGCTCAAAGCACCAATGTGATATCACAAAAAAAATCACGGATTAGGTTGAATATAATTAAAACAAAACGTGTGCAACAGCAACACTCCATATTCCCAAGTGCCTGCCAACGCTTGCAATACATGATATTCTTGTTTATCAATACTATTATCTCAGTAACTATTGGCAGTTTTCTATTCGAATAAATGAGTGCTGTTGGGAAAGAAAAATAAACTCTTTAGAGGCCATTTGCGAAGGTTTGGTCAACATTGTCCTTAACATTGGATCATGTAATCCGCTAATAAATGATTTTAAAAAACTATCATTACCAGTGTGAAATAATTAAGCTTATGTGTGGCTTCGAAGATTCGTGTTCTCAGTTGGGTAGCTTAATCAACCAAAACCTTTTTGTTTGGCATTTCCTTTTTTTGCAAAAAATTCCTTCTGTAACCCACAATCAAACATGAAGCAACCATTCAGTTATGACGGATTCGGGCTGACTGTGCATTGTATCGTAAAATGATAGAATTATGTCTGTTTGGAAGCATGTAATTCGCTTCCATCAATGTTCCTTTGAAGAGCTTCACAACTAGACGTCCCTCTTTGTCGAAAACTGAAACCCTGCATTTCCCATGCTCACCCAGCCAACCTGCAGAAGAAAAGAAGAACAGCTGAAACAAACTGCAAACACAATGAACTATTGTGTAACGTCCACGTAATCACCCTAGTCTAAAACAGGAACCGTACAGATGGATTTCTAAGGGAGGTGGACTTACCATTCTGCCACCGTACTCAGTGTTCTTGTTTTTGGAGACAGTGTACAGTCATGGCAGCGCAGGCGGTGGAATGTTCCTCCTGCAGGATGTTTGAGGTAGGGGTGACCACCGATACTCCTGCCGACTTCGTGTGCAGGAAATGCAGTCAGATCCTGATCCTCACCGAACGAGTTAGGGAACTGGAACTGGAGCTGGATGAGCTGAGGATTATTCGAGAGGCTGAGAGGGTGATCGATAGAAGCTACAGGGACATAGTTACGCCAGAGAACAGAGGTAGCTGGGTAACAGTTAGAGGTGGGAAGGGGAAGAAACAGGCAGTGCAGGGTTCCCCTGTGGTCGTTCCCCTAAAAAATAAGTATGCAGCTTTGGAAACTGTTGGGGGGGACAGCCTTGCAGGTGTAAGCTGCAGTGAAGGGGTCTGTGGCTCTGAGATTCAGAAGGGAAAGGGGGAGAAGAGGAGAGCGCTAGTTATAGGGGACTCTCTAGTTAGAGGGACGGACAGGCGGTTCTGTGGACATGGGCGAGACTCTCGGATGGTTTGTTGCCTCCCAGGTGCTAGGGTCCGAGACGTCTCGGACCGTGTCTTCAGAATCCTTAAGGGGGAGGGTGTGCAGCCAGAAGTCGTGGTACACATTGGCACCAACGACATAGGTAGGAAGAGGGGTGGGGAGGTCATTCAAGAGCTCAAAGAGTTAGGCTGGAAACTAAAAGCTAGGACAGACAGAGTCGTCATCTCTGGGTTGTTGCCGGTGCCACGTGACAGAGAGGCAAAGAATAGGGAGAGAGTGCAGTTGAACACGTGGCTGCAAGGATGGTGTAGGAGGGAGGGCTTCAGATATTTGGACAATTGGACTGCATTCTGGGGAAGGTGGGACCTGTATAAACAGGACGGGTTGCACCTGAACCAGAAGGGCACCAATATCCTGGGGGGTAGGTTTGCTAGCACTCTTCGGGGGGGTTTAAACTAATTTGGCAGGGGGATGGGATCCGGACTTGTAGTCCAGCAAGTAAGCTAGCTGTGTGTCAGGATGTCCAAGACTGTAGGGAGGCTGTGGAGAAGGTAGCACTGACAGGGACTACTTGCGGACACAGAGATGGGCTCAAGTGCGTATACTTCAATGTAAGGAGTATCAAAAATAAGGTGGGTGAACTTAAGGCGTGGATCGGTACCTGGGACTACGATGTTGTGGCCATCACGGAAACATGGATAGATGAGGGACAGGAATGGCTGTTGGAGGTTCCTGGTTACAGATGTTTCAGTAAGATTGGGAAGGGTGGTAAAAAAGGAGGGGGGGTGGCATTGCTAATTAGAAATGGTATAACGGCTGCAGAAAGGAAGTTTGAGGGGGATCTGCCTCTGGAGGTAGTATGGGCTGAAGTCAGAAATAGGAAAGGTGCAGTCACCTTGTTGGGTGTTTATTATAGGCCCCCCAATAGCAGCAGAGATGTGGAGAAACAGATTGGGAAACAGATTTTGGAAAGGTGCAGAAGCCACAGGGTCGTAGTCATGGGCGACTTCAACTTCCCAAATATTGATTGGAAGCTCTTTAGATCAAGTAGATTGGATGGGGCGGTGTTTGTGCAGTGTGTCCAGGAAGCTTTTCTAACGCAGTATGTAGATTGTCCAACCAGAGGGGAGGCCATATTGGATTTGGTACTCGGTAACGAACCGGGACAAGTGGTGGGCTTGTTAGTGGGTGAACATTTTGGTGATGGCGACCACAATTCTGTTACTTTCACCTTGGTTATGGAGAGAGATAGGTGCGCACAGCAAGGGAGTTTTTACAATTGGGGGAAGGGAAATTACGATGCTGTAAGACAGGATTTGAGGAGCATACGTTGGGAGCATAGGCTGTCAGGGAAGGATGTGGTGGAAATGTGGGACTTTTTCAAGGAGCAGATACGACGTGTCCTTGATATGTATGTACCGATCAGGCAGGAAAGAAATGGTCGTGTGAGGGAGCCTTGGTTGACGAGGGAGGTTGAATGTCTAGTAAAGAGGAAGAAGGAGGCTTACATAAGGTTGAGGAAACAAGGTTCAGACAGAGCAGTGGAGGGATACAGGATAGCCAGAAGGGACCTGAAGAAAGGGATTAGGAGAGCTAAGAGAGGGCACGAAAAATCCTTGGCGGATAGGATCAAGGATAACCCCAAGGCATTCTATGCGTATGTGAGAAACCTGAGAATGACGAGAACGAGGGTAGGTCCGATCAAGGACAGTGGTGGGAGACTGTGTATTGAGTCGGAAGAGATAGGAGAGGTCTTGAACAAGTACTTCTCTTCAGTATTTACGAACGAGAGGGACCGTATTGTTGAAGAGGAGAGTGTGAAACGGACTGATAAGCTAGAAGAGATACCTGTTAGGAAGGAAGATGTGTTGGACATTTTGAACAACTTGAGGATAGACAAGTCCCCCGGGCCTGACGGGATATATCCTAGGATTATGTGGGAAGCAAGAGAGGAAATTGCAGTACCGTTGGCAATGATCTTCTCGTCTTCACTGGCAACTGGGGTGGTACCAGGGGACTGGAGAGTAGCGAATGTTGTGCCCCTGTTCAAAAAAGGGAATAGGGATAACCCCGGGAATTACAGGCCAGTTAGTCTTACTTCTGTGGTAGGCAAAGTAATGGAAAGGGTACTGAGGGATAGGATTTACGAGTATCTGGAAAGACACTGCTTGATTAGGGACAGCCAGCACGGATTTGTGAAGGGTAGGTCTTGCCTTACAAGTCTTATTGAATTCTTCGAGGAGGTGACCAAGCATGTGGATGAGGGTAGAGCAGTGGATGTAGTGTACATGGATTTTAGTAAGGCATTTGATAAGGTTCCCCATGGTAGGCTTATGCGGAAAGTCAGGAGGCATGGGATAGAGGGAAATTTGGCCAATTGGATAGAAAACTGGCTAACCGGTCGAAGTCAGAGAGTGGTGGTAGATGGTAAATATTCAGCATGGAGTCCAGTTACAAGTGGAGTTCCGCAGGGATCAGTTCTGGGTCCTCTGCTGTTTGTAATTTTTATTAATGACTTAGAGGAGGGAGTCGAAGGGTGGGTCAGTAAATTTGCAGATGATACAAAGATAGGTGGAGTTGTGGACAGTGAGGAGGGCTGTTGTCGGCTGCAGAGGGACTTCGATATGATGCAGAGCTGGGCTGAGGAGTGGCAGATGGAGTTCAACCCTGCCAAGTGTGAGGTTGTCCATTTTGGAAGAACAAATAAGAATGCGGAATACAGGGTTAATGGTAGGGTTCTTGGTCAGGTGGAGGAACAGAGGGATCTTGGGGTCTATGTACATAGATCTTTGAAGGTTGCCACTCAGGTGGATAGAGTTTGTAAGAAGGCCTATGGAGTATTATCGTTCATTAGCAGAGGGATTGAATTCAAGAGTCGTGAGGTGATGTTGCAGCTGTACAGGACTTTGGTTAGGCCACATTTGGAGTACTGTGTGCAGTTCTGGTCGCCTCACTTTAGGAAAGATGTGGAAGCTTTGGAGAGGGTGCAGAGAAGATTTACCAGGATGTTGCCTGGAATGGAGAGTAGGTCGTGCGAGGATAGGTTGAGAGTTCTCGGCCTTTTCTCGTTGGAACGGCGAAGGATGAGGGGTGACTTGATAGAGGTTTATAAGATGATCAGAGGAATAGATAGAGTAGACAGTCAGAAACTTTTCCCCCGGGTACAACAGAGTGTTACAAGGGGACATAAATTTAAGGTGAAGGGTGGAAGGTATAGGGGAGAAGTCAGGGGTGGGTTCTTTACCCAGAGAGTGGTGGGGGCATGGAATGCGCTGCCCGAGGGAGTGGTAGAGTCAGATTCATTGGCGACCTTTAAGCGGCATTTGGATAGGTACATGGATGGGTGCTTAATCTAGGATAGAAGTTCGGCACAACATCGTGGGCCGAAGGGCCTGTTCTGTGCTGTATTGTTCTATGTTCTATGTTCTATGTTCTATGTACTGCTTAACTTCCTTGAGCAATGCAGCTGTGAAAGACATGGTTACATCTCATTATATTAATGGTGCCATACAAGTGGTATTTGTGGTTATGCTTTTGTTTTTATCTTCCTCACATAGGTCAAATGAAGATGTGATGTGAACATATGAATCTTTCCTGCACAGGGTGGTAGTAAATGTTATAGCGTGTTAGCGAGCGAATTAATTGCCTCATTACAAAAACACTTCATGTGAGAAAAAATATATACTTCGTAAATGTATGTTTTAATTTAAATTTCTATCATGGTAGTGGTTTATAGATGGAAATCATTGCAGGCATGAAATATTTGATAAAGTATGATGCAAGATTTTGGGCGAATGTGAAATATGTGATCGAAATGCCTGCAATTGGCCTGTGCAAATGTCAAAATCGTATATCCGTTTCCGTTATTTTTGTTCTCAGATCTTATGAAGGCTGAATAAGTTTAAACGATGATGAAGGGCTTTTGCCCAAAATGTCGATTTTCCTACTCCGTGGATGCTGCCTCACCTGCTGTGCTTTTCCAGCACCACTCCAATCTAGACTCTGATCTCCAGCATTTGCAGTCCTCACGTTCGCACTGTTAATCTGAACTGTGTGCGAGGAACATGTCAAGGGAAGAGTTTGCACTGAGAAAAGCATCGACACCGACCTCGAGAGCAAATGTACAAAGAGAAGATATGACAGCTGGCTGGTTTTTAAATTTTCAACAAATCTTTTTGTGAGTTTATCAGACTAGTGTTACAGAGGGAAAGTGAAAGGTAGGTTAGTAGAATGAGTGGGAAATAGTTGTCAGCTAATTTTTCTTTGTTATTCTTTGAGAAATAAATTTGTTAATTTGTACTTCAAATCGTTATTAGCCTCTCGAATTTTCACATATTATGGCACGTGATAAATCTTTTCTGCATTGCTGGTTAAATTAAGCAGGAGGTTTTACCTGTGTTGTACTCAAAATACATGAAAGTAATACAATATGAGAAATGTTGTTATGTAATTGAATGGAATGCACGACTATTTAAATAGTTATGAAGATATCTATTATATCCTGCAACAAAGCTGATATCTCGAGTGCCCCTACTGCAAGATATTCTTAGGGTGTAGATATCTTATTTGAAAATAATATTAAGTGTATATTGACAAATAACTGGATGCTTTCAGTGTCTGGATAGGATTTCAAATTGAACAATAACAAAACATCTACATAAATATTAATTTATAAAGTAAATATACACTTGCATGGACCAATAGGACTATTGGATTGCAAATGTCGTGCTCTTGTTCAAGAAAGGCAGTGGAGATGACCCAGGTAATAATAAACCAGTGAGCCTTATTTCTGTTGGAGGAAAGGTTTTGGAAAGGATTATAAGAGATAATATATATAATCATCTATTAAGCAATAATTTGACTTCAGATAGTCAGCATGGTTTCGTCAAGGGCAGGTCGTGCCTCACATATCACATTGAGATTTTGTGAAGTTAGCCAAACATGTAGATGACGGTAGGGTAGTTGACGTTGTATAAATGGACTTCAGTAAAGCCATTGATAAGGCTCCACATGGTAGGTTTTTGGAAAAAAAACGCAGAGGCATGAAATTGAGGGCGACGTAGCAGTTTGGATTAGAAACTGGCTTTCTGACAGAAGGCAGCGAGTGATGGTTGATGAAAAAAATTCAGCCTGGAGTCTGGTTACGAGTGGTGTGCAACACAGATCTGTTTTGGGACGACTGATGTTTGTCATTTTTATAAGTGATTTAGACGCAGGCATCGGTAGATGGATTCATAAATTTGCATTTGACACTAAAGTCGGTGGACTTGTGGACAGTTTGGAAAAATGTTACAGGTTGCAGGGGACTTGCATAAACTGCAGAATTGGGATGAGTGATGGCAAATGGAGTTCAATGCAGTTAAATGTGAGGTGATGCACTTTGGGAAGAATAACAGGAAGGCAGAGTACTTGGTCAATGGAAAAGTCCTTGCTAGTATGGTTGTGCAGAGGGATCTTGGAGACCATGTATATGGATCCCTGAAACTTGCCACCGAGGTGGATAGGGCTGTTAAGAAGGCATACGATGTGTTCGGTTTGATTCGTAGAGGGATTGAGTTCCGGAGCTGCGATATCATGCTGCAACTACACAAAATGCTGGTGCGGCAACACTTGGAATATTCTGTCGAGTTTCGGGAAGAATATTTCGGGAAGAATGTGGAAGCATTTGAAAAGATGCAGAGGAGTATTACCAGTGTGTTGCCTCGTCTGAAGGGAAGATCTTATGAGTAAAGCCTGAGTGACTTGGGACCATTCTCATTGGAGAGAAGAAGTCTAACAGGGGATTTGATGGAGACATATAAGATGATCAGAGGATTAGGTAGGGTAGGCAGTGAAAGTCCTTTTTCCTAGTATGATGACATCAGCTTGTACGAAGGGGCATAACAACAAATTGAGAGGTGATAGATTTAAGACAGATGTCAGGTGCAGGTTCTTTACACAGAGAGTGGTAAGGGTGTGGAATGCCCTACCTGTTAATGTTATCAAACTCAGCCACATTACGGAGATTTAAGCAAATCTTAGATAACTGGATGATTATTTGACAGTGCAGGTGGACGAGCTGACAATAGTTCACAGATCGGCGCAACATCGAGGGCTGAAGCGTCTGTTCTCTGGTGTATTGTTCTATGTTCTATCTTCTAAATGGTCGAACAGGAGTCTCGAAATTAATTAATATGCAGACATTTAATATCCTATCATTTAACCAAATGAGTCGATGGCTTCAGTTGTACAATAACAGTTTGCAATTTTTATCCATGATTTCTAGACATTCATTTCTGGCAGAAGACAGTTCAAGATTTAGGTGAGTTAAAATTTGAAATGCTTGGCAAGCATATCATTCCTTTCACTAGCTGATCATGAGATGGTAATGATAATCACTGTTTATGTAAACCCTACATACGTTAAGCTGTTCGTGCACCCACAACTTCACTAGGTCGGGAGTAATAGGATTTTAATTGAATTTGTGTTTTAAGTTCATATGCCCATCGTGATGTTTTGAAACAAAAATGCACCTTTACTAATAGACATCCTGATTTCATCGCCTCCAAAAACATCAAGTCACTCATTTCCCAATATTCATAATGTTGTGAAAAATTGATAGTAATAATATGATAATTTTCAGAATTGACCAATTGAAAGAATTTCTCTGACATGTTAATGTACCATTCCTCTTTAATTTTGTTAATTTCATTACGTCTTCACTCTTATTTTCATCTGAACATTTTTTTTGCAAAGAACACACATCCTGAATAGCTGTTGTAATGTAGTATCTAATATTTTGACTCTTCAACATCAAAAATGTGTTTACACATTCATTTGACCACCTGTCACTGGCTAGAATTGTGAGCACAAGTTTTATGATAATGTATTGGAAACTAAGATTTTCGATCATCAATGTAACCGTGAAGGTTTCCAATGTGGTTGACTGCCAGTAAGTTGGCATCCTCTCAGATTGATTACAATTTCTATATGAGACAAACAATTCACCAAAGTGCCATGAATGACATGGAATTCACGCAATTTAATTTCAATACAAAGGTGTCAGATGTTTTGATGTGTCTACGGAAGCAATACCAACTCGGAATCTAAAAAGAAAAAGAAGAATCTGCTGAAAAGGCTCGGTGGATGTGGGAAAATTGTTGGTGAGAAATCAGAGTTTATGTTTCAAGTCAAGTGACGCTTCTGAAGAACAGTTCTCAAGAAGGGTCACTTGCCCGGAAATGTTAACTCTGATTTCTTTATAACATCTGCAGCTATTTTGGTTTTCATAAACTCGGACTAATATGCAATGGCAGACGACATGGATTAGATGTCAAGACATATAGGAGCAGACACAATGGCAGTAGATTCCTGTCAGGAAAGAAGCAGTGTAATCTTTCAATCTCTACATAGAAGTGTCAATTGTGAACTTTCACAAAAATTCATACCTTATGTGTTCAATATCGATTTGATAAATCGTGCTTGCTATTAATGTTAACATGTATGCCGACTGGTTATTTCATGTGGTCGTCTTATTTCCCATTTTTCCACACATGCTGCATTTAGACTGCATTTCACCCTCAACGAATTTGATCGAAAGCTCTGTTCTAAAGAAGAGCAATATTTTACAAACTTACTGTGAGTATGCGTTTGTTTGTGTGTGTGTGTGTGTGTGTGTGTGTGTGTGTGTGTGTGTGCGCGTGTGTGTGTGTGTATGTGTGTGTGTTGTGTGTGTTTATGTGTGTGCGAACTGACTCCATGTTTTCTCTTTCTTTTGCAAATCATTTGATAGATTCTGTTCTGACATGCTAAGGCTCATGATTCCTGATGTAGGCTCTTCTATCAACCTGCAAGGTCGATTCTCTCTGAGGACACAATTTATTTTACTTCAAGCCATACCGTTGAGTCTATCATTTGACTATAGTTCAGTTATGTTACAAAGCAACATCATTGAAGAAAGAAGACTTCTCTACAGTCTTACATTATTCAATGTATTTATCTCATTATTTGTGAGACATGTTGACACTTTTGAAGTTTTGTTCAGTGTATGCAGCTGGGAAAACAAAATGCTTAAATATTGCAGGCGGTCAATCATTTTACATTAACGTTGATGTGTGTTGAACAGGTTGATCTCTTTTTAATATTGAACACACATCAGTCGGAAACATACGTACTAAATTGAAGCAATGCCCTTTTTCTTGATGTGAACTGTTAGAAAACGCTGATTGGGTTTTTTTAAAAATGATTGTCAAATATAAAGAGACTGGAACGTCTTAATGAGTGTTAACAGTAACACCTTTCATATCTAGCAGAAACTAGAACAGTGAGATGCAAAAATAGACACTGCTTGACGTTTGAAGGGAATATTCATATCACATGAAACGAGTGAAATATTGGTAATAATGCTTTATACTTCACAAAAATGTACACACATTGACAAACGTTTATAAGCAAAATGCAATTAAACTGTACCTGCATGTTCTGGTGAGCAATATGAAACAGATTCTAAGATTACTAAAGAATTAACGCTCACAAAGTTTCAGATACTCGATTTATCTAAATTTTGGGAAAGCACAGTGGCCCAGTGGTTAGCACTGATGCCACACAGGGATAACCCTCCGGATTTGATTTTTGCCTCAGGTGACTGCGTGCAGATTGCACATCCTCTCCATGTCTACGTGAGTTTCGTCTGGGTCGTCTCGTTTCCTCCCATAATCCCAGGACATGCAGGTTAGGTGAACTGTCTGTGTAAAATTGCGCATATATTTCAGGGATGTGCAGGTTATGTGCATTAGTCTGTCATAAATCTAGAACAGTAGGGTAATCGAATGAATCTCGTTAGGTAATTCTGGGTGTGGGCTTGTTGGGCTAAATGCCTATTTCCACATTGTAGACACTTATACTGTGAAATTCTAAATCTTCAAAACAAATTGGACACTGTAAACATGAGGTCGATATTCACCATTGGAGGGAGAGGAGAACCATACACTTATTGATCAGATATTCTGACATTTGCTCAGTGAAAAGAAAATCTGTTAGAATATTTATAGATGTAGTGAAGTAACTGATGCTTAAGGAAGCAATTAACATGCTGAAAACCGACTCCAACATCAAAAAGACATGACTTTTAAAAAATCTTACTTTGTCACTCTGATCAGATTCAAATTCACAGGCAGACAGAAAGCCGTGGTAGTGTGCAATATTACAAGTCTTTGGGACGGAAAAATGTATTCCCAACTGTTTCATTTCAACACAATTCCTGTGTACTGATGATATATCTTGTGAACATATACAGGTCTTTGTTTTCTCAGTCAAGATATATGTTACTGGGAAATAATCATTTTTGTTAGCTCAAGGAACTACATATATCTCTGACCGAAACATCTTGCCAAACTTTCTGAAATGGCTTTCAAAAACCATAAGATATTCATTATAATCTGTTAGTCAGATGCAATCGGTATGTCATGCAGTGTCGCATAAACTGAAATGAGATGTCAGAGTAGATTCTCTGTTGTTGGATGACCCTTCTCAGATTTTTCGAATGTGCGGCACTATATCCGTTTCAGGGGTCAATCAGTTGGACAGAAGATGAATAATACTTTATGTATGTATGTGCTGTATGCAAATATATATATATATATAGTGTATGCACACACTGATTGTGACATTTATTATGCCTCCAGAAAAAGTTGTAATTTGCTGAACTTTAGGAAACACTTGACAAAGCTTTGGACTTCGTAAGATTATACTGTCATCGACTGAACATTTCATGGCTACTATAATTTTCAAAGTTGCTTTAGTTCTTACATGGGTTGACATATGTGCTCTGCAGAACAGATTTTCCTTTGAAATTTGTCACCATACATTTTTCTACAGATAAAGTGATTCTGAAATTCGTTTCATCGTGTTCATTTTTTAAAAATGTATTCCATAATCAAAAGTGTGCTTTTCTTTTCAGAAAACAAATTGCGAGAGACAAGAATCGGTAATTTAAAATCCGAACTCTTCCATCTGCACCAAATGTTAAATGGATTACATTTCACTTGATTAAAACTTTTGCTGTGCGTTTAGCCATTGGGTGCCTACTGGAAGTAATACAGAATATCTACTTAAGTTCTCAAATAGGAAGTTCCAATGGCACTAATGAAATGATCTTTGCAATTCAGTCGCATGTAAATGTTATGATAATTTCTACAGTTGTGTAGCCAGAAATCAATGATAACGCAACGGGCAGGGAAAATTTTGTCCACTCCATTATCGGTCTGAAACAGTTTGAACCAAATAAAATATCACACCGTTGTCATCATTAGCACAATGTAAGCAACATCAAAATAAAATAGTACATCTTTTCTTCATCGCCTTACCTCTTCTTGAGAATTGTGGTATGCTTAAAAAGTGATTATAAAATTGCAATTCATCAATAATAATAGATGCAGAAGTAAATGTAGCTGTGTTAGTTGTATTCGTAGTATTAGATTTGCTCTTGTTCTTAATTTTGACAACTGATGAAAATAAATTCCAAGTTTGTTTGAATGACACCTCTTGGAAAATGTCTTTGTGCCAGTCTGGACCTCGGTAACATCGATGCAAATTAGATCTTGTCATTTATGTCAGAGACATGGGAATTCTTTTTCTTCAGAGACTTGTGTTTGTGCTTGTTTCTTGCAATTTTCCTTTTCGAACGTCATTGAATACTTATGTAGCTTGAAGGCAGAAATAGATAAAACCTTGTTTAATGAGGGAATGAAATATTGTCTTGAGAATGCAGAGATGAGAGAATTATCCTTGCCTTCAATGCCGGATTTGACCGAATGCAAACCAAAGAATCATGATGGTAGTTGGGTCAATGAGAATAAGTTACTGTACTCTCAAGTGGTTGTTGTCTCATCTACCAAATATAATGATGATCGCAATTAATTGAGGTCATTCGCACGTCACAACAGGAGACACTCAACTTTGTGTCATCGGTTAAAATACCGTCAGTTGCTTCTTTATTTGCATTTGTTCATTATAATGTCAGAGGTGACCATAATCTGGAGAAGAGAACGAAGTGCAACACCGCATACGACTGTTCAGATATCCTAGGTGCACACGTGCAGTTCTTGTGAAGCTGGAAATTTACAGTAATAGGCATCAAATAATTAAGGAAAAGCACGAGATTGTACATTTGATCGCGAAGTTGGCAGGTTTGTTTACATCTCCATGCGAGATAATATCATCAGTGAGCCCCCGTGAAGTGCTGGTGTTCTGTTCAGCTTTCTATTTATGTACCTTGGTCTCTTAAGGTGGGTGATATCATTTCCGGTTGTTATTCCCAGAGGTTTGTAAATGGGGTCAAAATCGATCTGTTTATTTATGAAGTTATGACTGACAGATCTCTAGAAATAGAGGTAAAAACAATGACTGCAGATGCTGGAAACCAGATTCTGGATTAGTGGTGCTGAAAGAGCACAGCAGTTCAGGCAGAATCCAAGTAGCTTCGAAATCGACGTTTCGGGCAAAAGCCCTTCGTCAGGAATGTCTCTAGGAATTCCTGTACATGTCTCTATTCAGCCTATACTCGAGTCAATATGTTGGAACAGTTGAAGTGTTGTATTTTTCTTTGATCTGTATGTTGGTATACTAGTGATTGTGGGTCATGTCTTTTGGTGGTTAGTTGATGTTCGTGTATCCTGGTGCCCAGGTTTCTGCCTGTTTGTCTCATGTAGTTATTTGTCATTTTTAGTCGTTGCCTGGTATTTTGCAAATAATACAGATGTTCGTTTTGCTGTTCATTTGAATAGGTTATCTTAGATTTAGTAGTAGCTGTTTAAGTGCATTAATAGGTTGGTAGGCAACCATGATGACAAGAGGTCAGAGTAGTCTGGGAGTGTCCTCTGAGATGTCTTTAATGCATGTTCGTATTTTTGTGGGTCTGAACGTGTTGTGTACACTTGGTTAGATTTGTTGTTTATGAATTAGCAGAATGTGTGCTATTTTTCTTCTGCTGTTCGTAGTTCTTGGGAGCTGCAGTCGCCCATTGGCATAGTGTCCTTATTCAGCTCAGTTTGTGGGTGTTGCGATGATTGCTTCTGAAGGTAATTATTTGGTATGTGTATGTTGCTGCCCTGTAGATGCTAGTCTGCAGTTCTCCATTAATTTTTCGTTCTACTGTGACATCTAGGAAGAGGTGTCTGTTGTTTTTCTCGCATTTTGTGAACTTTATGCCACTAAGGTTACGCGAATGAGGCTGTAGATTTCCTGTCGTATGTTCCATTTTGTAATGACCAGGGTTTCATTCACATAGCGGACACAAAGTGTTGATTTAAAAGTATGGAGGTCTGGTTTTTCGAGGCTCTGTGTTACTGCATCTTCCAAGAAACCTGATATTAGTGATCCAACACATTTTGCTGATTTGTTTGTCGATCTTTCTATTGGACGTGAAGTGTATAGTGAGACACAGCTTTCCCATTTTAAGGACGTCGTCGTTGTTAGTAAAATTTATGCTGTCTCCTGTTTGTGCCTATGGATCGACCAGTAGTGCAGTCATTTATAAAATGCCACGTAAGAACTATATAAAAAAAATCGGGCAGACAGGCAGACAAAATAGCCAACTGGATATATGAACACCAACTAGCCATCAAAAGACATGACCAAACATCAGCAGAATCCTAACAGACTGATGAAGAAGGGCATCACTTCGACTGGGACAACACGCCGACTTAATCAAAGGCTGAACAGAGACATGGACGGGAATTACTAGAGGCATGTCATTCAAACAGGAACTTTATCAATGAACACATCGATATGGAAACCACTAAACCAGCTCTGAGTCTAAGAAACTGAAATAGTATCACTCATCTTAAGAGACCGATAACACAAATAGAAAGCGGGGCAGAACAGTAACGTTTCCCTTAAGGCTCACTGATGGGGTTACCAAGCGTAATGACAATACGTCTGAAATTAACCTGCCAGCTCAACGAGCAAACTTTCAACCTGAACCTCATGTTGAGCTAGAAAGTTTCTCGAAAATCGAAAACAGACACTTGACTTTAGCAGGACTTAATTTATATCCATGTTTGCCTGAACCTAGAGTTGAAAGATTGCAAACTGAAAAATGAAGACACAGGTAAGAAGATTATTGCAGTTAAGCTTGACTTTTTTGGCGGAATTCAGCCTGTATAAATTCAAACAACGTATCTACACAGTAAGTGTTGCAAAAGACAGCTCAGCATCGATATTTTAAAGCAGTTCAATAGACCAAACACAGCTAAATATTCTGAATGAAAATGCCTTCTACACTGGATTCCAGTTGATAACAGTGAACATATGTCCACCCATAGACAGGGCAAAAAATACTTCATTACCGATTAATTGGGGGAGTATACTTCTGTTTCGGTTTGTTCCATCATTAAAATAATTGTGAAGTGCCCCGCATGTACAATTTTCCAGTGCTGTGAAGACATAACCAAACATTAAGGTTGGAAAGTTTTTTCCATAAAAACTAGAGAAGCAAATGTTTGGTCATAAAATTGTCGTGACTATGTGCCAGCATCGTGAAGCTTGATAATTTACAGCGAGCAGCTTTCAAAGTAGCTAGAATAAATAAGATTAAAAATGAACAATTAAACCTTTTGTAATTTGAAAAGTACATTTAACCCTCCTCAGAGTTGGCATGTTAAAATTGTAATGCTTACTTCTTGTGGGCTGGAAAACAAATCGGTGAATCACACGAATATTGCATGTGTTGTTCAATCGAAGAGTACAGTTTCAACAACAGTATGTTCACGAGTTAATCCAATGATCTTGCTACTGTTTTGTCCAAACTCAGGGACATTTTTGGAACTAATAAATGTAAAAGGTGAGAATAACGCTTTTCGTTATTGTTTAACATCTTTGTATCATAGTTTAACTTAAGACATGATGACATTTTCTATCGCCCTTTAAGCATTAGGCTGTGGAACAGATTTATAAGACTTCCTCTAATATTACCCTATCAATGAATTTTGACAGCGTATGAGTTGAGAATCTAGATGGCATTTTAAAAATCGTTTTATTATGAACAGAAAACGCGGTTTGTTAGCTCGAAAATGTAAATGATGTTCAAAGTCAAATTCTGAACAAAGTTACTTCAACAGTAAAAACAATCTATCAATTTTAAGAACTTAGAAGACATTGTGAATTTTTACATTTTATTTTGCATGATACGGTCTTCATACAGAGGATGGTACGTAAAAAGTAACTCTTTATTGTCTTCAACCTCGAACCAGCGGAAGAAAAAAAACAAGCGACCATGATCCAATGCAGGGTCCTTGTAAAGGAGAAAAAAAATGAAATAATGATTCCAACATGAAAGAAACGCCCTTAACAAAGAAATTTTGTATACCAACATTCTCAGGTCTATGCAATTTTTTTGAGTGTGTCATATCACCACTTAAATGATTGTGTCCACCACTGGCATGAAGTTTAGTTTAAGGTTAACTTTCAAGCTGTCCTCACAAATCGCACTCTTTGCCAATTCATGGTTTCCCTGAAGAATGTTACTGTCTGCTCATTACTCGAACTGCTGCATTGCTTTTAATAGATTGACACCACCCTTAATAAGGATATAATTCCAGGACGCTTTAGCAACCATTGCTGGGTAGCATGTCTCCATTTTTGGTGGGGGGGGGGGGGGGGGGGAGGATTTCAGCTTAATTCTTTCACTTGCAAAACAGTAGGATTTCATATATTACAGACACAGTTGAGGCCACTGCTACTTCATTAAGGCTGGGAGATACTTAGCAGCACAGAGGAGTGAAACGATTAAAAATCAAGAGTATTTGCGTATAAAATCACAAAATAAAAAAGAGTATGATACTGCAAATTAGCAGTCGATTTGTGTTTTAATCAGAATTCATTTTTTAAAAAGTGCTCAAAATGTTTAAACGCTTTGCTGAACAAAGCAATTGTGAGCATGTGTGAAAACTCAAAACAGGTCAAATATACACGTTTGCATTTCAATGCACGACGAATTTGAAATAAGTTCAGTGAACTCGTGATGCAAATCGAGGTAATTAAATTTGCTATCATCGCCATTATGGAAGTATGGCTTTATGGAGATGAAATCTAATAGCGAATATTCTTTCAGAGAGACAAAGGTTATGAAAAAGGTGCTGGAAAAGAACTCTGATCGAGAAATTAAACCAGAACAGTTCCAAGAATTAATATAGACTTCGAAGATGTACAGTCCCTTGCAGCAGTCATAAAAGAAGAAGCAAAAGAAATAAGACAGCAATTGGATTTGTGTACACAGACCAAGTGCAACCCACTCAGTGGGAACAGCTGTAATTCATCAAAATTTAGGTACATGTAAAAATACAATAGGTACATCAATATGGGTGACGTTAGACTTCCTAATGATAGGGTTGACCAAACTGGACAGATTTGCTCTAGCGAAACATTCTTAGAATGTACTAAATGTAGCTTCCATGAAACAGGACATCTTGAAACTGCTAAATGGTACTGATGCAGAATTAATCATGACTTATTCGTAGAATATCCCAATGAATTAGTGACCATGGGGTGACATTATTTATAATCATTTTGATGATCAAATGACTGGTTTGGAACAATTGTATTTAATTTAAGGAAATGGAATCAAAATGAAATTTGTGATCATCCATGAACTGGATGAAGACATTATCTGGAATGACAGTCAAGCATTGGCAAACACTTAAAGCATTGGCAAACACTTGGCTCTCAGAAAAAATTATATTCCATTAAGGAGGAATAATTTCATACAAAACTACAGTTCACCAAACAAGATAATGCAAATGCAATTCGTAAGAAAAAGGTTAAAGGTTGTAAAGATCTGTGAAAGCTACAGAGTCTGTGAAAAAGGGTCAAAAAAAGATCAGAAATCAAGTACGAGGATAGGGCTAGCGAGTAGGACAATATAGATTAAAGTAAATTTTCTTGAAAAAACAATATATACATAAGTTAGAATTCAGAGTAAGCATTGTCGTCTCGAAGATGAATGTGAGGAGAAGGTGAGGAGTGGCAATGAAACAATATGACAAGTAAATAGACATGTTTCATGGTGGAAGATACTTCAGATATTCTTATAATATGGAAGGCACACTCACAAGGAATTCAGTGCCATCACCAGTACTGAAGATGCAACGTTCACTGAAGCAACGGACGTATAGTTAGATAAACCTGGTGAATCCAATGGCTTGGTACCGAAGGTCCTAAAAGATGCAGCTAACACAAAAGTCAAAAAAGTGAAGCAATGGTATGTCATGTTGAATCTGTCCAGGATATTGGTTTTGCACTTGTAGAATACTGCATTCAATTCTGTTCCCTCTTCTTACGGAAAGACGCCGTGAAACTTAGAAGTCTTCAGAAAATGTTGGCAGTTTTGTTGCTACAGTTGGATTGTGTGATCTACAGAACGACAACGAATAGTCTGGCCCTATTTTCTGTGTACCGTCAGAGACTGAAGGATGAAATTATAGCGGTTTGTAGAATCATGAACTATTTGGATTGAATGAATAGATAATATCTTTCTTTTTGCTAGAGTAGGAGAGTCCAAGAATACATAACAAAGTTTTAAATTTAGAGGAGAAAAAATTACAAGTGACCTAAGGGGATTATTTCAAGGTGAGTGCATGGAAAAAAAAAGCCTGCATGAGGGCGTGGTGGGAGTTGTTACCATAACAACATTTAAAACGTATCTAGATGGTTACACAAATAGGGTGACTTAGGAGGATTTGGTCCAAACGTTGGAAAATAAAACTCGCTTGATTTATCTATTCAACATGGGTGGTTTTCACGGAAGCGTCTGTGTTTGTGCTTAGTCGTCAAATAATCTATGACCATTTCAAATGCAGTTGATGAGTGATTCAGACAAAACATACAATGCGAGAATAAAGACATAAGATTGCTTAATTTTCAAGATATCAAAAGGATGCAAATTTTCTGTTTGAAAAGTGATGTTCTATCATGTTTTCTAATTCCAATTAATCTTTCAATACAGAACTTGATGCATGTCAGAAAACGCTCAGAGAAACTGGTAAGAAGCTTCTTGCATGTGTATTTGAAGCTTCACTGTTACTTATTCCCAGTTCATTTGAAGAAAACGCAACAAAAAAATGAATCTCCATACATGTAAATGTATATTCTGCGTTGGGGTTGTTGCACAATGATACAATGATAATTAATCCAACAAAACAAGCATAAGTGCAAAAGAATCCTTGTGTGAATATGGAATGGATTGAAAACTTAGCTTCCAGTATACACTTAAAGCTACATTATTACTCTACACAAATACATATTTTGGAATGTGAGGGCAGGGGAGGGGGGGAGTATAAGCTGACATTTTCTGTCTCTGTAGATGTTGTTCTTATGTTGAAACTTTTCACAAAAAAAGTTAACAACATGATTCTATCAGCTGAGCAAATCACTGTCATTATGTACAAGCTAATAACAAGGAACATTTCAAAGAACTATATCTTTGAAAGCTTTAAAGAACTTCTGTTAGTTTGAACATTCTGCCTTGAAGGAGAAAACCAAACTCATTTAGCTTTCACAACGACTTATTGTTTAAATTAAAGATTGTCCTTGAGATGCAGCAGGTGCCACTTTATACAGATATGAGCACTGGACGTTTTGAACGTTTATCAGACAATTACACTTCATAAATCGCTTGTAATGTTTTTATGGTTTTTATATATGTAGTTTGCCATTTTTGTTTGAAAAGAGCTTTGGAAAGAAGTACCGAGTTGTCTATTCTAATACAGTAATCAACTTGTGAGGCCCATTTCTCAATAGTTAATACAATAGAAGCAGCATTAATGCATAGACTCAGGCTTACAAAGAACCAGGTGTTTAGTTTAGCGCTTAGTTTTAGAGGGTAAAATAACATTTTTAGAATCTGTTGTATATGTCTCTCTGCCACAGAAAAGCTGGCTTTTCCACTGTCTGTCAGAATGCAGTCTCAGTTGTTTTATTTTTCTCTGTGACTATAGAAACATCGTATTACAGAATTTACTTTATTGAATTTATTTTTGGGGGCGATGTATTCACAGGGGATACTAACATTGGAAGACTTACTTCTTATGCAGCTAAATTATATCATTTTCTGTTAATTTTCCATTAAAGTTAATGATATGAAGATTACCATTATTTTGTTTTATCTTTTAACTTGGCGCGAGAATATAATTGGTTTGCATAAAGCTGAGTTGAGTGACTGATCAAATTGCATCAGGAATACAGCAGTTTCGGCTCGCATGTTAAGTAACACAAACTGGTCGAGGATACGCCTTTGATCCATGTCAAGCGTGTTTGGCCCACTCCGTAGCAAACTGGGAATTCGTTCTGGATAAAATAAGCTATCATTCCAGTCATGTTGAGGTTCCTAGGAATCAAAGACAGTGGTTTGCGGGCATTGTTGTCTCTTTTTGGGGGGGTTGCATTCAGTTGTGATAAGTAAGTTTTACCTTGTCTCAGAATGATTCTATGAAAGGCTGTCGGGCTCGAGGTTGGGGGAAAGTACAAATTGGTTGTGTCTGTGAGGAAAGGGGGAGATATTTACAGCAATAACTCTGCGTTTATAATTATCAGGAATGCATTCGGATTAATTGGAGTTTACTAAATTTGAACAGCAAATGAATCAGTATAAAACAGAGTTAATAGGGGAGGGCAGATCTGAAGACCTCCTCATGGCTCTGCTCTTGGGCCTGGCCAAACGGGCCATAAACATGTCCAGGCAACGTGCCGTGGAGGGGGTCGTTAGGGGCGACTGCCTGCCCATCGTCCGCGGTTAGTTTAGAGCCCGGATGTCACTGGAGAAGGATCACACGGTGTCTACCAATACCCTGGAGTTGTTCATGGATAGTTGTGGTGTGTAATACTTCCCTGTGCAATTCTACTTTGATTTAACCCCTGCCCTCCCCTTCACTGTTTAATCAAGCGCCATTGCCCTTTGATGTGAATGGCACTGCTTGTCACTGACCACTCGGGTGTTTCCTTTCTTCCTGGTGTTGGCACCTGAATACAGATTAGTGCACGTTGTGTCTTTCACTGTGTCTTACACCTGCACACACACAATATGGGTGCTGGGGTTAAACGAAAGTACTACCGTAGTTCAGCAGTAGTATGGGGGTAAAAAAAGGCATGTCAGACATTCTGTAAAATAAAACAGAGTTGAAGTCAAGGGAAAGGAAAAGAAGGAATGGTCGAACAGAACTAAGGGCTCATAAGAGAGAATAGAGGGAGAAGGTGAATGTTTCTGAGCCTCAGTAATTTAGTAGGAAAGATGACAGTCTTTTCAAAATGGAGAGAGTATAATATTAAAAGGAGCAGTAATGTATTTAAATAATGCCAAGCATTAACAAACTTTAATGAGAACGCATTTGAGAATGGTGCCAAATAAATAAAGGAGACCACGTGGTTATTGATAATTCAAACAAAATTCATAGTTAACGTTCGTGTGGTTATTGCCGCATTATTGGAGGAGGTATCTGGGAATTATAACGTGGTGTAAAAGAAACTACCATATGTAGGATGATGCTGCTCATTCACCAAGGTTACGGTATTCTTGGCTTTCTTTTCTCAGAGCATTTGTAAACGTAGCGATTCTGAAATGTCTGGCTTTAAATGGTATGAGGGCCATCATGATTATGGCTAACAAATGCTGCCTCAGTCAAAAGGCTTTCAAGTGTAAAAACAAATGTTATGTGTATAGAAAGAGTGATATACACTTCTTGCAGCTCAGATTTTCTCTGGTTTACTTTGCTGAGCAAGCAGTTGTTTTCCGATACTCCTCGCCCCAAAGGAGCAGGTCCATACCAATCCACTCTTTGTGAAATTTATCCTGTAGGAACTTGTCTGTGACATTTTTCTTTGGAGCCAAGCGTTTTTTGTGGGGATTATTACAAGTGTTTAGAACAGCATCATAAAGTTGGGATTTTTTTGGGGGAGCGGGGATTTCCTTAGGCTTAAGTTATTCTGTACTCTATTCTCTTTGGTTTGTGTTTAATTTGGCAATCATGTAAATGAAGTCTGTTTTATGTAAAAAATTGTGGTTTTACCAGTTGCATCACTCCTGGAATACCGGTATTACACTGCCTAAAACAAATCGCAAATTTTGGACTGGGCTACATTTTGAACTGTTATCAGCGGACTGGTGTAATCCATAACAGACACATATATGAGAATTTCGCAAGAGCTCTTTCGCAATCTGAGAAGGGACCCTTAGCAAACTTGTCGAAATTCTGGAAAGCTCAAACGAAGTAACATTTCGAAGGATTTGAGGGTAAAGAAAATAGACCAGATACATGGTGCGTTTAGAGGACAAATGATTCTGGGAAAGGTCCAAAAGTCATTGCTCAGACGCTGAGAACTCTCGTGAAGGGGCAAAGAGTTGAAACTCTATGTTTGGCAACAGAAACGGCAGATTATTGCTAGTTATTTCAAACGCCATGGTTGAGTTTCTGATGTCAATTTCAATGCATGCCAAAAAAACTGGACAAATGAAGAAATCACCAGGCATTGAAACAAAAGAAAATCTCATTGAAGATACCAAATATAGTTTAGCACAAGCTTTAAACAAATTTCATGAGTGGTGCATAGAAACGATAATGTGTTGCCACTGTATAATGTACGACACATGAAGTCAATGCTACTTTCTAAGAAACGTTCTGGGAAGGCTGATGAATAAAACAAAATCAGATTTGTTTTTCTTATTTCAAGTTTTAACTGATATCACAATATCAGATCAAGAGCTGCAAACGAAGTAGAGTCTGTTCAGAGGGTGGTTAAAAAGAAAGTGCCAGGTTTCCTTAAAAAAGATACCTGCCTGGATAAGGATGACCCATGTGCACCAGGAGAAGAACGTCAAAAAATAAAATTTTAAGACACTGTGGGTGTCATGGGTGAGGAGGTATGTGCTTCAAGAGGGGTACTGCCAGAAAGGTAGGTAAAATGTCGAATTCATGGTTAGAACAGTAATGTTCCATAGAATACGTCGAGGCTAGAGCAGCTAATGAAAAGCGGTGAAGTGAGATTTGTGTATTACATAAAATCTCTTATGCACGTGCCATCCATGTTTGGGAATGGCAAACCTGGATCATTCCCACTTTGTGGTTGAAACGCAAGTGAAACATATATGCAACTGAGCTGTGACAGGAAGCATATCATGAACATATTCCTGACTTTATAGTAAAACTTCAGAAAGCCACACTTTAAAACTGGAGAAATGAAAGAATAAAGGCAATCAATTTGCATTTCAGTTCAAAGAAACTGTATTAGAAAAATACTGAGATAAAACAAAGAAAGAAATACTGTTGAACTACAAAAAAGGTAAACCAGTTACATCGAAAAACATACAAATTAGAACAATCTGTGTTTACCACAAAACATTATTATCTTAAAATGAAAATTTCTGACGAAATGGAGACCATTACATATTCAAGAAAATCTTAGAAGGGGTAGAAGTTCAGCAAGTTGCCTTATCAGTGTAGTCCCAAAAAGAAGTGTGGCAGGGAATACAGGAACTAACAGGTTGTGCTTCTTTGAGACTAAGACAAGCACAAGATAATTAAAAAAAACATTTTTCTACTCCGGGAATGCATAGAGATTGAATTTTGATTGACTTGTCACATATGACATCTTATAGCTAAACGTCAGGCAGTGGTAAGATTAATACAAATTCAAGTATTTGCAGAATATTTGAGAAACTTCTTAGTTGGTTGCGTAGGCCCCATCCATAAAAACAGAAATTTAGAATCCACATTTGCTGTACAGATTGTAAGTTTGGGCAATATATCTAGAGGCAATGGCTAAAAGGAATGCTGAAGATTTTTCTAGATTGTTTAGCTCGATATGAACTACCTACACAATTGCAATCAGGTCAGTGGTCGAATATTACATCAGATATTTTCAACGAGTTACGGATAGCTTAGAAGTAACCAATTTCCATAGATTTTGTATAATACAGAGTCGCAAGGAACATCCGAACTATGACATCAATGTTAGAAGACAGTAAGTGTTCAGTGCTTACAGTTAAGACTATCCAGAACAGCGAGGTACCAGAATTCCGGGTGTGTTGCTTTAATTGTGTTATTAGGGATGCATTTTAAGAATCATCTAAAATAATTAGAATTAACTTTCGGATATGAAGCAGGTGGACTACCGAAATTAATGTTCGCTGAGAATGGCACAGCCTTAAGCAGCATTGATGACTCTTCACATCGTGAAGCAATTTGGGTTCAAATGCAAATTTATCTATATGATAACGACATTTGCCAGAAGTTGGCAAGTAATTGCTCAACCTAAACTTCACGCATTGAGTACCACCAATAAGAGACTACCTAATCATTATACTTTTACATTTAATGTTAATGCCATATCTGAAACCCATATGATCAACAACCTGGGGGTTATCACTGATCAAAAACTCAGCTGTGCTCACCACATGAACAGAGTGGTTTGCCAGGAATAATGCAATGAGTAACTGAACTGATGTCGCGCACCATCCACAAGGAATGCGGTGAAATGCGACCACGATTTGATTGCATGAGTATGAAACTCCAATAATTCGAAGAAAATTGACCCAACCTAGCAAAAAGGAGGCTACGTAATTATCAATGCGTTTATATATACCTACTGTCTCCACACCGAAATGTCAGTCAGAGAATTGTGTAATTTCAACTTGATACACTGAGAAATTCATGGGGGGTTACTCAATTAAAATCTTCCAACCACGCAACCACGTATATCCAGAACGACAAAAACAGTACACATTTGGGATTACCACCAACTTCATGCAACTTCCCTCTTCACTCTAAGTCACTTTCCATTCTGACTTGGGGGAAAAAAATCGACGTTTCTTCACTGCCTTTGGGTCCTCATCTTGTACTACCCTCACCAGTGTCATTGCAAGTCAAGCTACAGCACGTGAACTTCAACAGTTCAAGACAGCAGGTCATCAACTCCTTCTTTTTTGCAACTGGGGACAAACAATGCATGCAGGCAAAAAAGAATTTCCCACCTTTGACAAATAACAATCTTTTGCCTTTTTTTTTAAAAAAAGGGAAAATTGGTAAATCAGAGTTCAGAGACAACATATTTGGGCTGTATGTCAAAGATTAGTAGTTAAGCAAAATATTCATCTGCTAGGATTGCCAATAGATTTTAAGTTATGGCAGTTTCTTGTTTCTTTCGTTGCATTTTAAATATAGTGCCTCAATAAAACTGTTTTGCTTCAAGTTGAGTAGTTTGACCATTCGAATTACAGCTTCCACAAAACGCCATACATTATATATTCAAACAATAAAACGTTGGACACTATGTATCTGCATCTACATATATATTGAAGGGGGTTACTCTGATCCACAACAAACTGGGAATGCTTTCATGATCAAAATCACAAATTCCATTTTCAATACAGCATGGTTGTTCTCCAAGGCAGTGAGCAGAAATGTGTCAGTGTCAATTATTTCACCTGCTAAATTTGCATGATTGGAAATGGATTTGTGAAATGTAATAATAGGTATTTTACTTACTCAGATGTTCCTTCACATGGAAGACGTCACTTCAGGAATTTTACAGGAAGTGCACAAAGCAATGATTTTGGAAACGGCCAACAATTGATGTTGAAGTTGTCTCTGTCTCACAGAGAAGGGGAAGCCGTTGGAGCAATCGGGCAGCATTTACAGTTGTCAGCATACCATGAATTTTTTTTAGAAATAGATAAAATTGTTCTGATAATTAAACAGCTTTAGCATGAAAAGTGAAAGAGCAGTTTGAATTACAATTCAAGCGGGGGGGGGGGGTGGAGGAATGCAGAAGACAGAAAGGGAGATGCCAAGAAAAAATGATAACGGAAAGTTGACTTAATATAGCAGAAGTAGATATAAAAAGAAGGAGCAGTGTTGAGTACAGTGATGGAGAGCAATCCATTGCAAATAATGGTCTGATGGGAATCATTTTATACACGTCCAATTGTTGCCTTCGTCTGTCGGGAAGGAGGTAAATTTTATTTCTGCGAGTGATTAAACAAATAAACTGGCTGGCGACGAGGTGAGCATTGATTTTTTTTCAATACAATTTGGCAGGTAGAGCAAAGGAGGAACCGAACAACCCAATGTTACAGGGAAAATCCTGAACTGTAGCCAAAACCGAGAGAAAACGTTTTATAAATAGGAGGAGCTTCCCTGGTCAACAGTTAATAAATTTGAAGGCTTCCAACAATGATATTTTGTGGTGGCAGTTGAAGTAGGATGAGCGACAGCGAGACCAGGGATCTGACGGGGAGGTACATTTAAAATATGTATACTTACTTTGGAGGCTCAGTGTTATTCATTTTTTTTGGCGACCGTTTCATTGAGAGGAGCGACAGAGTGGACCAGAGGTCTGACGGTAAGGTAAAATTAGCACTTAGAAACTTATATCGGTGGTACAGTGTTTTTCGTTTTCTTCGGAGGCACATCGAGTGGAACGAGTGACATCGTGGAACAAAGACACGTTGGGACGGTAAATTTAAAGTATATAAGAACTTACCTCATGTATAAGTGGAGCTCACGCTAAGCAGGAGAAATCACGTGTCTGCTAAGTGACACTTCATATTTGGGTGCCTCTGTACCTGAAGCACTACCTGGGTATGGCTCCCACTGGTACTCCTCCTCCAGCTAGAAAAAATCATTCTGTTCGCTGGATTGTTAAGGCGATTAAGTTTTTAAAATTATTTTGAGTTGTTCCCTTGTTTTGTTGGGAATATAGAGCATAGGGAATGGAGATTAGTGCAGGAGGGTCGTTAAGAAGACATACAGTGTGTCTGCATTGTGGGAAGGATTTGAAAGCTTTGGAAAGGGTTCAAAGAAGATTTTAAGGATGTTACCTGTTATGGAGGGAAGGTATTTCGAGGAAAGTCTGATAGATTTGAGGCTGTTTTCATTTCGGAAAAGAAGATTGATAGCTGTCTTGTAAGATGAAACATGTAGGATAATTAGAGGGTCAAATAGATTGGACAGTGAGTGTCTTTTTTCTTAGATGGCGATCGAAAAATTCGACAATACCCCTGTACAGCGCAGGGCAGTAAAAACGTTTTTGAACTTTAGCTGACTTTTTTCTCACCCCGAAATGCCGACAATGTTTTAGCTAATGCAGCATTTTCATCATGTCCTTTCTATAAACCCATGACAACACGATTTGATGAACATCTCTACATGTCCGATTTGCCTGAAGATGTGACGGTTGCCATTTGCTCAGTAAGAGATAATTGTAAGCTCACAACATTCATAGATACTTTCCGGTTCTTTTTCCTTGCAAGCTTGTTGATACAATTGCGTTAAATTTTCGTTTTTCTGCTGTAATTCAGATGATTGTTCTGAGCTATAGTAGTCTGTTGTGTCATCTATTTGCTACTAGTTTGTGTGCACCCGTCTAATCAAATAGAGTTCAAGCTAATTTCATTTCCACTTCCTTACCTGCACATTTTAATCTCTCAATTTCAATTGGTGACGTTGTGACCTCGTTGTCACACAGTCAGGAAAAAGAAAATCACAGGTTATGTGTTCGACAATAATTCAGTTGTCTGAGTTTCCACTGGCTTTCATCCACAATAGGCTGCCTCTAAATCAGCTCTACCATTAGGAAGGACAAATTGCATTCCTGGAGCTGAGCGTTTGTCCACTACACAGATCACGACTTCCTTTTTCTTCGTTGAACAGTCTGACCTCAATTTACTTAATTGAACACTCCTTGTCTCACCATGAGTTTCTGTTACTCGAAACTTTTCTGGTAGTAGTCCTTCAGAGGTACAAGTTTCCACATCTTTCAACATCACAGATAGAGACAATCCTGGGTCCCATCCCGGCATGTACTCACTTGCTCTATTTAATAATTTACCAAATTTCACACATCGCCCAAAATGTGGTCTCTGAGTTCTAATTTATCAATTTATCCTTTCTCAATGCTAGCGGTCTTCTGACTTCAAGATGAAAACTTATTCAAATGGACTTCATTTGATCGTTTCAACTGGTGCAATTTGTACATGCTGGTGCAGCTTTCCAATCTCCACTGTGCTTTCTGTGACCACTGCAACAAACATCACTGGTTTATCCTGTTTTCCTGTGTCTGGGTTCACTTTGCTTTCCCTAAACCATCAATACTGTGACGTTATTTCACCTACATTACTGCACAGATATCACTGAAGCTTTTTTTAGCTTCGCCATCCATTTTAGGGGAGCTTCATATTTTTATCTGTTATCAGTCAGCCTGCTGACCTTCACTCAAATTTACTTTTCCTTTTCCACGACAGCATTTATCTACTCCCGAATTTCTTTCACTCACAGATTGATACTGATCATGGAAGCCAAACATTGCTTTATGGACCAAGCCATAATTCAAACCATTTCACCTACTAGTCTTGCCATGTTAACAGCCTACACTTCAAGATGGATTCCAAGTACCCAGGAAGATAATTTTTAAATTCCACCAATGCAATCGTCTGTCTAAGGACGTCATAGTTTTGCTTTATTTTTGATTCCCATATCAACTGTTCAAAATGACTCTGCTTCATCCTCTCAAACTCAGTCTAGGTTTGACCAGGGTCTCTCCTTCGATTCATTAAGCGTTGTTTGTAGAATTCTGGCATAAACTCACGAGATTAAGAGGGTTTAGTTCGCCTCCCTATAAACTCAAGATATCTCATTTCATAGTGATGTTATCAACTCACTAGCTCTTCCTCAACGTCTGCTTTGGTTTTCACAAAACTTATTTGGTCACTGGTCAGTGTGCGTGTTTAGCCATTTGCTTAAATAAGAGAAAAAGGACGTCATCGTCTTTCTCATCAAGTAGGGAAATGCTTGTACATATTTAAACAGGTCTATGGATACCATGGATTTGCTCATCCTCACTCTCTTCCTCACGACGCTTACCATCAGCCTTAATATCAAACTTTATTTTTAAGATGACCTTCCTATCTACATGAAAAGTTCTGGTGGTCAAGCTGCCTCTCTTTCTTGCTTTCGTCTCTCACTTTTTCTCTCTCTTCTTTCTCTCGTTTTCTCTTTTCTTTACTTTTAATAGCAATTCAAACTGTTGCATTAATGTTGCCCTTCCCTTGTTTTTTGTCTTCAAATCAAACTAATTCGTTTATACTTGAATTTTAGCCATCGCTAATGATTCTGATGATTTTTCCAGCTAATTTAAATGCTGAGCTATTGCTGTTAGGATATCTAATTTTCTGATCGAAGGAGGCAGCTCCATCTTCAACCGACCAGATATATCCAGCAGCTTGGCCTTTATCACATTTTTTTAAAAAACCCATTTCACTTCTACCTCATCCCATAAAACTCTTGATGGCTGAAAGCCATTGCTAATCGCAGCACTGTTTAAATCAACCTAATTCCTTAAGCAGAACAATGTAGACTAACACCTACCAGTCACTGCTTTTGAGTGCAACAACCTTAATCCCAAATCAAAACTGTTGAAGGAATACCGCAAAAATCCAGAAATCTGGTATGTACCCGGCCAGACTCTCTCAAAACATTTGAAGAATGTCTGACAGTCCCTAACTTTTCTCGTTTTTATTCCGCAGGTGCACGCGGGTATACCAGGATTGGTGAAACTGTTCACCCCATTCAATTTTAAACAAAACCGAATTCATTTACAATAATACCAATAAGATACAAATTAAAGTGAAAATTATACAGAATAACTTCACTTATCCGAATAGGTAACAGACTTTTCAAACTTGATGTTATTCCCAATAATTGCAACAATCCCCATAAACACTCCTTAACACAAAACTTCAAATCAAATTAAGAATGTGGAGAGGTGTCAAAGAAAGAGTATACCAGCATGGACCTGTTTCTTTGATTTCAGCAGTTTCACAATACTACTGCTGAAAACCAGACGGAAAGAGAGATAACCTGAGGTAGGAGAACTAGTCATTGCACTTTCATTGTGCAAGTGTTTTGTTTTATACTGAAACACCTTTTGCCTGAGGCAATACCTGTTAGCTGCAGTCACATTGGCCCGAAAACCTTTCAACTTAGACTTTCTGGAACCTCTGACTTCTAAGTTGTCTCTGCGACAGAAAAACCAACATAACTTTGATAATGGAGTGGCATCATCGTAAACAGAAAATTATTCGGACTTCCCAGCGAATTCCGGGGTATCTGCCCATGCGAAAGAAATAACCTTTCGAGGTCATGTCGATTTTCATCGGGATGATCACTCAATAATTTCTCACAGTTTCTCAAGGCATCCACATGATCCAACTTAACTTATATAATATCAAATTTACGTTCACCAGGATTTGGTTCTTTAATCAAAGTGATAACGACGGTCACATTCTCTAATTTAACCCTTGTCTCTCAAAATCCCTTTTGAGTACATGCAAGTGACATATTCTATGAGATTCTGTTATTTCTGCATTTGTTAACACATTATTCATCTCCATCGATTTTCTTAAGATTGGACTAGGCTGAATAAGCATTCCATTTACACGTTCACATACCACTGGAAGTAAGACTACAACATTACCTCGAGTAAAAAAATAATTACAGCTAATACATCAGGGCAGGATTGAATTTGAATTAGAATTAGAATCACAATCTCTACAGTTTGGAAAAAGCTTCTTCAGCCCAACACGTCCACACTCTCCCTCTGATGCTTAACCTACCCAGACCCATTCCGCTACCCTATATCCTATTCTGACCAATGCCTCTAAACTACACGTCAGTGAACACTATGGGCAATATAGAGTTGCTAATACAACTAACCTGGAGCTTTTGGATTGTGAGAGGAAACCGGAGCACCGGGAATAAACACAGGGAGAATGTGCAAACTCTACATAGTCGCCCAAGGATGGAATTGAAGTCGTTATCTGGCGCGGTGAGGCCGCAGTGAGAACTATTGAACCACCATTTCGCCCTCAACGACCATCGATCATCAAACACAGAGCATCAACCCTAATGCAGTGTGTCACTATCATGACAACCACTGCAAGATGTGTCAGAGTGTTGACACAAGTATCTCCATTCCACATGGGGACACGAAAATCGTGTCAACGATGCGAGAAGGCATGGTACATTGTCAATAAAAGCAGACGTTATGGTAACGCACAACTCATAACAAACACCAGACATTGGTTTCCCTCCCAGTCGGGAAACACTATAGCAGTCGGGGGTTTCGTTCTCGGAGCTTTTGCTGACTATCCTCCAATGTGGACTTCCGGACAGACAATGATGCAAAGTGGTCGAGCAGTGACTGATATCCAAAATGAGGATACCAATGAGGATAGCCTTAATTGGAATCTTGGGTTAATGTCACACTACAACTGACCTCAATGCACTCTACACACTATCTTTCTCACACACACGCAAGCACACACGTGCACACATGCACACTCATGCTAACAAACCACACTCATACAGATACATACACGCTCTCATGCAAACACACATACATTGTCCACACTCGCAAACATGCACTCACCCTCTCACAGGCTTGTACTCCATAAAACTCACAAAAACACTTAACCAAGTTTTCATAAACACAAATGCACTCTCTCTCACGAGCACTCACATTCATATGCATGGATTTTCTCTTTCATGGACGTACATTTAATTCTATTTTGGAGAATTTGCATTTGTAGAATTATATTTGCAGATATATCCAAAAATGCACAAGCTGCAGGCAGTCAAGATGGTAGTCAATCCATGTAATATCTTATGAATTCCTCATTGAAACTAGTAACAGTGTGACTAAGGATTTGGACACAGGAATAAGCTATCCCTACACCTTCAATGGTCTGAGCTGAGATGTCACTTTTAAAAAAAAATAAAACGTTATGATAGCTCAAGAATGTGCACTCAAAATAAGTTCTGTGACTTCTATAATATTGAAGTGAAACTTGTAACTCATTCAGAAAGATGAAAGACTTAAAAACAATCTAGGTTTGATCAATATATCATATCGATTGCATGACAATACAATCATGTGATACCAATAACGCGTCTAATGATTTATGCTCCACAATCACCGATGAAGGAGCAGTGGACAGATAGCTAGCGCTTGCAAATATACCTGCTGGAGGTTAACCTGGTGTTGTATGATGTTGTGGACCAGACCTGACCCCTCAAAATAATTTTATGCAAGTAGCCCAGACGGTAAATTTGTTATTTATTTCAGGTAAGTGTAGAACGGTATGTCCCAAAGTGGATTCGCTGATCCGACTGCCACGTTCTAAACAAGCACAATTCATTCAAGAAATTATAGAATGCCACTCAAAGAACAGAAATAGAAGACCGGATAACTTATCCTCTCCAGTAACCCGATAAACTATCCAATCTTAGCGATGCAGCTCCGAAAGTACTTGAAACAGTCCAAATAAACTCATCACTTTGTACAAAGACTAAAAAAAAGATGTCAACCAGGGCATATCCGTTTGAAGTTGCAGTGTATCTGGCTGTACTTGCCCCAGCAGGCTTTCTTCACACACACTGCTGCTAAACTGACTCAAAAACACTGAGCTTAATGAGCTCGCTGGTCACTCTCTTTTGATTATGCTGTTTTGTTTGGAAAACAGTATAGCCTGAGCAGGGAGGCATTATCTATTAGGGGTGAGCAAAATAGGAGCTAAGAAACCTCACAGTCCCAGCATAGTTGAAGCATGACAAATTACACTCTCTCTGGATAAATAATTCTACAGCATGTAAACCTTGCAATAAGGCCAACAGTGCCGTACATCCCCGCTTAAGAAAATGCACCATCAATATCCAAAGATGGCTTCCTGTTTCAAAATTCCAGAAAATAATGGTTAATATGCTAAAACTCACAGCTACCTTCACCGACTGTAAACATGAACGTGCATAATTACATTCGATTCCGTCTGTAGTTTCCCCACCACCGACCGTCTCCATCTGTCTTTTGAGTCTTGATAGTGCAATGGCAAACACAATTTCTTGACGTGCCACATGCATAATTGTCAAATTGAATCGCAGTGACAACAGTTTGGTACTATTTCCCTAAATTTCTCCACAAATTACGTTAGGTTCTGTGCATTGTCTACGGTTGTCTCAAATGCTTTGCTGATAATAGAAACCCTGGAATGCTGTATCAATACCAAGTGTAAAGTCTATATTTCAACTGTTGATGTAGGATCAACTCCCTGGTGAAACACCTGATAGGCCTTTCTAACCTCTCGTCGTGTTCCTGCAGGAGCGTTGAACTGACATCCGCATCACTTGTCTCGATAGCGACCTTGAAAAGCTTTGTGTAACCAGATATGGGTAATACCAGAGCAGTGCTTAACATAGCCTTCAGGCTGTAAAACATCTTCTGACAGTCCGCTGTTATTTGAACTTCTTGCCTAATTTTAGCAATTTAATGAGTGGAACAGCCACACTGCTAATTTTCGGCACAAACACTCTATAAAATGCACTGACTGACAGGACTTCGCTTTTCTATGTTTTGCTGTTGATTGTGGAAAACTCCCCAACTACTTTCGTTTTCGCATCCCTTGGGACCATTTGTCTGTGTCCAATAACCTAGCCCAGAAAGGTGACTTAGGCTTTGGCAAATTCACCTGTGGCTAGGTTCACCACAAAGTCTGCCGTCCGAAGTCGATGTGACAAGTCCGATTAATGTTGCAAATGTTCCTTCCCTGGGTGACTAAAAGTCACCAAGTCATCGATGAACAGAGAATAGTTGTGTAATCCGGCAATGATCTTATTTTTTTGTCTCTAAAATGTGGCCTGAGCATTTCTACTACCAAATGGCATAATGTAAAGTGGTGCAGTCCATTTGCCATTACAAAAGCCGAAATTGTCTTTGCTAATTCTGACGAAGGTAACTGCCAGTCGCTTCTTCCCATCTCTAACTTAGAAATGTAAGTTGCTTGTCCCACCTCTTTTCAACACAGTCTTCCAGCCACTCAATTAGAAATACATCAGTCTTTGTAACTGCATTGTCTTTGCGATAGACCTCACATAACGTGTTGGGTAACATCTGGCTTTGGCATCATTATTATAGTTGATCTTCAGTTAATGAAAGTCACTCCGATTATGCCAATTTCGATCATGCGTTCAATCTCCGTCTAACCTATGCAAATCTTAGATGATTATATCTTAAGAAAGTTGCTTAATCAGAACTGCATCACCCATATCTACACCATGCACAATTAGGGTCGTAATTCACAAATTGTTACCACATATCTCTCCATGCAATAGTAAAAGCACGTTCAGGTCATTTTTATTTTTCCAAGGAAATCATTTAAATTATTTACCCCAATTTTTGACAACATCTTCATGGTCATATTCAAATTGAGGCAACTCCAATTGACTATCCTCAAAGATTTGTTGTTTTTCTTTCCAAGTGTGTTGTCATCATTAACACCTTCTCCTCACGCTTTCCTTCCTTGACAAAATACATTTTGAGCATATTCACACGACACATTCTGTGAGAGTTTTTCCTGTTTGGAGTCCCTATCAAGGTCTTCACGTCACTCAGTTTCCTTTCGATTTGCTTTTGAAGGTTCACCTATTACTGCCTGTTTTGATAGTGTGTTGCAATAGTTTTAAATGCTGTCTTGCCAACACCCCAGCATTATGTAACCGTTCTGTGAAATTGACAAACTATGCAAATGTTTGGTCTCTGAATTCGGACTTGCGACCTTCTCCTTAATCAATTTTAAAATACCTCTCATTGTATGCCCTAAAATATAATTCAAACGCACAAACTTTGATTGATTCATTTTTGCATGCCTGATCACAGAAAAGCACAAACGGAATTGCTTTATTCCAGTCATCTTAATATTCCTCACGAGAAGTCCTCAAAATGGCTTTTAGCGTTTGATGCCACGTTTCTGATCTTCATTCGACTGTATCTCCATCAGTTATTTTTTTTACCGTGGAAAAAAAAGATTGCGTAATTCCTCTACAATCATTTTAGCTGTGGTATTGCTTAATGGGATGGCCTCTGAAAATCTAGTCGATCCATCCATTATTGTGAACAAATACTGATTTCTATTTCTTCTTTGAGATAGGGGACTTACTCAGTCAATTTCGACTCTTCAATTGCTCGAATAGGCAAGAAAGGTGCAGGTTTTATTATCGC
Source organism: Chiloscyllium punctatum (assembly GCF_047496795.1). Taxonomy (NCBI): domain Eukaryota; kingdom Metazoa; phylum Chordata; class Chondrichthyes; order Orectolobiformes; family Hemiscylliidae; genus Chiloscyllium; species Chiloscyllium punctatum. The sequence continues at coordinate 35,685,758 of NC_092772.1, forward strand.
TTGTGGTTTTCAAATTACCTGACATGTATGACACGTTTTGTAAATTTGAACAACGTCTTTGCGCAGTCCAGGCGAGGAGAAATGTCTTTGCATTTTGACGTGTGTCTTCCTTACTCCTAATGACTTCCGAGAGGTAGCTCATTCGCTAATGTCAACACCTCCCTCTCGACCTCATTTGCAAGACAATTTAATGAATTTCTGCCCATTTCTTACCTGCTTAAATATGTAGTCGTCTCCCTTTCTTCAGTAAGGCATCCTTTTAGGTAATAATACTCAGGAATGCATCCAGATTCCACTGTGTATTTGTCTTTCACCACAACTGCATGAAATGTTCATACTTACGCTGTAACTCAGTGAGTTTTGCAGAGCTAAATTTATTTTCATGATTACCTGTTTGCTCTTCTTTTGGCTCAAATATGTGATTGAAAACAGACTCTGCTAATGCCATTTCAGCTTCCTTATCCATACCCTTTGATATCTCCAGTTTTAGCTATTGATACTGTGAACACGTTACTATACAATGAGTGCAGATACGAGGGTATAATTCCTGCACTACTTCCGGTGCCCGAATCTCCACTAGCTTTTCAACCACAGTAGGCGGCACGCCTACTGGTGAAACAAGAATCTCAGTTGCAAGGACAAATTATATTCTTGGAGATGAGGTTTTGTTCACTTCTTCTAACGCACATTATCCACTCCTTTCTGGACACTCGCCTAACTTTTCATAATTGAATGCTTTTGTTTTATCACGAATTACCGTTACAAGTATTTTCTTCTGTTAAAAGTCTTTTACGATTCCATATCTCCTCATCCTTCTGCATCAGATTGAGAGGATCTATGACATTTAACAGTTTAAGCTCGCTGCTTGCTATTCATGACCTATGGGAAGAAATTTTACCTTTGCAGATCTCTTTTTTCCAGCAGATCTGGCGCTTTCTCCTTAAGGCAATTCTGATCAGCGTTTACACTCTGATGCAATGTTCTAGATTCCATTGTGCTTTCTGTAATAATTCCGAAAAAACTTCGAGACTTGACCTGTTTTCCTTCATCTGGCTTCTTCCTCGCCCACCGGTACTGATTTCATGTGGCCTACTTTGTTGCAGTGAAAACACGAGAGTTTTTTTTACCTACCCTGACCCTTCAAGGGTTTCCATGTTAGCCTGTGCTGATTTATCCTTACGATCTTCACCAACATCTACATTTTATTTTCCACGTGAGGATTTCTCATTGGCCCAATTTCTATTCTTCATTGACTGAAATTGTTACAGGAAGCCAAACCGTGTTTTATGCACCAACACCTTAATCATCAGAAATTTCAGCTTGTAACCTTATCGTTTTAACTCTCTGCTCTTCCACATGAGTTCAACTTACTACTTCACTAAGCCTAACTTCAGCCTTCGTCTCAATCCTTTTAAGCTGACTTTCCCTTCTAAGTATCATTTTCTGATGTTCAAACTCTCTCTATCTTCTTTCTCGTCTGTCACAGCGCTTCGTACTATTTCGTTCAATTCAACTAACATCCTTCGTTCGTTTTGTTTCTCTTCTGATTTTAATCATAACTCAAACTATTTCACCTCTGCTTCTAACTGCAGTTTCTTCGTTTGCAATTATTGTTTATCTATTTCTACAGATCATAATGGGTTTATCAGAATATTTTAATGTTTAGCTATTGCTGAAATCATCTCATCTTTCCTCATGTTATGAGGTAACTTAAACCACAGCTGGTCTACTACTTACCGCAACATGGCCTAACTTGCATTTCGTAAACCCCCAAGGTCACTTCTTCCACCTCCAGAAACGGTTTTGTCACTGAAAAAAACATTGCTCCCCTAGCGTTGTATAACCAACCAAAACAACACTCGAGGAAAAGGCACTAACAGCAACCACTCGATGTTTATAAGCTTCAAACAGGCTCCAAACTGTTGTGGACCAGGCCTCTAAATATTTTTATGCAGGTAGCCCAGATCATAACTAAAAAAAAGGACCTTGTAGTGAATAAAACCATTGAGGAGCAGGTAAGCATGCTGGAACGGATATTGAGGAAGCTGATGTGCTGAAAGTTTTGACAAACATTAAGATTGACAAGTCGCCAGGGCCATACCAGATTTGTCATCGGTGGCTTTGGGAAGCAAGAAATGTGATTGCTTCTTCGCTTGCGAAGATCCTTACATCCTCGCTCTCCACCAGAGTCGTACCTGAGGACGGGAAGGAGGCAAATGTAAGCCGTGTCTTCACGAAAGGAAATAGGGACATACCCAGCAATTACAGACCAGAAAGTCTCACGTCTGTCGTCTGCAAGGTGTTAGAAAGGATTTTGAGGGATAAAATTCATGACCATCTGGAAGAGCATGGCTTGATTAAATACAGAGGGAACGGCTTTGTGAGGGGCAGGTCATGCCTCACAACACTTATTGAGTTCTTTGAGGTTGTTACTAAACAGTTGATGAGGGTCGAGTGGTGGATGTGGTGTATATGGAATTCAGCAAGGCATTTGATAAGGTCCCCCATGGTAGGCTCGTTCAGAAGGTCAGGCGTAATGGGATACAGTGAAACTTAGCTGTCTGGATACAGAATTGGCTGGTTGACAGAAGACAACGAGTGGTAGTAGAAGGAAAGTATTCTGCCTGGAAGTCAGTGGTGAGTGGTGTTCCACAGGGCTCTATTCTTGGGCCTCTACTCTGTAGTTTTTATTAATGATTTGGATGAGGAGATTGAAGGATGAGTTACCAAGTTTGCAGATGACACAAAGGTTGGAGGTGTCGTTGACAGCACAGAAGACTGTTGTAGGCTGTAGCTTCACATCGACAGGATGCAGAGATGGGCTGAGAGGTGGCAGATGGAGTTCAACCTGGATAAACGCGAAGTGATGCATTTTGGAAGATCGAACTTGAAAGTTGAGTACAGGATTAAAGATAAGAGTCTTGGCAGTGTGGAGGAACAGCGGGATCTTGGAGTGCAGGTACTTAAATCCGTTAAAATTGCCACCCAATTGGACAGGATTGTTAAGAAAGCAAATGGTGTTTTGGCTTTCATGAACAGGGGGATTGAGGTTTAAGAGCCATGAGATCTAGTTCCAGCTCTATCAACTTTGGTTAGACCGCACTTGGAATACTGTGTCCAGTTCTGGTCGCCCTGTTATAGGAAAGATATGGATTCTTTGGAGAGGGTTCAGAGGAGTTTTAACAGAATGCTGCCTGGAGTGGATCGCTTATCTTATGAAAAGACGTTGACTGAGCTCGGACATTTTTCTTTGGAAAAAAGAAGGAAGGGAGGGGACCTAATTGCGGTGTACAAGATAATGTGAGGCATAGATAGCCAGAGACCTTTTTGCAGGGCATAAATTGTTAAAACGAGGGTTCATAGTTTCAAGATGTTTGGCGTAAAGTATAGAGGGGATTTCAGAGGCGGGTTCTTTACTCAGAGGGTTGCATTGCCAGCAGCAGTGGTGAAAGCGAGTTTATTAGGGATCTTTAAGAGAATGCTGGACATGCATATGGTCACAGAAATTTGAGGGTTCGTACATTAGTTTACCTTACATGCAGATCAATGGTCGGCACAACATCGTGGGGTGAAGGGACTGTTCTGTGCTGTACTGTAGTATGTTCTATATTCTATATTCTATAACTTGGCTAGTTATTTTAGGAAAATTCGTAGTGGCAGTTACCAGAGAGAATTAGATGATCCGACTGACAAGTTTTGAACGAAGATAATTTATTTATAACATAATGGATTGAGACACAAATGACACTAAATAGATTATCGGATAATAATCCTACCTGACAACCCAACAGACTATTCCGATTAAAGACGCTGCTCCGAAAATACTTGCAACAGGTACAAATAACACATCCCTTAGCAAAAAGTGTCACCAAAGAAGCAATCCAGCATCGATTCTTTGCACACGCTGATGCTGAACTAAATCAAAAACTTTACATTAAACGAAGGCTTGCTGTCCACCCCCGTTTGATTATACTGCCTTTTTTAAAGACATGAACGCCTTAGGCCGAAGGCATTATCCTTATGGATTAAACGGAAAGAGCCCAATTAACCCTTTGAAACCCAGCCTAAATGGAGCCTGGCCAATTACACCCTATTTTTAAAGAAAACTCAAGGGCACAGTAACGTTTCAAAAAGACCTACATTTTGACAATAAAATTTAACTTTGTCCACCCCAGTCCAACAAATGCTCCTCCATATGACAACCCACATTCGTCACTCCATGTGTGTGCTGTCAACGCTGACGTACTAACGTTTCCTCTCACTGCATGTCACGAAGAACAAATCAATTGAACTGACTTGAGTAAATTCATTTTGTGCATCACTTTGTGCCAATACTGTGGGGTGTAATTACTTTATCCTGAGCCTTTGCATAGTCATGACTATAAGTGGTGTGATACCGGCCTGGCCAGTCCCCACCAAAACATTTTTAAGAAGTTAGGCCAGTCCTGACCCTTTCTCGCTGTTTTCAACCAACGTAGGTTGGATATCCCAGGAGTGATGCAGTTTGTCAAAATACTGGGTTTCAAGCAAAGCAGAAATTATTTACACAGCCTCAAATGTAACACAAAGAAAAGAAAACCGAAGTTAGAATAACAGTGATTTGAATTACTATGACATGTGCTGCAAATTTACAAATGAGATGCTTCAATTTCGTACAACATCCCTATAAACGCAGTTCTTGGCAAATAAGGTACATTCAAGGCAGAACCTTCCAGAGAGATGTCAGAGGGAGAGCAAGGAGCAGCCACAGAATCTTTGCTGAAGCACAGAACCTCTTTCCATATTAGCTGCAACTCTGTCCACAATGTTTCTATCATAAACTAGGCAAATCGCTGAACTGGGAGAACTGGTGACTTAATTGTACAGCTATCAAAAAAATCGAAAAGATTCTTCCCTGACTGTTGCCTTGGGCTTTATCCGTTAAACATTGGTAAAGAATACCGACCCAGACGAATTGGAAATTCTGTCTATTCCCAGCCTGCTGAAAAGAAAACAAGAAAAATATTTTTTTTTCTTAAAGAAACAGAATTGTCCCAATAATACTTAGATATTGTCACTACCGTTCCAGTTCTCCCTACGATTCTGAATGATGCACGATTGATTGAAGTTTCTTTATTCTGAATACATTTTATGCAATATTCGAGACATTATCGTAATGTATTTCCTGTGGGTTGTCCGTATCCCGTTAGGCAAAATATGAAATTTTCTGCAATCCTATTCGACTTGGTTTTGTTGAATCGATTCCTGATATCCTCTCAATGTATCCTTTTATGACACGAAATATAAAATCCCACTCTTTTGTTCGACCATTACCTCTACCATTATAGGTTGACTGTAGTCTTTCGTTGGCAACTTCTGAAGTTCAACTATTTAAAAAAAAATCTCCCTCTGTTCTGAAGGGAGGCTTCAATGTATTGCCTTTTCTTTGTCTTCTTTGCTTTTATTTGTAACTCAATGTCCTTCATTGCCTTTTTCATATTCAAGCTGCTTCATTGGCCATTGAATTTCAGAGATTTGAAATAATTATGCTTGAATTACTGACAAATGTAATTGCACAGTTATCTCAAACAAACAGGCCTACAACATCAGCTCATATTTCAGTTTTGAAAGCTTTGATTTGCAAACCTTCTGTCGATCTCTTGAAATTACTTCTTCAACTGTCAATAACTGTTCAGTTCCTGAAAGAGTAATCGTCACACAAGTCGTTCTCTATATAAATTAAGCCAATACAACAAGAAAAAAGCATTCATCCATCACTATCTTTCATTTCAAACTAATAGAAACCAACTGAAGAATGGAAATGTTGTTCTCCATAAAAGCCCCTATTCTATTGTGGAACAGATGAAAGTGCCTTCATATATATCAAGGAGATAGCCTGACTGTATGTTATTCTTATTTGAAGAAAAGAATTCCAGAGATAACTCAGTTGTTTGCGCTACTGGCCTTCATACAAAAAACATTTCATTTTACATCCAGTTACAACACACACAAAGGAAATCAGAATTGTACTAACTTTAACTCTATTAGAAAATCTACCAGAACAATAGGTTATTTAACTACCAAATAGAAGCAGTTCCAATACAGCAACATCGTATACAGGCAGCCGTGCAAATGCCAAAATCAATAAATTTGATTTTTTTCACAAAAAAAAAACTATAGGTCAGGAGGAAAGAGCATCTCGAGAAACTTCTGACAGAGACAGTGGGGGAGGGACAAAGAGATAAAGAGGTGGAGTGTGAATGTGTGAGAGATAGATGGATCAATAGATTGATAGGTAGGTAGATCGTTTGACAGATAGAGTGATTGACTGATTGATTAATTGATTGATTGTTTGATTGATTGATAGTGAGAGAGAGAGAAATCTGACGTTTGCTCTGTCGGCAAGGGATGGAACAGATTCTGCGAGGAAATTCAAATCCCCAACATTTGATACGTTATCTCAAACCCTGGTAGTATGCGAGGCTGACTCGAACATTTTAGGCTGTTTCTAATCTATCAATATTAAAAAAACGAAGATTTTATTAGTTGTTTAAGTTATTGGCTTGGAACAGTACGCTCAATATCTCTGTCTTCAACTCTCCATAAAATAAGAGTGAAATACGCCTTTTCAAATATTGTTCTCTTCACACCTTAAGGAACGTTCGGTGTGATGGCAATTAGGAGTAAAGTTACGTTTGATTATCATTGTAATATTATTGTTTCTTCTCTGTTGATGTCCTTTTAACTCGACATATCCGAAGATTTCATTCGAATTCTGTGCAGCTGAGATTGTTTCTTGAAACCTCGCACCATGAAATTCCAGCATTCACAGAGAAACAGCACGGACTTTTGCAATATCGATTGTCAGGATAATCGCGGGGGTTTAAGGTTCATTGATGATCTGTACCACTGGTTCTGGTTGTAGTCGTTCATCAGTTCCCCAGGGTGTTTGATTTTCTTACAAATCTGTCTTATCACTCCTTCGCGACATCTGCAGTGCTGTGTGTGTTCCAGGCGTAGGGTGTTCGTTGTGATCTTCTCCAAAACAATACAGCTTTTATTTTTCTGTCTTGCTGGTTATTCTACTTTCAGTTTGGGAAAGTCGTGATATTTGTGTGGGGTCTATTTCAATGTGCTTGTTCATGGAACAAATGGATGAATACCAGGCCTTGCTGATGCATTGTGATTCACATATCTTAATATGCCTGAAGTGGAAACGTTAAACGAAATGAGCAGCCAAAAAGGAGAAAATATTGAGTTTAATTCTCATTTAATAGGTTGATTTGTGAGCGAGTTGACATGAATAAAACAATGTCAGAGTGTATGAGATTTGTATCAAATTTTGGCGTTGCTGAGAGTGTGTTTGCTTCATAGAATGTTGAAAAAGATGTCCAGCTGAACAATCATTCCCCACTATTTTGGACATTGCCAAAGCCACAGGAGAGACAATGTGCTGCAAAACTTAGAAGGAAAGACTTTTTTAATCAAAAAAGGCGAAAAGAAAATCGAGGGTGCAGGACTTCTTGGGAGAGTTGTAATGTTGCAAAAGATCAAGAGTGAAATCCAGCATTAAAAATGAACTGTAATTACAATAGATTTTGGTAAGAAGTTGAAATGAAAAGACTGCAACACAACTCAGATCCAAGCAATAACTTTTATTGAATTAAGTGAAGCTTAAAATTATCTTTATCAGGTGGTGTATTGTCTTACTAATGAGGCGGATACATTGACACACTCTAACATGAAAATTGGCGTGCCCCATATGTGGCCAAAAATAAATATTTCATTTTGAATATATTTTTAAATATTGATGAATAAGGCAGACATTTCAAATATCTTCAAAAAGTACGCTCCATTAAGTAAGAACAATAAAGTGACAACATTCTCTCTACGAGTACCAAACTATATTATACTGGTAATATTAATTTTTAAGATGCATAATCATTTATTAGCAGACATTATTAGCCTTGGCCAACACAGGCAGTTTTATTTTCAGCCAAAGCATAATGAATCAGCGTGAGAACAACTTATTCGAGCAAAATAGTGGTAAATATTGGAAAAAAAAGGAAACGTTCTTGTGGATATATGGTCTGACATATGCACTGCAATTTTTTGTTATGAAGTTTTAAAATGCCAACTGTAAACGAAAAAAGTCGAATAAACCCTGATAGCAGTTATGGAAAAGTGAACAGGGAAAAGGTGACAAACCAAATGAGGAATTAAAGCAATAAACGTAACGACATGTAACATGCATTTGTTTTTTTTCGGATTCTGTTGTTGATGATCGATCAAAATTTATTTTTTTACCCTCTTTTACCTTAAATTGCTGATTGTGAAACCAATACAATCAGATTACCATATGTATAACTCTAATAGTTTGATGGAGGGAGTTTCAGAATTTTAGCTTTTATAGAATAATGACTATATAATTTCAAGAAAATATGGTGACAGGCTTAGATGTGAGCATGTGGGCAATCCTTTCCTCAAGCAGCTATAGACGTTTCCTTCCTTATCATACTCTTGTGTAACTGGAAATTACTGTGCAGGCAGCTCTCACGAATTAATACCGTTCTCTCATGTGCACATAACGACCAAGGTGTCAGTATTGGAGTATTGAATGCTTGTAGCTTTGGCACAGATAAAGAACAAAAGATCGATGAGCATGGAGCATTGTTTCTGTATCGTGTGCGTATGGGTATATGCTTGTGTGCGTTTTTTTGGAAGGGATCAGGTCTCAGTCTTTCCTTCTGTCTTGCAGTTGTAGAAATCGAATTACAGAGGCATGCTGTGCTTTTCTTACCTCGTTACCTTGTCGTTGACGTGTGTTTGTAGCCGTTGTACACACATGCCCTGTCCAGTTCACTTGCTGATCAACGTCAATTCGAGAGTACTGACAGTGGAAAATTTGCAATGGGTATGCGCCGAGTATCAGAGGGTGACGTCTGTATTGTCGCTTTTTGGAGAGGTTCAGTGCCATTCTGTTCCTCGAAGGTTTATTTCCACTTTCTGTATAGGTCTATGCATTTCACAGGTCTCATTATATTTGAAGATTGACTGCTTCAGAATCTCAGTTGTGCCACATTGTACTTCAGGTTTTCAATAACGATTTTTCGACTCATAACGTCATGATTGACTTAGTGTGAGAAATGTGTTGTGCTTTGAATACTAATATGGGGCACCACTTAGGAATGTTATGCGACTCAATGGCTGAGCAAGTATAACTGAAATTCATCTTACTTTAAAATTTGTAGGAAAACTGCGATTTCGACGCAAGCTTCATAGAGGTTTCTTTCTTGTTGTCAGATTTGATGATTGAATTTGTCTCGTGATATCTCCCTGCCAAGTGCAGACACTGCCATCTCACCAAATAGTAATGGGCAAGGCTCAGAAAAGCACGATTTGCACCACGAATGATTATGATATTTCCAAATGGAAAAGAAAAACTCTTAGAAATCTACTTAAAAACTGAAACATCTGAACACACTACGATTCTTTGATTATCATGATCCCTTCAACTACTTCCTAAAAGGAACTCAAAGTTTTGTTTCGACATTAATTTCAGACAGAGCTTTCAAAATTCTCTGCAAGCTCTAAGGCAAGCAAAATCTGCTCACTTTTGCTTCAGTAGGGATGTTCAAAAAGTTCTCTGCACATTCATAAAGAAAACCTCTTACGAACTGCTATGCATTGGTTAAACCGGATAATTTATTTGTGTGAAGAGACATTTCTGTGAGCGTGTGCGTGTGGGTGTGTGTTTCGGTGTGTGCCTGCGTGTGTGTGTGTGTGAATTTCAATATTGTGAAAACAGGAGTACCAGGCGGAAACACACAGAAACACGAGGAGAGCGTGAGTCTGTCTGTGTGTGTGTGTGAGACAGAGATTTATTGCCTAGTGGTCCGATTGCTCCAAATCTCAGTTTTGCATTTTCTGCATTTTCTTTTTATTACTCAGGGGTTCGTATTGCTGCCTCACAGTGCCAGTGACCCGGGATGCTATGTACGAACTATGTACGCACTATGTATGCACTATGAAGGAACAAAGCATTCTTCAGACAATCATACGGATAGCTTCAACATAAATATAGGTGCACTATAATGAAATGCATGAAACACATTACGGTATCAAAAAGGCATTTAACAATAGATATGAAAGTTGATTTGTCACAGGAAATGCTTTCCTTGTCCATAAAGGTGCCAAGTACGCCCGGAATGAAATCAGTTGCTCGAAACGAATTAATCACACACTGTTGACTGTAGACGTTGCATTATAATTTCAAACGTTAAAAGTAACTCCATAACAGAAATTAATATTATGAGTCATAAAGCAACGAGTTAAGAACTGTCTTTTTGCAAACATGGTAACGGCAAAGGAAAATAAACGAGGAATATTGTATCTATCTATCTGTCTTTCTATCTATCTGTCTGACAATCTATCTGTCTATCTATCTATCCATCTAGCTAGCTAGCTATCTATCATGGGATTTGATTTTCCTTATCTTCCGTTCGCTGTCGCTATCCAATTTCAATATTGTGAAAACAGGAGTACCAGGCGGAAACACGAGGAGAACGTGCAAACTCCACACAGACAGTTGCACGAGGGTTTAATGGGACCCGGGTCCTAAGCGCTGTGAGCGCATGGAATATAAGGAAAAATGGAATTTCATCCTTCCTTATAATTCTGCCAGCCTGGGACTGACCGGTATGTGTATAATCAGAAATTTTGGAATGCGAAGTGATGACATGCAGGGAAAGATTCCAAGGTCTGGAGACTACAACGCATTTTAATCATCATGAGGCCATATGAACTTGTGAATGTCCAGAACAATGCCTATCATTATATAGTAGTTTCAAAAAATTGGAAAAATTAAAACGAAGACAAGTATCATGACTATGTTGTTTGTGATTGGAGGAACTGAAGTTGTACTAACATGCAATGTTGCACTGTAAAAATCAGAGATTGCCATTGATCCTTCCTCCTTTCTGAAACAAATTTCAAGGGAATACTCGTACTCCCACGTCCAAGCCAGGTCGTGGGAAGATTTTTTTTTGCCTTCGACCTGCATTAACTGGTATCTGCTTGAATAAGGTTTTGAATGAATCCTGTCTGCTTCCTGAATCTGAATCCTGAGTCGTTGTCTGAGGTCCTGGGGTTTGTGGTGTTGGGGCGGGAGGTGTGCGCCAATATCTGCCCTTCCATTTGTGAATCCAAAGAAGTCGGGTTCTTTTTTTTGTGTCCAGTAAATCTGAGAGCATTCATGTAATTTGGAGAGAAAGTATACTCTTAAATCATAGGCTATTTTTAACATTGTTATAGAGAATCACACAATCGGCTCAGTGAAATCTTTCAAACTATTTCCAAAGAAATGTATTCACATTTTTGCTACAATGCATATGTCGTTGTCGCTCACTAACACAAAAGTGAGAACTTAGTAATGAGAATTTGTTTCTAGTTAACAAGAGAGTCTTCGAAACATACAAATATAGAATCGTACTCACATGAGCATTTCTCTTTGCATATTGACACCGATGAAAATGTTGGATTTGTCAATTAACTCATAATGTTTTTACCTGAATCAATGCAGGCATAGTGCATTGTAGAACAGGTGAAACTCGCCATCACGATATATCGATAAGACAGCTTATTCTGCGCATCATTGCTTGAATTTCACGTAAACTCAACTGATGACCAGCTGGCAATTCACGTGTACCCATAATATCCCCTTTCTATAAACGACAGGTCATACACCTTGATGAACTTCTGCCTATTTTTCTTCCTACTGAATATATGATTAAGTAAATTTCCTCATGAAGTTTTCTTGTTTTAGATAGCAATTTTCCAGGATGCAGTCAGATTATAAACTGTCTATGCTGTTTGATGCAATTGAGTTAGTTTTTTGTAATCCCTTTTTTATAAATCAACGAACTAGTCATGACCTATATATCACCATTCTGTCCTCCATCTGTTTCTGGTTTATTGTTGGCGACTATTTGATCAAACTTGTTTTATGAACATTGAACTTCAATATCTCCTTATCTTACCTCTTTGATTTCTAATCCTAGCGCTGTATCTGCTTTTGTGATGCGCTGAACATGATCTTTTCTCAAGATTATTTTGCCATTGAGAAAGGCTACAACTAAACTGAATTTGGATGCTGTAATTGGGGCCTTTTTGCTTAAATCTGACAGATAATGCCTCCAATAGAATGCTAGGAAGTCGGAAAAAATACAGTTAAACGGGATTGGCGAGATAGCTGCGTAGCTAGCCTTCGTTTTGATGTGTCATCTGAATTCAACTGCAATCTATGTGAGAATATCTCACTGTCTCTCCACTTTTGTCTTTGAATCTGTCAGACTTTTTTTTAGTCTTATGTGCTTAATGATATCTACGGGGACTGGTGCAAGCATTTTGGTACAATAACATTAATTCCATTTATCCTGTAAAGTTCAGAAAGGATAAGTCATTTCGGATTTGAAATTTCTGTTCTTTGTGTTTCATTCTGTAATTTCGTAAATTAATTCTGTTTTGTTAAAATCTAAGTTAGCTGACCACCTAATTGTCTCTGGGAAAAGTTTCTATTCACTAACGTAAGTCAAGTAGCAAAGTTAGGTTTTGGGCTTCCTGCTTAAAATATTTTGAGGCCTCGGATATCGACACGATGATGACCATGCTACAACGCAGTCTGGGGGAACAAAGGTCCGAGGATGCACTGCTGCAATATCCCAGTTTTTGAGTTTCCACTGGATTTTTAAACACATGAATCACAACTCAGTTCTGTGATCGAGCTTTATAATTAACGAAAAACAACATATTTTTTCTATTATTCTTCGGAACTGTTTTGTTTTTTAGACTCCGCAGCCTCGTCTAAGAAAATGCTTTACTTTGTAGCATGAATTGAATATATTAATATATTTAACATTTGAATTTCATGTCTTCTCATGTTCCACAATCAAGTATCAAGCTCAACCTATATCTCTTGAAATCTTTATTTCCTCACCTACTTCTCCTGTCTACCCAAGTAAACCATACCATGCAGATAACGTCTTAAAGACAACTGACATTTGTTTTAAAGAAGCAAAGAACTGCTTCTACAGTCTTTTGCAGGCCTTTTGCTTTAAGTAAATTTTCAGTTAGCACTTTAACATTTGTCTTCTCCGACATTACCACATTTGTCATGCCAGACTTTATGCTTTAAAGTCACATTGCGACTTCATATATCCGAATTTCATGGAACGAAAAAAGCTATTGGTTTCCACTATTGGTTCCTCACCTATGTGATTCTTTCTTCAATCTGCGATATACTGTATGCATTACCATTAATGGTATATACTTTCTGTTTACCTGAAGAATTTCTCTTGTTACACTTTTTATTAATCGTAGTTTGAAACTGTTGTCAAACGCCAACCTTTAACTATTGAATAATGTGAAAGTTCTTCTCCTTTCACAAGGCATTGTTATATATTGTAATAGAGGTCGTTTAGGCAGACGTTTCGATATGTCTGGAAATACCTACTTGAAATGCTTTGAAGTGTATTTTTTTAAAACAATGAAAACTTAGAAAATGCAAAGGAGAATCAGTACCCCAGCTTATAAAATGCAAACGTCAGTACCCCAGCTCATGGTTTGGCTTAGCTCGTTTTTCGCAAACTGTTCCATTTGTAGCTGCTGGTCAAGTTTTTTGCTGGAAATCCAGAGAAGCTGCCAGTGACCGAAAGAATTGGGGCAATGCTGATACTCCCTCTCTCTCTCTGATATTGCTAATGTAGGAACCTGGATTTAATTTTGCATTTTTCTTTAAAGAAAGTGATCTTTACAGTCATGTTACAAGAATTGGACCAGCACCAATCGGTTGTGGTGCAGTTCATTAGATTTCACGTAGTTTAGTTATTCTAAATTCGATTATCTTTTGTTCTTGTTTCATTCAGTAGGCTGCTAAAAAAAAAATACTTAAAACTGCTATGGTTCTGTTCGCCGAGCTGGTAATTTGTGTTGCAGTCGTTTCGTCCCCTGTCTTGGTGAAGCTTCACAGGAGGCTCCCAAGCACTGAGGATGTCTCCTAGACAGGGGACGAAATGTCTATAACACAAATTCCCAGCTTGACGAACAGAACCACAACAATGAACACCCGAGCTACAAATCTTCTCCCAAACTTTGCTTAAAACTAAATGGTTTGGACAACTGCACGACTCCTTGATAATCCACTGTACACCTACTAAGAACAACTACAAAAGGGATAGTCTGTGTTATATTCTTGAAATGTTTTGAGGTGCTCTGGCCTGGTGCATAACTGATTGGTGGTGCTTTGCGGAATTTGTTCTACATTTACCAATTGGATTGGATTTGTCCATTTCAAAGGCAGAAAGTGGTGGATGTCAGTATATTTTTTTCTGGGTGTTGACTTCGGTAGGTTTAGTAATGTCTTTTTTCAGTCACGGAAACCTTTCTGGATTGGAAGAAATGACTTCAGTGGCTTTAAAGAAAGTGCACCAAGGAAAAGATGCTGGAATTACGAATGAAGCTGTTGTTGGAGATGCTTACTTCTGTGAGTTACAGTAGAGACATTTGAATGAATATTTCAGCATTTTAAGTTGACTGGAGTGACATCCGGATCTTTGGAGAGTGATAACATTCAATTGTGAATGCCATACCTGGATTTAGAGGAAAAAGGATGGTACAAAAAGAAGTGAACGTCTTTGAATTCTGATTAAGGGCAGAAATAAAGATCTTAGAAGAAATAAAAGAAAAGGGCAGAATTGCTTTAGCATAAGGAAAAGTGAGACTGAAACATAGAAGAGAGAGAAAGAGCGAGCAAAAGATAGAGAATGAAAGCGAGCAAAGGAAGAAAGAGAAGGAGTTCGAACTGCATAAATTAGTACTCCGAATGGAAAGTCATCTTAAAAGAATGAAAATGACTTTTCAAGGTAAGCTGAGCGAAGAGGAGAGTGAGGATGAGCAAACCCGTAGCAGACAAAGGCCTACTGGGGATACGTTTACGTATATTTAAGTTTTAGCTAAATTCGTTGAGAAGTTGGAGAATCCTTCTCCATCCCATTTGAGAAGCAATTCAACCAAATGCAATGGTCAGTGACCACATGAGATTCGTTGATCCCTACAGAACGTGTTTCTACTGATAGCGAGACATTTGCTTTACCAGTAGTGGTGGTATTTGGGCCGATGAACAAATGAAGAAGGGCAGCATAAGGGCACATAAGCTTGTGCCTTAAGCTTAATGACAACATTTAGGATATCTAAGGAAGGACCCCATTCAATCTTTCTTTTAGTTTGAAAGGATTAAAGAAATTAATTCTGATAGGTGAAAATGAGGCAAACCTATGACGCTCTTGGAAAGACGAAAAATTTGGAGCAGTCCAAAAATCCGTTGCCTAGGTAATGATGATTCATGTGGAAGAGAAGAAACTTAAAAAGTCAAGGGAGGCACCAAAGTGGCTCATGAATATGAGTTGGGTCACAAATTAATGTTTGGCTTTTAACATCAACTTCAATCTGCAAGGGACAGAAACTGGAGAAAACAGAAATGCTGACTTGATGAGGCAAAGGTAGATCTCGAAGAAGATCAGAAGGATGATTTACCACAAGGTTAAATGGAGGTCCTGAAATGGAAAACATAGTTAATGTGCTGCTATGTATTCACTTTAAAAAATAGGCCACGTGAAATCACAGCGTTAGTGGATTAGGAAAAGGGAAGCTAGGTGTAGGAAGACAAGATAAGCCAGTTCAATTCATTGGAGTGGTAACAGAAATCATAAATAGCGGCGAAAAAGCTGCACAGCAATGTGCAAAATGGTACGACTTTGTTGAAAGAGGAAGCACTAGATGTTCCTCAACCATATTCTTCTGAAAGCAAAATTTAGTCGCATAGGCCAGGAGCAGCAGATCAAGTGATTACTGTCATGTAGTTGAAGGCATGTACTGTACCTTTAGGAGAGTGTGAATGCTGTTTTTATCTGAAAGCTGACAAATACATGTGATGACAGGAAGGCAGTCTCGGAGTGTGATGTAAAACTGAAAATATGGAAGATTTGGCTTTGAACGGGATACCCGAATTGATTTCTGTTTGACAACGATTCGAATTTCACCAATCAGCCCCAAAACACTGAAACACAATACAATTTGAATATATTGTTTTGACAACATTGAATCATTGAGTGAATCCAATGTTGGGGAAATAAAATAGGTCGTCATTTTGAAAATCCGGCACAGCAACTCCAATCAACAAAGATCAAAGAAATTAGGAAACATCCCTACCCAATGGTATCTTTTCACCCGGAATTTATTCACAATCAAAAGAAAGAATATGACCCAGGCAATCTTCAGCCAGGAGTCAGCACATAAGACGACAGCTGCTGTATGGTTTTGAAATAAGGTTGATGTAATTGTAATAAGTGTCATATTGGAACCACGTTTTGTAAAAGAGTTGGAGACAGGTCACAAACGGTTATCAAAAAGGAGGACTTAGTCTTGTGAATTGTGTTTGTTTAATATTCAAGTTTAGAGTTAATGTGCAAGGTTGCATTATTTTCTTTAAATAGTTGAATTTGGCATTCCTTGGTTGCTCATATTTCTGTAGAAAACAAGGCGAGGTGAGAGTTTCTGTGCTGTTTCTATAATTAACGTTGGGTTTCACCACCGTGTTGCCACAGTTTGTGGGCTCGGTTTTCATAGTTGGACGGATTTAGACAGATTCAGTCTTAGATTTGGACACGTTTGAACAAATTTGAGGTATGAAAAATTCCAGAAGATTTAAACATTTGCTGATTTCTGTCTTCGGTCCTTACATTAAAAAACAGCGAGACAAATTGTTGAATTACAGATACTTGTAGTTGGATAAATTACAAGTGAGGAAGATAGCCCCGAACATTGCAAAAGTTATTCTGGGGTTTGAAAATGCTTCCCTTTTTCCCCCAAGAACGTTTAGAAACGCAGAAGAAGGGCATTCTTTTCGTATTAGCAAGGAGCTTCGAATTAATTTGGACCAAGCCCTAAATGTCGGGCCACGTTTTATGACTATTGAGATCTGCCATAAATTGTATGCTATTCCACGTTTACGTTAGTCTCTATCTGCGAAATGTCAAAGTATTTTTCTAATGTTCTATCAAATAATTCCACCACAGCCTCAAATGCAATAACCTCTTTAATGCACTATTGCCTAGATTAAGACACATATTTTCGAGCTGCTGCAGGTGTAAATCTAAGATATCGCTATCTTTCAGGATGTATGACTATTACCTTCTCAGCTTATCGCTAGAAAATATTGAAGGTCATAATTTGAGCTTTTGTCATTTTGTGACACCCATTCGTCAAATGTTCAAATGAAACCGAAAGTCTTAATTATTTACCACATTCAACATCACAGATCTTAAACATGCAAAACAATTGAAAAATAAGTGCAAAGTTCCTTTATTTCTGTTTGCCACTTATTTTTTTCTGTGATTGTTGGAGTAATAAATACATTATTTTTGGAACATTTTCAGACAGCCAAAATATACATTCAATTCCATGATCAATGGATCGAACCAAATTAAAACAATACTTCCACGCTCATTATAAATGCTGTTCTTGCAGATACCACTAAAAGCTGGGAAGACTTTTATCATCATATGTCTATTTGCTTTACCAGATCCTCATAACAACCATCACAGCACATCCACATCAAAACTAATGCATTATTTATTGAATAATAGCTACCTCCACCACTTCTTTCTGCACTCTGTGTTGCTCTTTTAGTGATATTTCTCGAAAATTGCCTCACCTAGATCAGGTGACATATACTGAATTGTCATTCTCACGATCTTATTCTATTTGAAACGCATCTAACTAGAGAACGAAAATGAATAAATAACACAATGTCAAACTTTCATCCCAAGCTATTCAGAGAAGGACGGAATTATCTGAAGATCTATTCTGACATAAGTGTTGAGTGAATGGATTTCATATTCTTTTTCTGTAATCCCCTTTATTAGAGTTGTAAAGTATTCACCAACTCAATAAATACATTTCAGACCAAGAACACACTTTTAGTATAACGATGTTCATGAATGATGATATCATCTCTTTATCATTATTGCAGTCATGAATACTTTCATTTATCTGGTGACAAACGTTCACAATGTGATGCAGTACATCGATTAATGTTCAACACTGGCATCCATCTATTGTGTATTTTCCAAATTATATTGACTATTTTGCCACGTTTTATATGTAATGTAGATCATATCCAAGCTGCCGAATTAATGCTGCACTTGCATTCTCTTTTTAAGTACATAAGCACTGCAATGCTTCATGGAAAGTTAAATTAGACATCATCTGTGAGATGCGTTGTAATTCAGAGCAAGGAAAGATATTGAAATTTCCTTTCGTTCCAATTGTCTACGATTGAACACATTACAAACTTCCCCAGACTCAAAGAATGCAGCTATAGAAACACAGCAATGATGAAAGTCCGTTTCAGTTGTTTCTTGGATGACAAAGCCTTTGGATGTCTCCTAAAGGTTGTTTAGATTTCCTCAGCAAATCCAATATGGAACCAACAGAAATCGCACAACAGCTGGTTGTAGTCCCAAAGGCTTGTTTAAAATCACAAATTGTCAGAACGCTGCTCCTCCATCAGATGATATGGAGAGATGTGCTCAGGCGCAGAACAACAGCAAGGAAATTCCTGAACATTAAGCTCCAAAACACAAGAAAAGGAAGAAACACCAGTAGTGTAAATAGAGTGTTGACAAGCTGAATAACAAGTCTCTGCAAATCATTTGTGTTGACAATTGAATTCAAGAAATGTGATTAAGTTATTGATAGCTGAATAAAACTAAAGGGATGAACTATCAACTGGTTAATTTGGGAAAAGAAATAATTACCAATAATCTTAAACATGTTAGTACAAGAGACAAGCCAATTGACTGGAATAAGGTTCACCTATCTTTGAAAGTGACACTAATATTTCATTTCCATGAGCAAATTTGCAAGTTTATGGTCTCTTATATGCTTCTTGCTTCATTTTTTTAAAACTGTGATATTTTTTAACTGCTATCCAGTCATTTGTCCCACTCTATTAACGATTCCCCAATATTTGAAATGCTGTCCTCGTGTGTGGTCTCTGAATTCTGACTCAACATCTTTCTTAAGTTATATTCAGTAGCGATCTCACCTCATACCCAAACATAATTCAAATGATCTGAATTTAGGAGATTCATTAGGTGCACCCCAAAATGACAAATAAGCACATATGGAGTTCATTTATGTCATTCGTCTGGATACTCCTGACTGTAAGTCCTTAACATCGTCAGTCTTTAAAGCCTGATGCAACATTTCTAAACACCGTAGCGGCGCCATATTTTATGTAATGATTTGGATAGATTCACTACTGAGCTATCCATACATTTCTCACAAACTTTGAAGGCAGAATTTAACCCACGATCTGATCGTATACCTGTGAAGAGCCATGTGTCATCACATATTTGTTTTACTCTTCTACAATAATTTATGCTGTGATGCTGCATAATGGAATGGCCATTGGAAATCTCGAGGATGCATACACTCTTGTCAACAAGTACTGATTTTCACTCTCTGCTGTAGGAATGGATACAACTCAATCAACGAAGACCCTTGCACATCTTCCTGTAATTCTGGAATGGATTTTAAAAGTGCTTGCTTTATTACTACCTGAGATTTCCCAGCTATATAGCATTTGTGACATGAATGGCAAAAATTAAATATATCTTTTTGCAGACAAGGTGAGGAAATATCTTGTTACAATTTAGGTTGAGTTTATCTTACCCCTAATTCGTGTGGAACTGAGAAGTCGAGTTTTTCTGAATTCGCAACAGCACCTTTCTATATTCACCTGCAATAAAACCTGGTAATCTTCCCCCAGTTCTCATCTAGCTGAATAAGAGACGATTCTGAGATTTAGGATGTGTGATCTTAGAAAAACATAGTTTGATTAAAGAAAGTCAGCATGGCTATATGAGTGGCAGGTCGTACCTCACAAGCGTTATTGTTTGCTTTAAGGATGTGTCAAGACCCTTTGACAAATGTCGAACAGTGAATTCTGTGTATCTGGATTTTGGTAAGTTATTTAACAAAGTTCTCCAAGTTCAGGTCATTCAGAAAATTAGCGGGTATGGGACACAAGGACATTTTGTTGTCTGGATACAAAATTGTTGGTCAAAAGAAGGCAGCAAGAGTTCGTGGAAGGAAAGTATTCCACCTGGAGGTCGGTGAGCAGTGGTGTCCCGTTGGACATGTTTATGGGCCACTGCTGATTGTAGTTTTTATATGAATGATGAAGTGGGAAGGTGGGTTAGCAAGTTTGCTGAGGATACAAACATCAGGACTGTTGTTGATAGCTATTGAAGGTTATAAAAAGACATTGACAGGATGCTGAGCTGGGTTGAGAATTGCCAGACGGAGTTCACACTCGATGAATGAAAAGTGATTCATTTTGGAAGGTTCAATTCGCATGTTGGATAAAGGGTTAATGAAAGGATTCTTCGCAGTGTTGTTGAGCAGCTTAACCTTGAAGCGTATATACATAGATCCCTCAAAGTTGCGACCCAAGTTGCACGGTTTGTTCAGAATGCATACCGTGTTTTGGCTATTACAAACCAGAGGGATTGAGTTTAAGATCGGCGAGATTTTACTTCGATTCTACAAAGTCCTGGTTAGACCAAATTTGGTTATTGTGTCGAGTACTGATCCCCCTCACTATACTAAGAACAGAGATTCCCAGAGCGTGTGCAGAGGAGAATTACGAGGATGCTCCCTGGGTTATGGAATATGTCTTATGAAAAGATATTGAATGAGCTCAGTCTTTCCACACTGGAGAGAAGAAAGAAGAGACACAATTTGATAGAAGAGTACAACAAAATGAGAAGAGTAGGTAGACGAGATAGCCAGAGACTTTTCACTAGAACAGATAGGCCTGTCATGCGGGGTCATAATTTTAAGGTGACTGGAGAAAGATTTAGAGGAAATGTCAGAGGCAGGCTCTTTAAGCGGAGAGCGGTGGGTGCATGGAAAGCACAGATAACGGTGATAGTCGAATCAGAGATATTAGGCAGGTTTCGGCGACAACTGGACAAGCACATAGACAGCAGTAAATTGAGGGGTGTGTTGGTTGTATTGATCTTCGATCGAGGTAAATGCTCGGCGCAACATCGTATGCCATAGGTCCTGTCATGTGCTGGACTGTTTTATGTTCTACACTATATCTTCATTTCCTCATCAATATATCTTCTTTAAGATAGCATCCGGGAATACATGCAAGTTATTCTTCTGTGCGGGCTTTTTAGAAATAATTGCTTCATTTTTCATCTTTCTGTTAGAAATCCGTCATATTAGTTGAGCTAAATCAATCCGCTTTATCCTACACCTGTTCTTGTTTTGACTCAATCTTTCGATCAAACAAGTTCTCTAATAATTGTACAATTCTACTTTAATTTCATTAAATATTTTTTTAAATTTGTTCTTCTGTTTCGAGTGATAGCTTTGGGACCTTGCTATCACACAGTCATGAATAATGCAAGTGCATTCTTCCTCTCATCCTCTGTTACCCGATTCTCCACTGGATAAGACCATAAGACAGAGGAGCGGAAGTAAGGCCATTCGGCCCATTGAGTCCACTCCGCCAATCTATCATGGCTGATGGGCATTTCAACTCCACTTACCTGCATTCTCCACGTAGTCCTTAATTCCTTGTGACATCAAGAATTTATCAATTTCTGCCTTGAAGACATTTAGCGTCCCGGCCTCCACTGCACTCTGCAGTAATGAATTCCACAGACCCACCACTCTCTGGCTGAAGAAATGTCTCCGCATTTCTGTTCTGAATTTACCCCCTCTAATTCTAAGGCTATGTCCACGGGTCCTAGTCTCCTCGCCTAACGGAAACATTTTCCGAGCATCCACCCTCTCCAAGCTATGTATTATCTAATAAGTTTCTATGAGATCTCCCCTTAATCTTCTAAACTCCAATGAATACAATCCCAGTATCCTCAGCCATTCTTCATATGTTAGACCTACAATTCCAGGGATCATCCATGTGAATCTCCGCTGGACACGCTCCAGTGCCAGTATGTCCTTCCTGAGGTGGGGGACGAAAACTGGACACAGTACTCCAAATGGGGCCTAACCAGAGCTTTATAAAGTCTCAGTAGCACAACGGTGCTTTTATATTCCAACCCTCTTGAGATAATTGAGAACATTGCATTCGCTTTCTTAATCACGGACTCATCCTGCATGTTTACCTTTAGAGAATCCTCAACTAGCACTCCCAGATCTCTTTGTACTTTGGCTTTACGAATTTTCTCACCCGTTTAGAAAGTAGTCCATGCTTGTATTCTTTTTTGCAAAGTGCAAGACCTTGCATTTGCTCACATTGAATTCCATAAGCCATTTCCTGCACCACTCTTCCAAACTGTCTAGATCCTTCTGCAGCCTCCCCACTTCCTCAGTACTACCTGCCTGTCCACCTAACTTTGTATCATCGGCAAACTTCGCTAGAATGCTCCTCGTCCCTTCATCCAGATCATTAATATATAATGTGAACAGCTGCAGCCCCAACACTGAACCCTGCAGGACACTGCTTGTCACCGGCTGCCATTCCGAAAAAGAACCTTTTATCCCAACTCTCTGGCTGCTGTCAGACAGCCAATCCTCAATCCATACCAG
Organism: Chiloscyllium punctatum; assembly: GCF_047496795.1. NCBI lineage: Eukaryota > Metazoa > Chordata > Chondrichthyes > Orectolobiformes > Hemiscylliidae > Chiloscyllium > Chiloscyllium punctatum. Next base: position 35,708,423 of record NC_092772.1, read on the forward strand.
TAGCTCACCTCGAAAACCATGGGCCCTCACCTTACTCAGCAGCCTCCCGTCTGGCACCTTATCAAAAGCCTTTTGGAAGTCTAGGTAGGCCAAATCCACTGGGTTTCCCCGGTATAACCTACTTGTCACCTCTTCAAAGAACTCCAACAGTTTTGTCAGTCACGACCTTCCCGTACTAAATCCATGTTGACTTGTTCTAATATGACCCTGCTCTTCCAATAATTTAGAAACCTCATCCTTAATGATGGATTCTAGAATTTTCCCAAAAACCGAGGTTAGGCTAATTGGCCTATAATATTCCATCTTTTGTCTTGATCCTTTCTTGAACAAGGGGGTTACAACAGTGATCTTCCAATCATCCGGGACTTTCCCTGACTCCAGTGACTATTGAAAGATCTCAACCAACGCCTCCGCGATTTCCTCAGCAACATCCCTCAGAACTCTAGGTTGTAGTTCATCGGGACCAGGAGATTAATCAATTTTAAGACCTTTTAGCTTTTCTAGCACTTTCTCTTTTGTAATGGCAACCATACTCAACTCAACCCCCTGACTCCCTTTAATTGTTGGGATATTACTCATGTCTTCCACTGTGAAGGCTGATGCTAATTATTTATTAAGTTCCAACACAGGAAGCAGCACGCTGACCCGTGGACAAGCTATATTGCTAGCAATAGAAAAATAACAGAGAGTTTCTCCTGTACTTCTATCACCAAATCTCCACTTTACATTGGACAACCAATGTTATGGAGCACTTCTCGTCTCACCATGTATTCAGTGTATGACCCCCTTTCCTAAAATAAAATGGACATTTTGGGTCACATATCTCATTTGTCAACATCAAGATTGACACTTAAGCCTTTAAATTCTTTACCTTCTGCAGATGTGAACAAACGACTCAAGTAAATCGTTTGACAAGATCCAGCACTGCATTCTGAACCAGCCTCCGACGAGCTTGTCAATTCTGGTCCAGGTTTTGTAGCCTGCACTGTGCTTTTCTTTGCCACTTTAACAAAATTCACAGGCATATCCTTTTCTCCTGCATCTTACTTCCCACGGTTTTTGTTTTCTCAACCACCAACGCGTTTACTTCATGTTGCTTACCTTATTGCAGTGAAAACACATGAGCCTTCAACTTCTCTTTCTGCTTCATGGGGGTCCGCTTCACATGATGCTAAGCTACTTTTTTTATTTTCAATGAGATCTACTTTTCCGTTTCCACTTGAAGATTTCTCTTTTCCCCATTGTGTTCGTCTCATGCATTGAAATTAATGTCCGATGCAAAACTGTGATTATCAACAAAATTATGTGCATCGACAATTTCAGCTGCTGATCTTGTCGTTTTAATGCTTTGCATTCTCATTATCACAAAAAGTGCATTTTTGTACTCCTCTAAACATTCTCTCTTTAAGAGCGGCATATGTTTGATATATTTTTAATGTCCTTAAAGACCTTCCAAAATTATATTGTTTGAATGTTTCAATTTCAATACGCATGTTAGCAGCGTCCATCCGTACATTCCTAAAACATTATATGCAAAGTTCTGGCACAATCTAACAAGTAATTTAAATAGCTTCCTGCACGTCTTCATAAATCGCACATACCTCGTCTGATTGCAAAGCAACTCCCTCACAAGTTTTACCTACCAGTTTTGTTATAGTCAGCAAAGCTCAGATGTTCACTTGCCAGTTCGTTTGTTTAACCACTTTGTCAAATGAAACGTAAAAAGGCTGCTACATCCTTCTTGTTCAATTTAGGCAATGCTGGGATATATTTAAACACAAACATCAGGCTTTTGTCTACGAAGATTTTGCTAATCATCATTATCCTTCTTACTGAGTCTAACCTTTACCTTCAACTGAAAACGTGTATGCAAAGTTTGATGTTTAAGCGTGACCCTGCTAATTCCAAGTTCTCTCTCTTTGTCTCTTTCTTTCATCTTTACTTTTCCATTCCTTCTGGGAGGTGCGTCTTCTCCTTTCATCTCTGGTTTTCCAAAATGGCTACATCTTTTTATTTATGTTTTACGAAAGCAATTATTTCCATTTCTCTTTATTATGCTAATGCATTTTGTTTCTTTTTCTCATTCCTCTTCTTTTGAAGGCACCTTAAAAGTTCAAGTTCCTTTTTACGTTCCCGCTGCTTCATCTACAATTGAATTCCAGGTATTTCCAAAGATTCCAATCGCATTTCCTGCAATTTTAAATGCCACAAAATTGGTACATTTGCCTCTTAGTTTTTCACTGACGAAGCAACAACTCTAGCTTTACTACCAATTTCAAAAGTTTGACTTGCCCACTTTTTGTAAAACTTCCAAAGTCACGTCTCCCACCTCAAGAAAACTCTTCGTGAGAGAACGAACCATTGCTGCACAAATACTCTATAACCAAACTGAAATCAACGCCTTCTACAAAGATACTAAAATCTACAACACATCGCCTTTGAGACCAGCAACCCCCAATGCAAAGTAGAATTGTAGACACATTCCCGAGAAGAGCCACCTAGTCTGACCAGACCAGACATCTTTAAAAGATCCAAACACGGCAGACTGGAACCTAACTTTTTTTACTTTAAACAGAGAGGAAAAGTGGGATTTCCAGATCGGATTCAGGAGGCAAACGACTTGGCTTTAAGCAAAACAGAATTTATTTAAATCCTGGAGTTGTAATACGAGTTTTTTAAAAAAGCAAAATTTAGGAAATAAATTACTACTGAAAACATAACTGACCCTTTTTGCGTACCTTAGCTAATTAAATGATCCAATCCATTAACAACTGGCAAACACCCCTTGCCAAATTGGTAAAATCACATACAGATTCTTACTGTCAGGAGAGAATAAGATCCAAAAAAGGATTTCAGAAGAATTTCAGAAGAGTTCTTTACTGCAGCTTATAACTCCGATAGACCCAAACATCGTGGATCTGCCACAACTAAAAGTAAACTAGAAATAAAATCGGAACCAGGCGAACTGGTCACTCCTCTTCCATAGTAAAACTGGACATTCCACTACTTTTGCCTTTACGACCACTCTGCAACAAACAGAACAAACTAAGCTTCTTAAAGAGAAGGCATCCAAATGCAAATTCAATCTGGTGATGTCATATAATCATATTTAATTATCGAAACAACATCCTGTGGCCTATTAATTTTGACCCAAGGTACGAGAGAAATTAAGAATTCCTTATCACATTCTGCATCGTTTGGAAGAAGAAGTATGTCAAAAGAAAAACAAATGATCCAATAAATCTACTCTGAAAAGTTGTTTATATGGGCAAATTAAAAAAAATATCAAAATCTACCTTCCAATGACATGTATGAGAATCGTTGTTCTCCATTACCAGACATCATTTGAAACTCTTCTGATGTCATTTCAGCATTCAAACTGCGTTTGAAATATAATAAATGATGACACAGGCGTGTAATGCAGAACCACATGCTGAGGTTGATGCTTGAATGGCTCACTGAGGTGCGTATCTCTGACACTGCAGATCTGAATGCCAATTGCTCTTGCTCCATGTTCAATCAAGTAGCCTGTCTATTAGATCATCTTTTTTTTGTAGTTGAAATGGAAATGCAGGTAGAGTCTTCATTTGACAACAATTTATCATTGTGACACAAATGTGCATAAGCTTATTAGACTTGCTTACATTAATAATAATACACATATTGTGTGCATTCATGAGGACAGTTATCAAATTCTGTTTTCACAATGCCTGGAAACACCAGAAGGCCATGGCACATCAAAAACTGCAGGCGGTCTTTCGGGCTCATAAGCAGGCCCCTCCATTCAACAGGAAGATGGGTGATCTGACATTCCTCACATCTAAAGTACACGTTGGTCGCTTAATAATAATATTTCCGTTCACTTCAACTAATATTTCCTTAAGGTTGGTAGCGTTTAAAATGGAGGTAGTGGAATCAACGTCAATTTCACCATCCAACCATTAGACGGTCAAAGTCGGGAAGATCGCTGATGAAATCACAATGATCAATATAATTCTCAAATCTTCAGATGCTGAGGCAGATAATGTTATAGTGCAATTTAATCTGAACAATATCCAGGCTTGTGCTGCCCAGTGCTAAGCTACATTCATAGCACACAAATGTCAGGCAATGATCATCTCATGTAAGAGAAAAACTCATCACTACCCCTTGACAGGCAATAATATTACCATACCTAAATCAACCAATACCTACATTGTTGGGGTTAATGCTGACCAAAAATAGGAATTGACTCGTGACTTAAACACAGTGGCTCCAAGAGACTAGTAATACCTCGGCGAGTAATGAAGCTCCTGTCTCACAAATATCCTTCTACTGTCCTGCATGGTAACTGCATCAGAACAGTAGAATTGATTCGCTTGCAACATCGTGTGTCAGCCTATAGCATATGGACCGCAGCTGCTTAAGAGGTGATCTCACTCTCATCTTCTCAATGTCAACTGGGGTCGAGCAACAAACGGTAGACTCCTAACCATGTCCACAACCACAGAGGGAATTTACAGAAAATAAAAGACTTGGGCAACATGTTGAAAACAGTGTAAACTAAGACAATAAATGTGCTTTTATGTACACAACGTGCCATGGTAGTCCAAATTGAATTCCTTCAAACTGATTTGAGGTAAATTATATGTGGCTAAAACAAGTTGTATTTTCTGCAGTGGCAGAGGCTGAGGGGAGATTTGATGGATATGAATAAAGTTATGAGATGCATAGATATGGTTGTCAGTCTGAAAATTTTTCCCCAGAATTGCAATGTCTTTGCAGGGCGGGGAATGGGATAAGAGGTAGACATACGTTTAAAGTGACAGCTGGAAAAGGAGATATGAGGGGCATGTTTTTACACTGTGAGTGCGGGAGGAGTCTGGAACTGACAGGGGTGTTGGGGGAGGCAGATATGTTAGAGGTATTGAAGAGATTTTCAGATGGGCATAAAACTTTGCGAGAAACGGTGGAATATGCCCCAAGAGAAGCCAGAATGGATTTATTTATATTGACGCAATGTTTGACACAATATTTTGGAACGAAAAGCAGGTTTGTGCTGTGAAGTTCTTAATTTTGTGTTCAATTTTCTACGTGCATCATAATTTCAATTAAACAATGAATTCATATTTGTTGGGAAGTTAATATTAATAATTTATGGTAAATATTCAAAACTATACTGGTTCCAGATAAAACACAAAGTTTTCACGCTACAGGTAACTATAGATAAAGATTTGTTTTCATTAAATATTGACAAGACATTACTGTATATGTAGTAATTGCGCAAGACACAAATGGCCAAAAGAACATTGCTCATTCTATCCTGTTTTATTGGAGTTGTTTTTCTTAAATCGCATTTAAATCCATCCTGAATCTCGACATTTGATCAGTTAACTTCCGAAGCAACTCTGGAATGATCCATTCACCCATAATTTAAATATTTATAATGGAATAATGCGTTTACTTTACGTATTTTGCAACTTTCAGTGAGGCAATGCCTGCAGGCACAACACGGTAAATATATATTTTTTTTCCTTTTTGCTTTTGACAAACGGAAATTGATGAGAGTTTAAGCAATGACAGAAAAGCGCCTTATGTTTCCATATTCGAATTTAGGACGATTGAAAATAACTTATTTTGTCATTCCAAAAGTGATGAATGAATTAATGAAACGTTTGCAACACATTGATTTTTTTTTAACTTGAAGATTATTTTATACCAAATTATGGAAAACCTTGTCCAGATGCTACAAATTGTATTTTATTATTTACATGTACAGGAGTCAAAGAAGGAAACATACTAAATGGCAAAGATATTACAAGAACTCAGTAAATGGAATTTATCAAATAAACCTCGAGCCTTTGTGCCAATTGATGGATTTCCTTGAACAGAATTATTTTGTCCGCATGGCTCGTTGAGATATTGGGGCAGTTGATCGCAGTGACGTCTCTCATTACAAGTGACGTGGGTTAGGCTTTAAACTCACTGAGTGTTGGTGTGAAGTTTGGACATTCTCCGTATGTTTGCATGGATTTCGTCCCACATTCCAAAGATATGCAGATTAGCCGAATTGTCGATTGTGCTCAGGGATGTGTTGGTTGATAGCACTGTAAATGGGAAATGAAGAGTAAGAGGGTAACCGAATGAGTTTGTAGGGTCAGTGTAGACTTGCGGGGAAATCCGCCAGTTTCTATACTATAACGATTCTATTATCATTACCTCAAATCACATTGAGTTCAACTGTTTCTGACCAGAACAATCAGAGCTGATCATAAGCTCCGCGGGAATAATTAATATCAATTATTATGTCATGCACAATGATGACCTTCATGTGGATTTGAATTGTTGTCATGATGAGGAAATTAAAGAAAATTGAGTAGACATTGGTCTGCAGTGCAAATGACGGATTGTACATTACTGCCCACTCTATTTGCTGTTGAGGGGCAAAATCTTATTCAACCAAGGTTTTTTTTTTCAAGTGTAGTGTTTTAATATCTGAGAAAAATCAAATAATAGATAACAAAAACATGCAGTTTGTAAACACAAGATCCATCAAAAAGATTGATGATGCACAATGATCAGAATTATCTGCAGAAATATCTCAGCAGGAGAATAGGATTATTTTGATTCTTTTTATCCTACAAATGAAATTTCAAGTATTTCTTTACGTTGGCACAATACACGTGTTTAATCAAGAAATCAACATCACAATTACCATGTTGTAAACAAAGTACATTGCGAGCAGTAAGATAAACAGAAATATCTGCAAATAATCGAGGCGTTGTGGCAGATTCTGCGGAGCGACAGCAGAGTGTAGGTTTTCAGTCCAGTGACCCTTCTTCCGAGCTACTGGTATTTTGTAAAAGGTTTCTTTTTTTATGCAGGAGATATAGTGTGGCGAGGAGTTGCATGCTGACCCATAGGTGGAGATAGATACCAAACGAAAAAGAAAGTTAGAAAACAAAGAAGTAGGCAAAGATCACCTAAGAAGATCGAAAACTTGCTAATTGGCGAAATTATTTGCTAACAATGGATTGAGTGTAACGGCAGCCTGTGTGATAACAAAATGCGACGTCTGCGAGTGGGGAAAAGCATGGGCAAAGTGCTCAGCCTTAAAAGTGTTGATTTGTGTTTTGTGGCACAATGTTCAAAATGTGTCACTGTAGCACTGCAGCAACTTGAGGCAGTGATGTTGCCTGGGGAAAATGGTGCGCTGTGGAAGTCGGAGGAGATGATGTCCCAATGGTTTACTTGCTGGAATGTTACTGCAAAATCCTGATAATGCGCTGTGGATAGACGTTCGAATCCCACTGCAGCAGAGAGTGGAATATTAATACAATTTTCAAAAATAAAACATTAAGTGTTCAATGATGTTGACTGTCAGGAAATCCCCAACTAGTTTGCTAAAGCCCTCAAAGATCTGCAGCACTTACCTGGTCTAGTCTGCATTTGACTGCAGACCAAATGTAATATGGTTGACTCTTAACTGTGCCTTGGTAATTAGAGATGGGAATTAAATGCTGGGCTGGTCAGCGATACCATCATGCAATTAATGAATGAATAAGGCCAGAAACCCCAAAGTTCAGGGCACTGTGTGTGGACAGAACGTAAATCTTCTGTGCAAGGTTCACACAGTCAACGCTTAGTTTCCCCCTTGTAGAAGACACATTACTGGCAACGAATGCGGTAGATGAGATTGGGTGGTCTGCAGGTAAAGCACTGCTTCACATTGAAGGAGTGCTTGGGCCATTGGAGAAAGAGAAAGAATGAAGTAAACGGACATTTCATATATATTCTGCGTTCGCAGTGGAAGGCACACTTGGGCGGAGGGGTTCGTGGGGTTGGGTTCGACGTTTATAAGTGATGGCAGACTGGCTCAAGCTGTCCGCAAGGGAGCAGTCCTTGGAGAAAGTTGACAAATGATTGAAAGAGAATCTGTATCTGGTTGGAGCTTCCCTCTGGAGATGGCATAATTTACAAATAATGGTACTCTGATGTAGATGTTGGTGGAATTTTCGTACTTTTCGTCAGTATTCACTCAGGAACAGGACATTGTTGTCGATATGAATACTGAGGCACGAATAAGTAGAATGGATGGCTTTGAGATATGTAGAGAAGAGGTGTTGGAAATTCTGGCAAGGGTGAAAATAGATAAGTCCCCTGGGCCTGATTGCATTTATCCTAGGATTCTCTGGGAAGCAAGGGAGGAGATTGCAGAGCCATTGGCCTTGATTTTTGTGTCCTCTTTGTCTACAGGAGTAGTGCCAGAGGACTGGAGGCTAGCAAACGTGGTTCCCTTGTTCAAGAAGGGGAGTAGGGATAATCCTAGTAACTATAGGCCAGTGAGTCTCACTTCTGTTGTGGGCAAAGTCTTAGAGAGAATTATAAGGGATAGGATTTATGCACATCTGGATAAGAATGATGTGATCAAGGATAGTCAGCATGGTTTTGTGAAGGGCAGGTCGTGCCTCACAAACCTTATTGAATTCTTTGAGAAGGTGACGAAGGAGGTAGATGAGGGGAAAGCGGTAGATGTAGTATATATGGATTTTAGTAAGGCGTTTGATAAGGTCCCCCATGGTAGGCTACTGCAGAAAATACAGAGATATGGCATTGAGGGTGAGTTGGAGGTTTGGATTAGGAATTGGCTCTCTGGAAGAAGACAGAGGGTAGTAGTTGATGGCAAAGATTCATCTTGGAGTGCCGTCACTAGTGGTGTTCCGCAAGGATCTGTTTTGGGACCATTGCTGTTTGTCATTTTTATAAATGACCTGGAGGAAGGGTTAGAAGGTTGGGTGAGCAAGTTTGCGGATGATACGAAAGTCGGAGGAGTTGTAGACAGTGAGGAAGGATATGGCAGGTTACAGCGGGATATAGAGAAGCTGCAGAGCTGGGCAGAAAGGTGGCAAATGGAGTTCAATGTAGCTAAGTGTGAAGTGATTCACTTTGGTAAGAGTAATAAAAAGATGGATTACTGGGCTAATGGTAGACTACTTGGTAGTGTGGAAGAGCAGAGGGATCTTGGTGTCCATGTACACAGATCTCTGAAAGTTGCCACCCAGGTAAATAGTGCAGTGAAGAAGGCATATGGCGTACTGGCTTTTATTGGTAGAGGAATTGAGTTCCGGAGTCCTGAGGTCATGCTGCAGTTGTATAAGACTCTGGTGCGGCCGCTTCTGGAATATTGTGTGCAGTTTTGGTCGCCATACTATAGGAAGGATGTGGAGGCACTGGAACGGGTGCAGAGGAAGTTTACCAGGATGTTGCCTGGTATGGTAGGAAGATCCTATGAGGAAAGGCTGAGGCACTTGGGGTTGTTTTCTTTGGAGAAAAGAAGGTTTAGGGGTGATTTGATAGAGGTGTACAAGATGATTAGGGGGAGAGATAGGGTTGACAGTGAGAACCTTTTTCCGCGTATGGAGTCAGCTATTACAAGGGGGCATAGCTTTAAATTAAGGGGGGGTAGATATAGGACTGATGTTAGGGGTAGGTTCTTCACTCAGCGAGTCGTAAGATCATGGAATGCCCTGCCAGTAGCAGTAGTGGACTCTCCCTCTTTATGGGTATTTAAGCGGGCATTGGATAGGTATATGGAGGATAGTGGGTTAGTGTAGGTTAGGTGGGCTTTGATCGGCGCAACATCGAGGGCCGAAGGGCCTGTACTGCGCTGTATTGTTCTATGTTCTAAGAAGTGTGATCATATCACTGTTATGGAAGGGAGAGATGGATTGAAGTGTAACATGTGAGAGATGGACCAGAACTTGTTTGAGGGAAAAGGTGGACATTTGGGAACGCACATTTTCGAAGTTGATCCCCTCAGAACAGATACTTCAGACACGGACGAATTATGAGAATATAATAGACTCTTTTTAGGAAACAGAATGTGAGGATGTATCGTCAAGTATGGGAGCTGATTGGCTTTTAGTGCATCTTGGTGTCGAAGAGTTTGGTGCTGGAAATTCACAGCCAGTGAAGTAGCATCCGAGCTGAAAGAGCGTCGAATGTAGGCGCGAAATTTAGATTCTCCTGCTCTTCAGATACTACCTGACCGCCTGTGTTTTTCCAGCAACATACTTTTTTGACTCTTAACCCCCACATCTGCATTTCATACTTTCTACGACAGCATATTGGTGACCAGCCAATCCCGAGAAATCGGAACAAAGATGCTTTGTAAGCGAAAAGAAGAATCATAAATGAATATTGTGGATGTCAAAATAGAGTGGAAATTGAAAGCCAAATTAAGACTCATTTCCAATTTCGAATAAAACCGAGATGCAGCACTGAAAAAAAAATTATTGATATTCCAGAGAAAGAGTTGTCATTATTAACCGGAATTGGACAGGAACAAAAAATTGTCCTCGTACTCCATAAAACACATTGCAAAATTTTAGCATCCTGGAAATTAAGATAGGTATGATTTTTCCATGTCTCCTTTGTCCTCTAGAAAACTCAGAACTGAAGAAAGAAATCAATTTCCTAAGTGAGTATTATTCTTCAAATATATCTTGATTCCTGGAGAAAAAAATGTATTTTCTTTCACTTCTTTGCTTCATTTATTTGTTATTACAAGCAATTTTTTTTTCTCTGGTACGCTCATTGAGAATCTTTGTTCAGAAATGCTTCACTTCCCCTCATGATCTCTGTTGTAGTTTGTTATTTATTGATACGGCAGAGCAAAACATCCTCAAAGCGGTGCAACAGCTTGAGGAGGAAAATTGTAACAACTTTAAAGAGGCAAAATAAAATGTTGGTCCAGCCCAACATGCCCAAATGTCCAACATTTTCATAAGTGCAAATATACACCTTGAACATCTTTTTTATCATTATGATCATTATCAGAATTGTTCTCAACATGTTGATTCCTGTGCATGGAGGAAGAAATGAATTAATGGTTGTTTAAAAATGAAAAGAATATTAGTCTGTCCAAAACTGACAGCGGCCTTGTTGCCTCAATTATATTATCGCTTTATTGCGGATTTACTTACCCACTAGTATTCTATAGCAAGCATTAAACTCCGTTATTTCACACCAAACATAATATTGCCATATTACGTTATAGAGTACAAGCACGACGAATTGAATCTTTTCTGCCCATGCTGCATGTGCCAGTGAACAAACATCCATCTCTTCTATTCCCATTTTCCTCTCTTGACAGGTCGGCACAAATGCTATGCAGATTCGAGGGTACCTTTAAATAGTCCATTAACGGTTGGGATGGTACTGCTTTTGGCAGCATATTCCAAAGTCTCTCAAGGAAACCGAGTCTAACTCTATTTAACAGGTTTTTGCTCCTCACAATTCCCACAACTTCTCTGCTCGAAGGAAAACAATGTTGACCGATTCACTTTTGGTTGATTTGGTCCGAATTATGGAGCACTTTGATGAATCTATTCTGCATACTTTCTCGTCAACTCACATACATCATTGTGTGTGATGGTCAGAACTGCAGACCGCACTCCCTACTCAGCCTAAAAGACATTACACAGAATCACGTTGTCAACTTCGTATTTGTGTTTTCCAGTCATGGCGAGTATAACGTATGCCTTCTAACTAACATTATTCACCGGCAATGCATTCTTAAATATTATTCGGACGGGCACACGAAAGTCTATCGAACTAATTGCGCTTCCAATGATCCAAACATTCCAAGAAAACACCCTTGAATTGATTATCCTTTAAAAAAAGGTGTCACCTTGTAGCGATTAGCATTGAATTCAGTCAAAGAATTTTCAAATTCTAACATTGCTGACGTCACGAATAACCAGTCTGTGAATCCAATTCTTTCAGGAATATTAAAATGCCTGTCTTCCATCCCAAAATAAAGAAAACCTCGACACCAGCCTCGTTCTTCTCTAGAGAGAATACAGTTTAAGCAGACTCATTTAAAATCTTGGCTCCGTCTTCTGGATCCACGAGCACTTTTTTTCTAATTTGACCCAATGAGTTCCTTCTATCTTTCTTGCACCAATAGACGTCAAATGCAAGGTTATTTCATGATTCTGTCACATTGAATGTGAATTCCATGTTTTCGCACCCATTGAGCCAATTCTTTTTCATCTTAAATGAAGAATTCACGCAATTCAGAAGCTATATTTTTGACTAATTTGTGTCATTATCTACAATCATTCGAAATTTAAATTAATTATGGTCAAATGCCTTAAATTATAACACGCAGCCATATCCTTAAAATTCTACCCTGCCTACGAATGAATTGGACTTTGAATAAGCTGTGGAAAATCAAAATTTATTCGGTATCAGGCTCATTTTAATAACACCACCTCCCAAATGATTTTTATCAAAGGACAGGCTTCAAGCAAATAGTGTCAACATGGCACCATAAGACTTTAAACAGCAACTACGTCAAATACTTCTGCAATTCTCCTCCATCATACGCTGAGATCGCATTTAGAAGATGAAAGCTTGTGGACGTCTTGATCCAGGGCTGAAGCATTTGACTTTTGTCTTGCGCGGGTCAATTTTCTTCCTCGCTCATTTCTTTTCTGAGATTTTGCAGTGCCTTGGAGTAACTGAGTGCTGGAATGCTGTCGGCTGATGAGATGGAGGGGCGCAAAGTGGCTAAGGAGCGTGTGAAAATTTTAGCGAATTTATGCATGGAGGGTGTGTTTGATAACACAGAATTTGAACCTAGCATAAAAAAAACACAAGTAGCGCACAACAATTTTGCTCGTGGTGGTAAGTGTTAGTGTTAATTCCGATGCATGTTGAACCTGTAAAATCAATATTTGATGTGCCTAATCAAATCGAAAGCAGATGGAAAAATATGATTTCTTTGATAAGAAAACCTAATAGATCGATATCTCACAGAGTCTGTCATCTGATAAAGATCGCAATGTATTTCGATGCTGAAGGAAATCAAAAGGAAAATATTATAACACAAAGTGAAGAAAAAGATCAGACGTTACAGAGACAAAACCTGACATTTTTTGGATAATTGCAGCATGCCTGGTACCATCTGAAGAGAGAAATCAGATATAATAATTCATACTAAGTGATACTGAGCTTATAAAAAACAATATATGTTTTTGGCTTTGATATTTGGCGTTCCCAGCTTTTTCTTTTTTTATTCAGATGAGTCTGAATTGGGGATTCCTCAAATTAAACTGGACAACGAGAAAGTTCTTAAAAATTACTATAGGTTACAGAGTTACATTTCAGAGGTTAAATAGAAATGATCTCAAAGATTTATGAAAATCAGACAGAGAGATATGTGGGAATAAACTGACAAATACAAATCTAATTACATGTGATTTCGATGTCGGAAATGCTGTTCTTATTTTGCAACTTCCTTATCGACGTAACTCTTTTAAGGTGACAAAAGCACTGTAATTGAACTGAGTTGCAGTGACCAGAGTTCAACCATAATCATCGTTCCAAAACAGGTGGAACACCATGAATATTTTGTGTACTTTTATAATATCAATACGGTGGCAATACATGTTTCAAACCGTATTCCACGCTTGTAAAACTGCATTGAATAAGTGGGACAATCAACTTAGATTGCCAAGTTCAATTTCCTCAGAGGATGCAGCACCTACCTTTAACTGGAAGATTTTAAAAAAAGATTTTTGTGACATCGACTTGACTGTACAGTTTAAAAGAGACATGACATTTTCAATGAAAAATGTGTTGAACACATTTCGACTACTCACCAGAAGATTAATTCTTTGATGACTTAACTGGATGTTGTCCACCGATATCCTGAAGATTTTTCGACACAAATGTAAGTAAATTTTGCAGCATCTAACTGAATTTTTCGATTATCTTCGGGAGTGGGGTGAATAGACAAATCTGTTGACGTGCGTGTTTCCAGAAGCCCAAGTCACATTCCTGGGCCATGTAATTGGAATGAAAAAATGGCTGCAAGAATGTCAAAGTAAATTTAATTGAGGAGTTTCCCATACAATTGCTCAAGTGTTGACTACAACGTTTTACCGGATTAAGTGTCATTTCTTTTCATACGTAGCACCAAAATCGACCAGTACAGTTGCTCAATTGACTGCCTTAATGAAGAAGTGAACAACATTTTGTAAGAATGTCAGAAGGATTTTAGGAGCCTGAGAGTTGTGTCAACCACTGCCTCATGTTAGCCATTCGTAGTTACAGAAAGCCATTCATGGTGGCTATCAAGGCAATTAATGTTTATGTCAATATTTACATTTATAACAACACAATAAAACGACCGACTGACATTATTTTTCTCCTGAAATTTGGTTGTTCCTTGGAAAAACAATGCTCCACAGTTCAGTAGAAAACGATGAACTTTGTATGGGCCAGACCTGACCTCCCTCAAAATATTTTCAGAATGTGGCCAAGACCCTTTACTTTTCATATTTTAAAGTAAGATATGAAGTGGGTACTCGAGATATGATGAAGCTGTTCAAACCACTCAGCGCGTTGCAAATTACATTTGAAGTCCAAACAAAAGAAAATGGAATTTAGAATAATTCACCTATCAGAAAACTTAAAATACCACGTATCGTAAATGAACAAATGGACTGTTCCAATCCAACAACAAGGTAAAAACAATGACTGCAGATGCTGGAAACCAGATTCTGGAATAGTGGTGCTGGAAGAGAAGAGCAGTTCAGGCAGCAGCCGAAGAGCTTCGAAATCGACGTTTCGGGAAGGGCATTTGCCCGAAACTTCGATTTCGTAGCTCCTCGGATGCTGCCTGAACTGATATGCTCCTCCTCCAATCCAACAACATCCCATAAATATAGCTCTTGGTAGAAAGTCAATATTAGCACAAGTTATTACAGGCAGGAGGGAATAGCATCCAAAATCAATTCAGAGAGCAAGCGGTTCAGGAATCAATTAATGAAGCACATAAACTTTTTTGGTTTCAAGCATCCTGTGATTGGTGGCGTGAAACCAACAACCCCCCGCCACCAACAAAAAATATCTGAACTTGTATACCAGGCCGTCACCCAGCCATAGTTAAACTCGGATCTTACCCGACCTCTCAGCAGCTCTGCCCTTATGATATTTCTTACTTTAAAAAAAAGAACAAAAGAACCTTGTTAAAGTGAGAGAATCATCAGAGATTGGTGTCGTTTTGCAAAACTTCAACATTGATATTCCCATCAATGTCTCTAAACCAGTTATGTATTTTTGTGCTAATATTTTAAACCTGACAGAAAAACGTCATGACACAAATACAGAACTATTTCTGTGAAGTTTTCTGCTTGTTGCTGATACCATAAACTTTGCAAATTATAAGTGCAGCAAGACAAGAAATGATCATTCTTGATGTAATGTCACAACATTGCTGAAGACAGGCAATGACATCCCTTGGCGGAATCAAAAGACTGGTACAGTTTGCGGTATTGGATGTTTGCGTGCTTGGTTTGAAGTATTTGCTTTCTAGTGTAAGGTGTAAGGATTATTTTTTTCTTTAACGAAGCTGTCTTTGTATATTCTTTGTTAATTTCTTTGGGCGGGAAAGGGTGAGAGTAACGGCATTTTGGCATTAAGAGGTGTATTTTGTTATGATTTCATTCGAGAGAAAGATAGAGCAAGTGGCGATGAGCAGCATGTGGTAACGTGAACAGACTCTGAGCTTTTTTTTAAATTGAGAAATTAGAAACAGCCTGTTTACATGTGGTCAGTCTTAACAGACCAGGGTTTCAATTCTTATAAGCTTTTAAATTCAGCAGAGCTGCTGGAGTCTTCAAGAAGGAAAACTATTTTCCTGAGTGTGCATTCCAGTGCTGCTAGGAAGTCTGCTGTCTTGGCATCCCAGTGGTTGTAGTTGAGCCCCTTGATCAGTATTGTTCTTTCCGTGTTAGTGAGCTCTCTGTGGGAGACGTTTCTAACCGAGGAGTGTGTTGTGGTGTCCTCTCTGTTGTGTGTTAGTTTGGCAATTTTTTCTTTTACTGCCTTTTTTTGCATTGTGTGGTCCTGTTCTGTCCGATGGTGACGGCCTGTTCTATGGTCCGGGTCCATTCCTGATTGGTGGTTTTTGAAATTAACGATTTTTGGCGCGTAATTTCTTATCGGTATTTGTGAAGTCTGTTGTGAGCGTCTCTAATCATAACCTGGATCATCCTGAATCCGTTCTGTCTGGCTGTGTCCCTGGTTTGTGGGTTGTTGACTGGTGGTCTGTATCTGACACATGTTGGAAGGATTCGAACCTTTCAGCATTCATGCAGGAACCAGAGTTGTTCGTATATGGTGCTTAGGCCGTTGGCACAGGATTCCAATTTCCTGGCTTGTCTTAGTGAATCTAGCCCGTAGGTGTTCAAAGTTTGTGAGAAGATTTGTAGCTCGGGAGCTAGTTGTTGTGGTTCTGTTCGCTGAGCTGGGAATTTGTGTTGCAGATATTTCGTCCCCTGTCTAGGTGACATCCTCAGTGCTTGGGAGCCTCCTGGGAACCTGCTGAACATACAGAACAGACAACAGGACGGTGAACCTATCAACAATGACAGCATACTCAAACTACTGGACCTGTGCCTCACAACACACTTCACAATCAACAATAAAATATATGAACAAATCAATGGCACACCCATGGGCTCACCCATCTCTGGACTCATAGCGGAAGCGGTAATGCAAAGATTAGAACAAACAGTCATACCTCAAATTCAACCCAAACTCTAGGTCAGGTATGTGGATGACACCTTTGTAATAATTAAAAACACAGAAATAGGGAACACACACTGGATCATCAACGCCACACTCATAGGAACCCGATTGACTCGAGAGGAAGAAAAGTACAACCAACTCCCATTCCTAGACATGATGGTACATAGAACACCTAACGGAGAATTCACCACAAAGGTCTACAGGAAAGCCACACACACAGACCAAGTCCTGAACTACGAAATCAACCACCCCAACACACACAAAAAAGCTGCATCAAGACACTGTTCAAAAGGGCCACAACACACTGCAGTACACCAGAAATGCAAAAAGAGGAAGAAGAACACCTATAAAATGTATTCGCCAAAAACGGATACCCCTGCAATTTCATCAACAGATGCCTAAGGGAAAGACAAAGGAACGAGGACATGCCACAACCAAAAGAACTAGCCACACTAACATACATCAGGAGCATTTATGAACTGACAGCCAGACTACTGCGACCACGAGGACTCATAACAGAACACAAACCAGCAGCCACTCTCAGACAACAACTCACCAGAATGAAGGACCCGACACCCAGCATGAGCAAAACCAATGTAGTGTACAAAATCACATGCAAGGACTGCACAAAACACTGCATTGGACAAACAGGAAGACAGCTAACGATCCGCATCCATGAACACCAAGTAGCCACGAAACGACACGACCAGCTATTCTTATTAGCCACACACACAGATGACAAGCAACATGAGTTCGACTAGGGCAACACTAATATTATAGGACAAGCCAAACAGAGAACAGCCAGGGAATTCTTAGAAGCTTGGCGCTCATCCATAGATTCAATCAATAAGGTCATAGACCTGGACCCAATATACCAACCACTGCAATGGACAGCTGGAACTGACAACCGGAAGCGGCAGATTCAAACCACTTCAAATGCCAGAGGAAAGATCACAGAAGCGCTTCACAGGAGGATCCCAAGCACTGAGGATGTCACCTAGACAGGGGGACGAAACGTCTGCAACACAAATTCCCTGTTCAGCGAACAGGACCACAACATACTTAAAATATTTTGAGGTAGTCTGCCCTTATCAAAACTTTTTCTCAGTTCTTCATTGAGGTGAAACCTTTCGAGGTGGGACATGACAAGTCACCTTGAAATTGTACATATTCCTGTAAGCTTTTGTATTTACAAGCTGCATCGACTGGATCTGCCCTCATGACGAAGTCACTCCATTTGAAACTCAAAGAATTGAATGCTCTAGGGAGTGCATATTATTCCAGGATCCTATATCTTTTAATTATTAAATACTCCAAACTGCTCACCATAGGCTTTTTACTGTATGTGTGCTGCCTTGTACAAATGTAGAAAATAATTCGTAATGTTTCACATCACTACTTTGCAAATAAATTTACAGCATTCTCGAATCTTTTCTCGTGACCAGCTAAGATTTCTTGACACCGTTCTGCTGATTACTGGAAACGACACTGAATTTCAACTTTCCTGCAGTTTTCCGCAGAGTATCATAATTTGAATGCGATAAATATATCTGCACTTCATGCCAACTTGCATATCTCGTGTTCATTGTTATATGATGCTCGGAGCTGCCTCGATTTTATACAGTTCAATTTCTGTTCCTTACGATATACTGATACCTTGTATCAATGTTTACATCTTGCCTCTGCACCTGTTCAAGACGTGCACCACTCCATGACTTGCAATAAAAACAAATTCGATATTCATGTCAATGTAGTAACTCCTAGATACTAGGATCTTTTCTCATTAAGTAGAATGACATGTAATTGCCTAACAAACGTCTGTTGAATTCGAAATATATTACATCAATTGTAATCACGTTCTTCAAACTTGCAGGAAATGTGGTAAAGTACTCAGTTATTGTTTAGATTAGATTTCTTACAGTGTTCAAACAGGCCCTTCGGCCCAACAAGTCCACACCAAACCTCCGAGAGTAACCCACCCAGACCCATTCCCCTACACCGAACACTACGGGCAATTTAGCATGGCCAATTTACCTAACCTGCACATTTTTGGATTTTGGAAGGAAACTGGAGCACCCGGAAGAAACGCACACAGATATGGGGAGAATGTGAAACCGCCACACAGATAGATGCCTGAGGCTGGAATTGAACCTGGGTTGCTGGAAATGTAAGGCAGCAGTGCTAACCACTGTGCCACCCCATTGTTTTCCCTTTGCAAAATTATAATGCCTTTCTTTGATGAATCACATTTTTGTAAACCTTAGTCAATTCACCCAGTAATTAATTTCAACATTTTTCTCATAAGAAACGTTAAACTAACAGGTCTGCAGTTACTTGGTTTGTTTATGTCTTTCTGCGCTAAAAAATAGGGAAGAATTCTAATCCTCGATAATTTTACGAAAATCAAAGACTTCTTCTAAAAAACTTCAAATTTATGAACATTTTCTGCAGTAATTCCTTTCAAGATCTTTTGTTAAAATATATCAGATCCATTGGACTGTTCGTCTTTCCTTAAAATCAGGTTAACTTTAATTTATGTTTTTTTTTATTATCCTGCGACAAATATTGTATTTATTTCATTTTATTCGTTTTACACCTTGATTATTCAGTAATACAGGAAAACAATCGAAATCTTCCACTGTCAAGACTTAGGAAATGCGCAAATTTAACATGTCTGCAATTTCTTGGTTTACCGCCAATATTTTATAAGGACCTTTAGGCTTCTCTGTTTCTTCTTCTCTGTGTAACTTGTTTATGTTACTGTTTCTTAAAGTTTTCCGACTTTTTCCAAAGGTTTCCATCATAGTTTCTCTCCAGTTATGTGCGTGCTTGCCAAGATTAGAAGGGATTTGCAGACGTTTCATTCCCTCGCTAGGTGACATCTTCAGTACATTGGAACCTCCTGCTACGCGCTGTTGTACTGTTTCTACCGTAAGTTAATTGGTTCCACTCCTGCTGTTTTCAGTTGCTGTTTCTGGTCGTTCATTTCAGTGGCTTGCAAATTGGATCTCCGTCTACATGCTTGTTGATGGGGCCCGTGGATGAGTGACATGATTACAAAAATTCCCTGGTTGTCCTCTGTTTGGATTGTGCTATGGTCGTTGTTTTGTCCAACTTGTATTTGTGGTCCCTGTCATCTGTGTGTATGGGTACTGCAGAAAGCTTTTCTCACGTTCAGTGGTTGGATGGTGCTCATGGATACGGATTGCCAGTTGACTGCCTGCTTGTCCTACATGATGTTGCGTGCTTCATTTGCGTGGGATCCTTGAAATTATGATTGTCTTGCAGTCTGCTGGGTATAGGTTGATTTGACCTGATGATTATTGTCAGAGTGTCGCGTGTGGTTTAGTAAGTCATCACAATGAAAAGATGGTTTAATTTTTATCGAATTCTCACAGTGGCTCAGTGGTTAGCACTGTTGAAGAAATGTGCCAGGGTCCCAGGTTCGACTCTAGACTTGGGCGACTATCTGTGTGGGGTTTGTATATTCTCCCCGTGTCTGCGTGGGTTTCCTCTGGATGCTCTGGTTTCCTACTACAGTCCCGTTGAGCTGGCCATGCCGAATTGACCAGCGTGAGGTGATGCAATGGGTGATTTAGTCTTCAGAGAGTCAGTGTGCAATTGTTGGGGCATAGGGCCTGTTTCCCCTCTGCAGGGAATCTAACCTTTATGCACTGTCATGAATCCCAGTGTTTGAAGATGTCCGGATGTTAGTTCCAAGATATTATTTATGTAATATAGCATGGCTAATGAGTTTTGCCATAGCATGTCCTCGTCGCAGGGTTTGTCTGTCAGGCATCTGAAGATGAAGTTGCGGGGATATACCATTCTTGGAGAATATTCTATAAGAGTGCACTTCTTCTCTTCGTAAAATGCAACTCTTTTGTGTTGCATTCAGAGTGCTTCCAGTGAATTTTGAAAAGCATGGCACTCATCCACGGACTCCATCAACAAGCATGTAGACATGGACTAAATACGTCGGGTGAAATTGAATGACCAGGAGCAGCGGTTGGAATCAGTAGAAACGGAACCATCTGAATTTCAATCGACACACTACAGTACCGGTTTAGAGGAGTCTCCAAAGCGCTGAATATGTAACTGCAGCAGGCGATAACACTTTTCTTTTCAAGTCAACTTTCCAGCTCATTGTACATACCCAGCTTTGAGGACCAGCACCTGAGCTATAAATCTTTACAGAAACCTTGAGTCTTATTTTTTTCCATTAATCCTTGTCACTAGTTATACTTTTGTTGTTTCAAATCGCATTAATCTTTAACCGCCCGCTTTACTGTTGTCTTTTCCTGTTGTAATCATATATCTTCCAAAATAAATATATATGTGTGTCAAGTTATGAACTGTTTTCTGCAACTATTGACTTTGTTCCTCAGAATGCGATGCACGGTGGTGTAAAGAGGCTGAAAAGCTTCTGTTGTGATTTTCCATTTCGCCACAATGGCTAAAATATTGCACAAAGTAACCTTTGTCTTCTCCAGAAATTAATCAAATATTGGTACACTGTTAAGTTGTATAAGTAGAACACTTTTTCGTCTCTTTTTCACATTGATCCATGTGGTATTTTTAGGCATTATCCGGCTCTGATGTGAAGGTCCTGAATGTCAGAGAGAAATCTTGTAATTATTGCATATCATCTTGCTTTCTATGCTTCCCACTACAGTCTTCAAGACTCTCGATGACCCTTCTACATCCTTAGGCATTTCATTCGCAAGGACACAAACCAAATACATAATTAAGATCCAAATAGACCAGCCATATCTTTCACCAGTGCAGATGGTAGTACCTCAAGGAAAGAAATTTAGAATAACCAGTTTAATCATTTAGCCACAGACTAGAACACAAGTATTTTATGATTTCTCTTAGACATCCCTTTATATTTCCATTTCCTTCCTTACCTGATGTAATGAAGGTTTTTTTTGCCAATACCTCAACAATGATATCATTCACTTTTTTGTGTGTTGGTTTTAAAATTCTATCCAAAAGTCATGATTTGACAAAGTCGTAGAGGTCTTATTACTGCTTCCTGCACTATTTGACTCCTTGATCAATATGGCTACATCATCATGACTAAAAATCAATGTAATGTCCTGGATTACTGAACTACCTGTCCTAACACTTTCTATGCTACATGTTTTTGCAATCCTTGACATCACGTTACGAAGTGGAATGCTCAATATCTGCGGCATGCTCATAAGTCTCCTTGGATGTGAATATCTGGTACCTGAAATTACCATACTATCTTGTGCCTCCATCTGTGCACCTTCACAAAATATTCCAGAATGTCATATTTCATACTCTAAACTTGTCAGTGTATCGCGCACGCCTTTATCATCACTCTGAATCTCATCACCAAGATAAGTGAATTTAACCTCCTGTAGTTCACATGTGCAATTTTCCTGGTAAGATTCTTATTTCTGTTCCAGTTTAGGCTCAATTCCTCGAACAGTTATTGCTTCCAAATTACCTGAAACAAAATGAATGATAAAAAAATTCGGAGGTCTTATCTGTTTCCCTACTCCTTAAAACATATTTTACTTGTTCTATATGCTATTTCCTAGACAAAATTGCATGTATCTCCGGTGGGAGTCCAGACATTGCAAGTTTCGAAAATTTTTTTAAAAAAATATTATGCCAAACTCACTAAATTATTGTTGCAAACTGCGCATTGCATTACTCCCTAAGTCTGTGATACAAACTGAATGTTCACCTTCTTACTTAAATGGTCCGGTGGTTTATCAGTAACATAAAAAGCTCTTGGCCCTGGAAATCAAAGCCACACTGTAGATACACTTCAATGAGCACAGAAACTCCTTCTGTCGAATTTTCTTCATCTGATAGTCTCCCTTTATTAATGTTCCGTCTTTTGCTATTTATTCTAGCTGCTCGACACAGGTAACGATCAGTTTTCAGTTGTCCACACTTAGTTTCTATCTTGAGAGAAACATATGGTGGGTATTTGCTGCCTACCTATCTGCTCTCCCTCTGTTAGACTTCGTCTGACTGAATTTTAGAGCCAAGTTTAAGGGCATTGAAATGGACATTGGATTGGTATATAGACAATAATATATTCAGCACAAGCCTTTCAAACAGTACTGACAGGTAATCGTGCCTGGAAACAAGCTATCAAAGTGACCATGAACCTGCTTGATGGAAACCTTTTTTCAGGTGATGTTCAAGTTCCAATTATCAGTGCTTAATCTAATCAGACTCTGGCACATTCTGCAGCTGCGGTCATTCATGTCACCATTTGGAACGGGTTTTCCTGCATGTGGCATACCATCAGAGAATGATGTTTTTTTCTGCTATACCATACCTTAGGCATAAATGTGTTTCCGTTTTGATGACATTACATCATCATCTGTGCCTAACTTGGGTTACGTTTATATATTTTTTCTCTTAAGAGTGAACTTCGAATTATTTATCGCAATGCATAATACACGATCTAAATTTATTGTACTCGTAGGTAATGTTAGCATGACTTTCTTGCAGGTTTTCTGTGAAGCACATTTTGGCTTTTCTCTGTACTCTATTGCCCGACAGGAGCACTGGGATTCTAAATTTAGAACACATTTCCGAGACTGCTCTTAGTTTACTTCAACACAATGCTGATCGTGAGTGAATTTTGATGCCAATTTTAAGGGCATTGAAATGGTCATTGGATAGACATTTTGGCGAGAATGGATTAATGTAGATTACATTGGTTTTAAAATGGTTCAACCGTTCAGCTCAACATCAAGGGCAGGAGGGCTTGAACTATGCTGTGTTGTTCGATCTGCTGTGCTCTCTGTTCTATAAATGATGCCTGACTAAGCTCATAATAAGTTCACACTGTGGAGAAATGTTGAATAGGATGCAGCACTATGTAAAATAATTATCAGAAATATTTACTTAAGAATGCGATTTTGTGAAGTTCATCTATCCAATTGGAAATAATGGGATGGCACTTTTCGTGGGTACATATATTTGAATGAGTAAAATGTGAAAAAAAGGCTCAGCTGAAACCTGGAATGTGCTTGGCCAATCTAAATGATTCTGTTGTTCATTCAACGCAATTTCCTATTACAGCTTGCTCGAAAATAGCGTAGAATTGAATACGCTCACCAATCCCTTCATAAGAACCTTTTTCTTTTACATTGATACTGTATTAACAGATCTACTCTGTATTCGTAAACTCTTACTGCCAATTCTGGAATCGTCATCCATCTGGGATGCATACCCCAAAATTTTCATGTACAGACAATGTGATTATACATATAAACTTCGCTGATCCTAATTTTAGAAACATGGAGAATAATCTGGAAACTCATAGAAGCTTGTATCATGCCCACAAAACCAGAGAATGCAATTCCACACGTCTGTGCACATAGGTTCTGGTAGAAATACAATTTGGGTTTTGAAACATTGCTTCATTGTGAAAATGCAGCCGTTGAGCTATTATAGTCCTTTTAACTGAAAAGAGTGAGTTGATTTATCTTTCTTTTTTGTTCTAAGTCAAGCTTTGTCAGCTGCTAGGTTTTAGCGATGTGATCACATATAGATATACATACTGTTGAATTTCGAACTGGCTAATACAATCATTGTTGCAAAAAGTTTTTCTCCATATCTTTTATATTGCTCCAAACTTATTATTACTAATGCAAATCTGTTATCAAACTTAGTACGGTAATGTCGACTATGGGGCGTTTGCTAGATTCCATTTCACATTCGTATTTTGCCATGCTTTTCTAATTAATGCATTGATTTTATCAATGAACTCTTACATTTTCTTTTAAGATAAAGAATTGGCTGATGTTTTAAAAGGTAACAAAACAAATATTTAAGTTTGTCGGCAATTATTTAAAGTATCGTTTTCTTCATCTGGTGTTCAGAGAAGCCCATGAGTTAACATTCGATTGACGTACTCATGTTTCTTGAGCAGATCATCGGAAAGCAGAAGGAGTCTTCATATTCACATTTTAAATGCAAATTCTATGTAAATGAAATTTTGGGCAATATGTTTTGGAAATTCATTGAAAAAAATAAATACAAATGAAGACGTGTGATGAACCACATGCACATTGAAAGTTTTTGATGAGATTTAAAGAAACCAAAAATCGGTCGAAAGTACAGATAATTGGCAAAGTAAACAAATTGTAAAAAAAATGTAAACTTTACAGAAATAAACTGGTTTAATTTTTGAAATTGTACCGGACCTTACCTTGATCTGTCGTTATAACTGTACGATTTAACATTTGCATTTGCTAAAAATCGTAATGAGGCACCGTTTCAGTCATGCTCGAGAATGGTCTGCCTGATTTGTAGAATCAAGCGCATCGTAGAGACATCTAAAACAGAAATATATCTAACTGGAGAAAGGCTCGTATTAAGAGTCTATGCTTTTCCTTATTTTGCTATTGATTGAACTAAATTATGATTTGTAATATTTGCAAGATTTTTCTCTTGTGACTTATTTCACACACTTTTTGAAATGATCTCGAAATAACCATTGACTCGAGGTATTTTGTTCCTTATCTCAAACAGTAAGTTATATTTTTCAATTTAATGGCAGATTTATTTACCTTTTTTTGGATTTGGATTGCAGAACTGACCAAATGTGAAGATGATCAAAAGTCTGTAGGTAAGAGGAGCGACACAGTTCTCTATTGCGGCTGATGAAAGGACGAACGATTTTTGTAGTCATGTTTAGAACAGAAAGTTTGATTCCAGCAAAGAACTCTCTTCACTTCGTGATCCGTTATAATGAAAAATGTTCAACACGGCTTTGTGTGCAGGAAATAGTGTCTTACTAACGTGCCCGATTTTTGAAGAGGTTAACATGAAGTGTGATGCAGGCAGACCAGAAGGCATTGACTGTACAACTTCAGTAGAACATTCTTCAAGAGTTCACGTTATACACTGTTAGTGATGCTATCTCACATGGAATTCAGGAAGATACATTTGATACAAATTTGCTTTGAAGATGGGAGACGGGATTTGTGGTCGACGGTTGTTTTTCAGAATATTTACGTGTGATCAGTGGTATGCCACACGATCAGTGCCCTTTCGCCGAGGTACTGCATTTGCATAAATGGTTTGCATGTGTATATAGGAGGTGTCGTGGTTAAATTTGCAGACAAAGCCAAAGTAGATTGTGTGGTGCAGAACGAAGATTAGCGCAGAGAACAGTAGGAATTTGAAAAGATGGCCCAATGGACTGAGGAGTGGCAGACTGAATTTAAGTTAAATAAACGTGAGGTGTTGCATATTTGAAAAACAAACCAGGTCAGGAGTTATGCAGTTAATGTCAGCCCCTTGGAAGTCTTATTGAACAAGGAGATCAAGAGGTGGAGGGGCATAATTCATTGGAAGTATACTCACATATGGACAGGGTGATAAAGAATTGTTTGACACACTTGCACTCATTTGGCAGAACATTGAGCATAGCAGTTGGGATGTTTTGATGAGGTGATAATGTGCGTGGGTGAGGTCACTTTTAAAAGACTGCATAAACGTTTGCCCACCCTAATAGAGGAACATTTCTTTAACGTTGAATGGGTACAGTACTCCTTTTCAAGGAAGTTGTCGGTATTTGACTGACATAAAAACGCTGGATTGAGTGCAGTTTAAATTTTTCTGGATGCTTGGAGGCTGTGGCATGACATTATGGTGTTTACTTTTCAGTATTGCTGTGCATAGATTGGAGAAATAGCCAAATGATCTTTCCTGGACGGAACAGAGAAGCCGAGAGACCACACTTCCAAGGCGACAGGCAAAAGATTTGTTTTAAATTAAAGTTTTTTTCGCTGGTTTGTGAGCATGCACGAAGCCTTTCGGAAGAAAACATGGTGGAAATGGTTACAATTTAAACATTTATAGACATCAGCAGGGTATCGATGAATACAAAGCGTTTCGAGGGACATGAGCCAAATCCTGGCAATTGGTGCTCGGTCAGATTAGCATTCCATTGGGCACAAGCAAGTTGTATTGATGAATTTCTGTGCAGCATGGCTCTATAACTCTATGGGGACGTAAAATGTGAAGCAGCAGGTTGTATTTTGGAAAGAAGTATCAGAAATTGCTAAAATTTAAATTGATTTTATCTAAAAAAAAGAGCAATTGCGCTGTTCGGTAATTTTCTTTCTGAAGGATATTTGGAATCTCGTAACAATAGTCAAACTGAATTATATTTTAAGGTAGTCTGACATGTAAACGACCTTAGTACAATACTGGATTAGTGGTGCTGGAAGAGCACAGCAGTTCAGGCAGCATCCAACGAGTAGCGAAATCGACGTTTCGGGCAAAAGCCCAGGATTTCTCTGCTCGTTGGATGCAGCCTGAACTGCTGTGCTCTTCCAGCACCACTAATCCAGTATTTGGTTTTCAGTATCTGCAGTCATTGTTTTTACCTTAGCACAATGTTTGTTCTTCAATGTGAAAGAAATGC
This sequence comes from Chiloscyllium punctatum, assembly GCF_047496795.1. Lineage (NCBI taxonomy): Eukaryota > Metazoa > Chordata > Chondrichthyes > Orectolobiformes > Hemiscylliidae > Chiloscyllium > Chiloscyllium punctatum. The sequence goes on from NC_092772.1 coordinate 35,735,445, forward strand.
ATCTTTGATGTTTTGATAAATCCAGCCATGGCAAGTAGACGTTTGAGAAACGTCTGTTTGTTTGTTTGATGATCGTCACGTAAATAAGATAAAACTGTTGAGCTTCATCAAATGTTTGGTCGATTCTACAGTTCATAATCACACAACACTGTATGCCGACAGGAAAAAAAATGAAGGTGAATTTGGTTACATGATCAGCATAGTCAATCTATTTACATTAAGACATGATAACAAGGTGCAGACAAACAACAAACATATTGGACAGTCAAGCATAATTACAAAAGCAGGCGGGAGATACGAAACAATTGCAATCCATATATATTTAACAAGGAAAAACATACTTTGGTTTAGATTTTGGTGCAGAATATATGACATTTCGAGTTAATGTCATGCTAATCGTCTCTGAGATGGACGTCCCAAACAAATTGTGGTGATACTGTACTGCGTAGTTGCAGGGTTAAGTTTTATTTTTTGCAGCGAATGATCATGAGGAAGATACAAACTGAAGCACGACAGGTGAGGGGCGTAGAATGTGTATGTGTGTTTTGATTATGTCATTGATGCAGAGATCTGTAAACTAGTTTAATGATTGCATAAAATGCTGACTCTTTTCTGATAAGGAGCTTTGCTCCAAGCAGCAACAAAGCACACCATGTGAATTTTCAGTGACCTCCCAATCTTACATAGATTGCCAATCAATTCCATATTTTTGTTTGCTGTGCCATAACCATGTTGTGATTTCGAGACAGAAGACTTCGTTTTCATTTTTCATTCTGAAACATGAAGTTGTATTCCACTCTGACAAGTCCGCAATACAATGTGAAAATCAATGAAGGAATAAGTCACCTCCTTTTGACACAGTTTTTACCATTTCTATTCAAAATTTCAAACACATCTTTCACAACGTAGCCAACCTAATAGTCTCTAAATGCATTACTGAGGAAGTGAACTGGATGTTTAAGTTCTCGGGGCATTGTTTATGAATAGACAGAGGATGCTTTCGTAGGCTGTTAGAAAGCAATTAGTTAGAATAAGTAATATATGGAAGGTAGAGCACGAGTTTGAAAAGGTCCATGTAACAGGAAGAAACAGTGTTTGGTAACTATCGGGTACGATCAATGATTTAGCAGGGCAGTCATAATGTACAATATGGGTAGGATGTGAAGTAAGTAAATGCTGGCATATTAATTGTGACGGGTATCTTCTGAGAGATCGATAATTTATGCATCTTATGATGTATGAGAGGAAGTGGTTTGAATTTGGTGAAATACAGGGTGAAGGCATTAGCAAACATCATGTAATGTGACATTGTGTTCCAGACTGTTGTAAACAGGACGAATCCGTAGGACTGAATGCATTCCTGCACAGAAAGGTATCTGGTCATAATTTGGAGTTGGCTCAGGAGTGAAGGAAGCAATGGGTTCGACTTCTGTGCTCGAATGTTTGTTCCATCTGTTGGTATAAGCAGTTTTCTTTTTTCAGATGCTGTTGTGTATGATGGCAGAGGAGAGGGACCAAATGCAGTGTAGAGTCCCTTTTGTCATATAGATTAGATTAGATTAGATTAAATTAGATTGTTTATAGTGTGCAAACAGGCCCTCCGGCCCAACAAGTCCACACGGAGCCGCCGAGGTGCACCCACCCAAACCCATTCCCTTACATTTACCCCTGCACCTAACACGGGGCAATTTAGAATGGCCAATCCACCTAATTTGCACATTTTTGGACTGCGGCAGGAAACCGGAGCACCTGGAAAAAAAAACCCACGCAGGTACGGGGAGAATTTGCAAACGCCACACAGTCAGTCTCCTGAGGCGGGAATTGAACGGGGTCTCTGGAGCTGTGAGGCAGCAGTGCTAACCACTGTGCCACTGTGCCACCATGCCACCTATAAATAAAAATAAATGAAGAACATTTCACAAGCATATGAGAATGTGGAGTTGAAGACAGGGGAAAGTTCAAGTCTTTCCAATAGAGTGGAACGTGAGTTTGACTGCCTCTACTGAGGCAGGAAGAGTCATACATTGTCGTACTGATGACACCAGTGTACGAAGAAGTGACTTAAATCTGGAAGCTCATGACAAACTTTATTCTTGTGTGTAGCTTGCCAGTGGTAGCTGGGTCTTTTCTTTTGGATCAAAGAATTTAATATGCCTGTTTGCTGGCATAGCCGGGCTAAACATATTGGGTGATATTGGATGTCACTGACATTGTAACACCTCCCCTAATAATTAAAAAAGAATCATCAATACCAAAAGATGGGTTCATTTTAAACCCTTCAAAACCTGATTACTTGTCAAACACAGAGATACATCATTGACTACAGCAACAAGCTTAATCCTAACAGTCCTTTAAAATTTCCATAGATGTCAATGGGTTGTCTTCAGTGTATACAATGTTCTCAGGTAAATTGCTGGTAATATGAATTGTGAATTGTTGTAATGACAACACCAAGTTTAAAGTCTGTTTCTCCACCGTTGAATATTTCTGTCGATGAACGTGCAACTTCCTGAAGAAAAAAAAATCCAATGTGTCTTGCTATCCACTCATCATCCTCCTGCAGGAGCATCACACTGACATCCATTTCAGTGGCATCGAAAGCCAAGTTGAGAAGCTTCATGTAATCCGGTGTAGCTAATATTGGAGCAGTGGTTAACACAGTTTGTAGACTATCAAATGGCTTTTGACAGCCCACTGTCCATTGAAACCTCTCGCTCTTTTTTAAACAATTTGGTGTGTGACGCAGGCACACCACTAAAGTTTCGCACAGACCTTTAATAAAATCCACTCAACAGCAGGAATGTCATACTGATTTTTTTGTCAATAGTGTGGGACATTACCCAATTACTTATGTTTTCACATCTCGTGGGGCCATTTGTCTGTGTACAATAAAATGATCAAGGAAGCTGACTCGTGCTTTTGCAAATTTCCGTTTAGCTAGGTTAACCACAAAGCCTGTCTTTCGAAGTAGACAGACAAAGTCCAATAAATGTAGTCATTTATACATTCTCCTCTTGCTTTCCTTCCCTTTCAAAATGCCAGTTGAGCATTCTCACATGACACACTCTGTGACATTTCGTCCCCTCTGGAGTCCTTATCGAGTATTTCACCTCACTCAATTTGATAAGGTCCACGAAGCCTTGCTTTCAAAAACTCACCTGTAACGGGAAACAACACCAATACATTGTCCCAAAATGCAAAAAAAAATTGTGATTTCTTATCCGCCTGCTGTTTGATAGCATGTTCTGATACTTTTAAATGCTGTCGACCCAACTCTCCAGAAGGATTTAATCATTCTCTAAGATTTGACACATAATCCAAATGCGTGGTCTCTGATTTCTGGTTTATTTATTTCTCCTTCATCAATTTTAACGGTCCTCTTGGTTTATGCCCCAAAATGCATTCAAATGGACTGAATTCCGTCGATTCATTAGGTGCATCTCTAATAACAAAAAGTACAAACGGAACTCTCTTATACCAATCTTCTGGATAATCCTGATCATCTGCTCCCAATATGATCTTCAGTGGCTGGCACCATCGCTCAAGTGCTCCCTGCGATTATGGATGGTACACAGTACTTTTGAATTGTTTTATTTCCAAGTTATCCATGACATCTTTAAATATTTTGGATGTGAAGTTTGAATCTTGATCTTACAGGATCGCTATTGGCTGTCTGCATCTCATAAAAAAAATTAGTTCTTCTCCAATCCTTTTAGTTGCGATGTTACGTAATTTGACTCTTGAAATTTACTCGACACATCCATTATGGATAATGGATACTTATTCCCACTTTTTGCTTGAGGCATGGGACTACACATTCAATCAAGGTACTTGTGAACGGTTCCCATTAAGGTGGAATAGGACTTAACGCTGCAGGCTTTATTACTGCCCTTGGTTTTCCAATTACCTGACATGAATGACACGTCTGTCAAAATTCAACTACATCTTTGTGTAGTCCAGACCAGAAACAATGTCTTTGTATGTTAGCATGTGTTTTCATCATTCCAAATTGCAGCTCATGAGCCACTCGCAGCACTTCCTTTCCTGGTAGCAAAAATATTTGATGTATCTCTCCCCATTTCCAATCTGCTTGAATGTATGATGGTTTCCTCATCATGACTAAGACATTTGTTTCGTAATCACACAAAGGGATGCACTCACTTTCTTTATTTCTGAATGCCTTTTTCTCTAAATGTATTAACTCCTCCTCTTTCTGCATATATTCAATCAGCTCAGCAGAGCTAAAGATACTTGCACATTTACCAATTTGCTCTTTCGCTGTTCCACTTCTCTGATCAAAAAAGGTCTCAGTCAGAGCTATGTCAGCTTCCTTATCTGTGCATTTTGGTCTCTCCTACTTCAACTTATGACTCTGTGATCTTGTGATCACACAATCACGGAAAGTTTTTGATGAACATTCTCCGCGTCGTCATTTGCCTTCATCTCCACTGTTTTTTTTCACTTAAAGTAGACAGTACACCTACCAGTGAATCAGTTATATCATTTGCAAGAACAAATTGTTTTCGTGGAGTTAAGAGTTTTTTTCCCATTAAATCTAACAAAAATTATCCAATCTTTTCTGCTCTCTCTAGCCTCACTTAAAATAACCGAGCACTTTCTGTCTCACCATTTATTCCTGTTACCAGTAACTTTTCTGCCAACGATCTCTCAAGAGTGCAAATCTTCTCATTTTTCGACATTACAGACAGCACACTTACCAGTGAATTAGTTATTTCATTTGTAAGGAAAAATTGTTTTCGTGGAGCCTAGAGTTTTTTCCAGTACATCTACCACAAATTATCCACTCTTTTCTGGACTCTCTAACCTCACTTAAAATAACTGAGCACTTTCTGTCTCACCATTTATTCCTATTACCAGTAACCTTTCTGCCGATAGTCTCTCAGGAGTGCATATCTTCTCATTCTTCGACAATGCAGACTGGGAGGATCATATGAACTTTAATATTGTAAACACTGTACCTACTGCTCCTGGCCTACGTGAATACACATTATTCTTGCATGCATTTTTTAAAAAAAAGACGAATGGGTACTTCCTCCTGTAACAACCTCTAAACATCTTGTACACCTGTATTACAGTTGTATTACTTCACTTGTGCTTTTCATTACTCGCCCAACAGTCCAACACAACTTCTAGGCTTGTCTGGTTTTCCTGAATCGGCCTTTCTCCTGGCTCACCAACACTGATTTCGTGTGGTCCACATTGTTACAAAAAAAACACAAGACCTTTTTAACTCCTTTCTCCCCCTCATGGGATTACTTTTTACTCTGTGGTAAGTTCTCCTGATGATCATCACTGCGATCTACCTTCCCCTTTTCACGGGACGATTTTTCTTTGCCCCAATTTCTATCCCTCATGAACTGAAATTGACTCTGGAAGCCAAACCATGTTTTATGGACCAACTCATAATCATCAGCCACTTCAGCAGCTAAACTTGTTGTTTCAACACTCTGCTCTTCCACATGTGTTCGCATCAATTCAGGCAGGTTTCTACAGCAAGTTGAAATGCTGAGCTACTGCTGCAATTATCTCTCATTTCTTGACAGAAACTTTCAGTTCCAAATCCAGCTTTTCTGATAATTCCTACAACTTGGTCTTATTCACTTTTTGCAAAACTTCCAAAGTCACCGCATACACATTCAGAAAACTTTTGGTTACTGAAAGAGGCATTCCATTCCAAAGAGTTGTTTTCTCAAACAAATCAATACCCGAAATAAAGACATAAGCACCTACCATTAGCTGTTTTAAATCCCACAGGAAGCTCCAATCTGTTATGGATTAAACCAGACCACTCAAACATTCTTAAGCAGGCAGGACAGAACATAATTTTGAGATTTGCTTTGGTAAGTGCACAGCAAAACATAGCCAGAGTAAGTTACTACAAGCTTGACACTAGATGTTAAAAGAGACAATAATGCATTCACAAGATTAGACATTGAAACACAATGAAGTGAATAAAGAATCCCTACAGTCTATCCAATCTTTACTTACTTATGCTGTTCTGAATATACGCAATTGCCTCAATAAGCAAACTCCCATTTAAGGCCAGTATAATTGGAACACATGCTTACAGATTAAAGTTGAAGGGCAGAGAGAGAAATTTCACACAGATCACAGTTGAACTTCTCACCAGTTCAAACTGAACTGAACTGCTCAGCTAGAGAGCTGACCATTCCCCGTTCATTATGCGGTTCACTTCCACAACATGACCACTTTGGCTTGAAGTCTCAACGGTTTACATAAAAAGAAAATGCCTCTGAATATCACTTTCAACTGTTTACCAAACCAGACTGATTAAAGCCTAGCCTGTTTTTTTACACTTCGAAAAAATTCAAAAGCAAAGTATCCTCGAGCCAAGGAACAGCTTGTACACAAAAGAAGTTGGCTTCATGACAATAATTTATTTTTTTTAATCGATGTCAGATGATGTTATCAAGTGTCTTTCCATTTACCGTGTGGTTATTTGTTGAACTTGAGTTGCACATGATATCCAATTTTAATTTCTAGGTATACGATATTATCCAGTGGCTTTTCAATTTATTTCATTTTTTTCCTTCATAGCCTGTTATGTTATGGACTCAGACATTTTATTCAGATAAAATTCATTTAACAAATGGTAAGCTTGGAGCCACAGCAAACATTTTGTATATTGCTCCTACTGTATTTCCCCATATTTCTGAATATCACTTTTTAGTGAGATGTGATTATATGCCATTCATTTTGAATGTTACAGAATGGTGATACTTTACTTAAGTATACCTCAATAAATTACAAATAATTTACTTCTTTGCTTCTCTCATATAATTCCCTTCTAATAGTGATGCTGCTTGTTTCAACAGAGAAATGCAATGAAGACTTCGCTGAGAAAGGTACGAAATTACTTGGCATGTCTTTACTGTCACGAGTACACAATTCTTCTTTGAATAGTTGTTAAATCATGTGCCATTATATTTCAAATCAAGTATAGCTCTCCAAACCTCACTTGGTAATCTTAACTTGGTTTGACACAATATTGGTGACACAATAGGCCTGGTTCATCTGTGCATCTCTGATTCATTTGTATGCACTGTTCCGTACACTTCCCTGCATCTGCAGTCAGAATGGGTTTTTATTTGGAAGAGAAAGTTATACCTACAGAAACTCCAGTCGCATTTAGTCCTTGATTTCAATAATTCTTGAGGGAGGCATATCTGTCCAAGGAAAGTGTAACCAATCCTCCTGTGGAACAAAGAAAAACGAACCCAATAGATTGTGAGGCGAGTTGTATCCAAATTCCCCCACTGTATTCACTCACAAATTAATAGATAAGAGTCTCGAATATGTTACTGAATTGTAGAATATGAAGTAACAAATATTCAGCTAGTTTTCTTCTTCTGATACTTCAACTCATCCAAAGCTGAAACAATACGTTTTGGTGTGATTTTGTCATTTGTTACGACAATCGTACAGCTTCGAAATATTTTTAGGTAATACCACAATGTATGCACTATCGAATGGCACTTAGAAAAACTGCATTGTTTATTACCACAAAGTATAGACAATTCTATGCATTACTTTACCCTTTCAGAGGTGGAATTGGCTAGAAAGCAAAAACGTAAGTGCTGCACAATAATTAACTCAGATGCGTGCATGCGTAATTGTTGACTGTCATGCATATTCTTTTTCAGTCCTCAGTATGTCAGGTGATGCATGGGAAAATGAATGGGAATTTTTGTTTCATCGAGTAAAAATGTAATTGTTGTTCATCGGCAAAGAACATTGAGGAGAGGATTGCTGCTGTGTTCAAAATTCGAAATTCTTTGTAAATGTAATAAAATAATCTGTAATTTATTTCGGCACTGCTTGTGGCCAGAATGGAAAGATTAAAGGTTAGTGCTGCAGATAAATTGGAAGGCAATAGAGTTGGAGAAATTGCCAAACGGGTTATGATTCAATAAATATTGCTAGAACACTAGGAAAGCAATAAATACATACTAAAAAAAGTGGAATTGTTACTATAACAAAAATATAAAATCAGCTAAGTTGTGGAGAAAGAAATCAGAGTACTTTACTCAAGTCTTTCATGGTCAGCTGGTGTTCTGACGATGCCATTGGGTTAGGTCGCACGTTTTGCTTTGTTTCTGTGAAAGAATTTCAGAGACAGTAATGCAAAGACATCTGCCAATGCAAATAACTTAAGCAAATAATGACGACTTTCTTTCCTGGAAGCAACAGATGCGGGCTAAATGTGTGGGATCAAGCATCTACATAAGCTGGATTTCTGCATTTAGCTTCCTGAAGTTGCGTGTATTTGAAAGCTGAATTTGGAATGTCTCATTCCTCTCTGTTACTTCGGAAAGCCTGTGTTCTCTTCCTGCTACTAGTTTGTGAACCAAATGTTTTTACTGATTAGGAACACAGAACACACGTTTTGTTGAAGTGGGAAAGGAATGCGCAGTATAAATTAAACAGTTGCAAAATAATGACTAACCTATTTAAGGGTTGTTTGAGAAGTAAGTGCTAAATCTCTTCGAAGACTTTGCATGCGATGGCAAAGGTTTACTCGTGAATGATAGGAGGAGCTGGTGAGGAAATGCTATTTTACGAGATGCTGTAGAATTAAATCTTTGATGGTGACAGTTGAGGAGTTACAGAATTCACAAGGAGTATTGCCAAGAAAACCTGTTACTCCTTGAAAAGAGTCGCAAAACGTTATATAAATTGACATTAGAGGGTCAGGTGAAATATGATGAAGTGCTGTTCGAAGTAACAGAGATACTTTCTTGTTTCCAGAAATACCATCTGTCCTTTGTAATATAATAGCTGGATCATAGTTGGCAAACTACTGAAAAATCAGGAACTGAGAAATTTAAGGACGAATATGCCGCGAAATCTCCTGACTGCATGCTATCAACTAAACAAAGTAACGAATGGAAATCGAAGGAGAAATCACGAAATCAGTACAAGGAATTTGAAGGTCAACTATCAGAACCCATTCAAATTGGTGAGAAAAAAATAAGATTGGGGAAGAACAAACGCATATTTGTTTCTCGGATAATTTGGCTGAATTACAACAGACAGACGAAAAACCAAAACAGTCATAACGGAAGGCAGCAGAGAAAAATAATATGAGTTTATACTAACGTGTGGCTGTGCTAAAAATGAAGTCGCACGAAGGAGATGGCCACCATTGCATATGTTGAGAGCAATGAAAAATTGCAGAAGTACATAATGTTATACTACTGGTGCATTACAGAATGGAGGTGTTTCGGGCAGTGCATCATTTATATGAACAATGTAATTTTCCAGTAAGACAAGCTCAACTAAAATACAAAAACGAGGCTTAGACTAAATCGAAGATGCTATCAGATGTCGTGGGACATGTCATTCGTGTTCAGTAATTGAAAACTTTAGGAAACGATGCCCATTTTTGGATTAGAGAAACATTTTTCAAGAGCTTCAATTCACTATTTACAGTCCCAATCGGAAGAAAAAATTGAGAATCAGTGTTTGCTGACAGAGGTGGATGTGGTCTACTAAATCTGCAAAGGGCATCCGTTACGCAGTTTCACGTCTTAATGTACCACAAAAGAGTTACTTTTTTTGTATTGGTATGGACTTCCGACAGTAATACAATCTGACCCAGTTTCAAATTAAGTTTTACATCACAATTATTCAAGGAATTTATGTACCACTTAGAAATAAAATAACCTAAATGAATTGTGCACCATTTAAATTCATAAGAAGCCTCAGAGCAGAAGGATCAAACTTTCCATACTATGTTAAGGGTTTTAGTCTAGGCTATCCAGAGGACTGGGATAAAGAATTTCCAGTTCCATATTTTATAACTACTGAATGAGTCAACTGAACTGAGTTCATTTTAAGTAGGATTTTAGATGACATGAAAGGACCAGCGAAATTAATTAAGGAACAATTGAGAATTCAGTGTTCAGCGAGAAAGTATTTGGACTAGGTATCAATTTTTATGGAAAGCAAGTGAGTTGGCCGAAGAGTACTTCAAATTATCTCAGAATGTCATGAAAAAGAAAGTATGCGAGAGAACAAATCTCCGTTATTTTGCTGCGAAGACAAAGAGTACTGTCAGTATTAGTGTTATAATGAGAAAGTGCACAGGGCCTCATCAAATTGAACGGAAAATGAGTGACATGAATGATTTCATAATTGCGCCAGTTTGGAAGAAATCCCTGAGTGTATCACTAGAATACGCCTAAAGTGCACTTTGAAAGTTAAAGAATGCCAAATGAGAATGTGTGCATTCCAAAGTGAAGACCAAGATGATTCTGAATGGAATATCCCTCAAATTAAATTGGGTCACAGATAATTTCCACCCAAAAAACGACAGATTATTGAGATAACTTTCAAAAAGAACTTGAAATGACATGAAACAGTTATAACAATCACATCAGAAGATATGTAGAATTAACTGGGAATTACATATCTAATTATGCAAGATATGGATATCGGAAATGATATTCCAAATAAACAACACATATTTGGACTCTATCCTCTAAAGTTGCCACACGTCAAAAATATTTTGCCTGCAAGTTCTTAGACAAAAGATGTGTCTCATTTGCAGCAAATAGAGGCCACCAGTAGTCATGGCACTGAAGTTGAAGGTGCATAATTCGCTTGCAGAAGATCGGCTACGTGTAGATCTCTAAGGGCGGTAGCTGACGACAGAGCAGATATTTTGATCGTGATCGTTTAGCAATTGCTAGAATCAAGTCGGGTCTCGGAATAATGGCAAACTGGGAACGTGGCATCCTTGTTTACAAAGTGAGTCATGCAATGATTGAAAATTGCAGAATAGTTACCCAAACATCAGTTGTGGAATCCACTGTGAATGATGAGATTTCTGAATGCTTGGCTGTTCATGGATAAATAGGGAAATGTCAGCATGGTTTAATTCAGGAGAGGACAAACCTGTTAAAATTATTTGAGGAGGTGTCAGGCAGGTTAGGGCAAGGAGAGCCAATGGATATGATCTACCTAGACGTCAAGAGACCCTTTGTCAATTCTCCAAGCAGCAAGTTACAGAGCTTGATACGTGCCCATGGTTTTAGAAGCATGGTGATAGCATGGATAGAAGCTTGGCTGTCTGGAAGAAAGCAGGGAAAGAGGATGAAAATCGCACTTTTCGGGATGGCAGTCGGTGCCAATTGGTACTCCACTATACTCGACTTTTCATTTTATACATTAATGATCTCGATGAAGGAACTGAGAGCAGTCTGATTAGTTTTCCAGATGATACAAAGCTCGGTAGACGAACAGATGGAATTGAGGAGGCAGGAGCCCAGAGATGAATTTGGACAGGTTATGACAGTGGACAAACTAATGACAGATTGAGGACAATGTGGGATAGAGTCATATCATGCACATTGATAGGAAAAATAGAGTCGTGCACAATGTTCGAAATGAGGAGAAAAATCAGAGGTTCGATGTGTCGTGGGACTTGGGACTTCCAGTTCATAATTCACTCAAGGTAAACTTGCAGGTTGAGTCAGCAGTTGGGAAGGCAAATGCAATGATGACATATATTTTGAGAGGATTTTAATCTCAAAGCAGTGATGTACTTCTGATGTTTTACAAAGCTCTCGTCAAACTACCTTTTGAATACTCAACAGAGTTTTGGGCACTATAACTGAGGGGTGATGTAATGACTACGGAGAATATTTAGATGACGTTGGCAGAAATGTTCCCAGTAATGAAAATCTTAACATTTGAGGAGCATTTGAGGATTCGAGTCTACACTCGACTGTGTTTATAAAGATGAGGGGAGTTCAAATTGAAATACACAGAATCAACACCAGGAGGCAAATGGCCTGGCTAGAATAAATCTTGTGAAGATGTTTCCATTGCCACGAGAGTGTAGGACCGACGGGCATATCCTCAGAGTAACGGGAAGACCATTTAGAACAGAGATATGGAGAAACTTATTCAGCCAGAGAGAGGTGACACTTTGGAACTAATTGCCAAAGAAGGCTGTGGAGGCCAGATCAGTGAGTGTATTTAAATTTAGTGAGATCGATTTTTAAGTATCCAGGTGATCAAGAATTTCTGAGAACAAGCACGAGAATTAGGGCTGAGAAACTTAGCAGAAATTAATAAATGGTGGAACAGACTCAATGGCCTAATTTCTGTTACCATGTCTTATTGTCTCTTTGATATTGATGCATCCAACGATTATGCAGAGACTATCACAAAGGCAATGCTATTACAACATTGGATTCACCTGGTCTTCGACGTTTGGAATACTGCAATGAGAAATTGAAAAAAGCAACTTGCATTTAACATTTCAGCAGACTCGCGATCCTAACAGTTAACACTATCTGAAAGAGCAAAGATAATGTCAGCTTTCATGATTCCGAATGGACTGCAACACATTAAATTCATGCCATTTGTACGATATATGCAGGAGCCACAGTTCAAAGATCAATCATCAATATATTTTCGGAATCATCCAAATGTGCAGCGTACAATGATGATTAAGCCTCACATGCAAGTAACATTAGGAGCGTCCATCGGAATTTTTGAATCAACATCAGGAGGAATGTATAATGTGTTGTTATTGGAGAGTTTCACATCAATCGACGAAGAGTAAGTACAATTCCTAGGTCTGAGTGTCTTTTTTCTAAATCAGAGTTTCGCACCAAAATTTAACAGTGTACTTGCTCGACTAACTAGCTTTTTCAAGAAGTGTTAGGCACATGTCACTGCATGAAGCTATTCAAGATATGTATTGATGTGGCTCATGTGGGTGTCAAGGTGCACTCTCGCATGAAGATGATAAGAGTATAGAAAGACCTATTGGGCATCTTAGAAACAGAAAATTGAACAATCAACAAAATAAGTATTACACAATTGAAAAGGAGACCTGAATCTTGCTGTTCACGTTGCACTTTTTGAACATAAATATTGCCAGTAAGATGACTGAGATATTTACATACCCTGATCTTAACACATTGAAGTTCTTGGAGAAGAAAAAGAATAAAAAATGCAGACAATTTAGAATGAACTTATTTTTGATAACGTTCAATTTCAAAATTATGTACTTGGAAAGATTATAGACTGTAATTGCTGAAACGTTGTCGTGACTGTTATGAAGGAGGTCGAATGCGTTCATTGGCGCAACAACATGACTAAAATGGATTGCACGAGTGAATATTTGCATGTTCAGATTCCATGGCATTCAGTTGCACAGTAGTGGTAATAGTGTGAGGCTGAAGTTGTGTTTCTGTATAAAGTGAATTTACTTTTGTATATTGTCAGTTAATCTTCTGAAAGGGAAAGTGTGACGAATCTACGACTTTATGTTACTTGGAATGAAGAAAGCTTGAGACAGGTGCAACAAATGGTCTGCTCAAAGGAAATGAATGAACAGCTCGTGAGGCGTTTTTTTTTAAAAAAAGTGGTACAACAGAAGCAGCCTAAATTGATGTGTTCATAATTCCAAAAAAACAGGACTTTTATTTTTTTTGGTGTACACAGTTGCTGGGATTCTGATGTTGGATGTTAAAGATTGTTGCCCTCTCTCCGTTGCAATTAAAGATAGGGTCAAATCCTACTGCTCGAATTGCATGTGAAACAAACTATTGTATTGAATATGCCTTTGCCAACTCTGTGCTTGGGGAAGCTAAACTAATAGGCACGGCGATAGAGTGCAATAGATGCCGTTATCCTTTCAAAACAATGCAACTACCTCACTTGGTCTGCAGAACCAAAAAAGCGTTCGGCTCAACAGTACCCACATTGTCACTGGTAAGTTTACTTGTTAACCAAGTTCTCAAGTGAAATGAAAGGCTTCAACATCCTTTTTAGTCGGACTTAGACAATGCTTGTCCATATTTTAACAGATCGCAATCATGTAATTGACTTTCTTCGGATTGCTGTCAAATTCTGTTCTTATCGATACTCCTTGCTCCTGGCTTTCAATTCGACATTAGCTGTGCCTTTTAATTTAACTGTTCTGTAATATTTTGTCAAAAGATTGCTCATTTTCAGAATATACTTCTCATTTCGTTTGCATTCACTTAGGCACTGTCTTCATCACAGTTTTCTTTTTACCTTGTTTGTCTTTATTCTTTTGTATGCTTGTTTATTCATTAATAAGATGTTTTCATCTTTCTGTGTATCTACCTTACTTTATTCCTGTCTGACGTTCTTGCCATAATTAATCAATAACTCTTTGAGTTCTTCTTTCATAACTTTCATATTTACCTTAATTCTCATACTGCATCTTCCTGAATTGCTCCGTGTTACATGTATTTCGTGAAATAATCTTTGCAATACACTCATTTAATAATTGTGTGTTTAATTGTGTTTTCTTTTGAAGATCTGCATCTCTTTCGTTTTATAATTTTGCTCTTTCAGGTTATTTTTTAATTCTCTTTTAACCTTTCGTTCATTCACACCCATGCACCATCTCTGTTTACATATTTACTTGAGGGTCTATAATCATATTAAATTCAAAATTCCAGGTCTACGTGATTTTGATTAAAAATGTTTATTGGGATTCCTCAAAGCCACCTTGTAATTCTTCTTTAAATATTAGTTGTTTCGAGACATATTGGACCATAGTCACTAAAACGTTGACTGCTGATCCAAGAACAAACTGGACAGATACTCTGATAAAAGAAAACGAATATGATCCTCAATGAAAACTAATCAGAGAAGTCAATTGAAATCCTAATTCATTGAATTATTCAAGAGTACTACAAATTATAATTTCAAGACTCAAAAATATATATATACACACACATATATATATAGCGAAGTTGTAAGCTGATTCCACAGTATATTGCGCTAGAGCAAAAGTGACAAATATTTAGAATGCTTTTTGCTATTTGAAAGATATCCATGCATTACTGGGACTGTTGCGCACTGAAATTCCGTGTTAACTTCATTCTACTACCTCAGTCTAAGCTTTATGATAGACAATATCAATTTGTACACAGAGAGGAAACGATTGCTTTGCAGATTGGCTTGTAATACTGTAACACAACTTTGGAAAAGATCAATCGTTTAATATTATTTATTGGTCAATTATTTACATCCCTTCATAATCACAGTAAATATATGTTTACAAATAGAACTCGTATTGAAGCACTCCACAATATATGTTTATCTGTCCCACTGAACAGCATACTTTATTAGTGTGATCACCTAATGGAATGAAAAAAGAACGGTTAACAAGATAATATTACATCAACTAAGATACGAATGGATACCCACTTTACGAGCAAAAGAAAATTGAATAAGAAAGAAAAAATCTAATAAGATCTGAACACCTCAATTTTTTTTTTCATTTCTTATTCAGAGCTTACTGAAGCAGAGGAAAGGGTCGATTCAGTTGGTAAATCTCTCACTCTCTAATCCAAACTGTTTTCTGTGGAAATTACATTTGTACTCGGAGTTGTGCTTTCTAACGCTGAACATTGGCATTTTACAGTCACATATGTCGCTTATTAAGGAGTTCATTAAGCATCTTTTGCAAGTTATTTCTAATAACATCATATTCTTTGCCGTTCTGATTATGCATGTTCGGTGCTAAGATAGATATTTCACTGCGAAATCATCAGTTTTTTTTCAAAATATGCAAGATCTTCGTAAATTCTTCGATACAACATTCCGAACGAATGACGTAAATCATATATTGACCAGGACAGTGCATGTTTTCAACAAGGTTAGAAGTGGTTTGATTTACACACCAATTTATAACATTCCCATTCTTAGAACATATCCCTGATATTGAGACATGTCAAGCTACTTATTGAACTGTCCATCTGTTTTGTATTCTAAATTTGCACATTGCTGTTAATCAACAGATAGAAAAAGGAGAATTGTCATGAATTCGCTGAATTTCGCAAGGTTTTTGATTAAACAAATGATATATCAACTGTGAGCGTTTATTGATCATCGCTTGACGTCCATGAAATTACGGTAACATGAATGGTACTTTGTCAGAAATTTACGAATTTAAAACTCATATTGAAATACTCCAAATAGCCGGTCACCTTGCACAATGCGTAAGTCCTTAGAAATTTGGTATGGAACTTCATGTTTCCATTTTTCTTCTTCATTCTTCAGAACGGATTTCTGTCACTGTGCTCAAGCTGAATTTGAAAAACGCACTTACATTTGAAAAATGCACATCCAGAAATGGATGTAATTCTGCACTACTTCCCTTCGATGAGTTCAAGACTTCCTTCACCATATGTTCCAAACCTGCTGTATCGCTGTCCCTCATTAAATTTGGGGTACAAAGTAACTATATTTATGTAAATAATAAGAGCTATATATTTAGGTTACGCAGTAAAATTTATTATCATTAATACAATTTATTTATACACTTTACAGAAAGACAGCTAAATGTTTTGACCGGAGGTAAAAATAGGTTGCTCTTACCAATTTTGATTGTGTGCTTGTCAAAAGCACCTTTCTTTCCTTATATAACTCAATATTTTATTTCCTTTGTACTTCCAAACCTTGGTTCAGTGACTTTTTTTCGTCCAACCTGCTCGCAGAGATGAGAATGAACCGTGGAAATGAAGGCAAGCAACGATTGCATTAATACTAGTAACCACAATCGTCATAATAACTGTTATACAATAATAATTTTTCTGAATGTATTCAAGTCCTCTGTTAAGTAGTGAGGAAATTGAGCCTATATTCATCAGAACATTCAATGAGAGATAATCTTTGGAGACTGATGAAATCCTTTAATGGTCAGACAATGGACTTTTTTACACTAAAACATTGTGATCTCGATTATCACAAATTCGTGTAGTTTTCAACATAAGTGTGCAGTTGTTGCTCGTTAATTATTTACATTCAAAATAGACGATTTTCTATGACTTGTTACGATTGATAAACATTACAAAACATATTTCATGGTGACAACGTCTTGAATTAGCATCGTTAGTCATTATCATGACTAGCAATAAAGAGCCAGGTTATATTTGATGGTTTCTATCTCCAAATTTTCATTGCTTGACATGAATGAACGAAATGATAAAACAAAATAAACTAAAGCAATCGAGAACTGATGAAAAAAAAAAATAAGACATTTTGGATTCACCAAGGAATGTCCAGTTCTTTGGTCTGACGTTTACGCAAAGTTAATTTCCCACAGGTGTGGGAAACACCAGAGACTTCCCCGACTTGGGTTTTCACTTGGGGCCCTGTGGCCTTCCAATCGAGGTCAAATTAGAGGTCAGTTTAACTCTACCTTTCACAATGAATGCAGGAAATGCATACTGTATTACATTAATTACGCACAACACTGACATCAGTGCTTTCCACGTTCTTTTCTGGTCTGCATATTCAAGCCTGTGACGATCCATGATGCAGAATTTTATTCTCAATCTTAGGGCCAGTATGATATTAATCTCATTAATTTACATTCCAAAACAGATAAGCATTCTCATCCTGGAGATTTTGCAGATGCACCATAGACTTGCTTAGTACAGATGATTGTTCGAATTCTGTTATAATATTCAAATTGTTGCTGTGTCATGATGCAGTATTGAAATGATGCTCATTTCTACTAATTGTTATAATATTAGTTCTGTCAGCTTGAATGTTGTTACGAATGAAGCTATTCGCAGTTGCATTTTCAATGCAATGTTTTCACACAACAAATACTCTTGGGGGAGTATCTTTCATCTTTCACAACATACATAAGTGAAAAAAATCTCTGTCAAGCAGCTGACATTTGCAATATCTTCCATTTTGCATTCTGTAAGATGGTTTCATACAGATATTTGGTGAAAAGAAGAACTTTATTGCCGTTACTTGAACTACTTTTATATAGAATTTCATTTCCAATAGAAAAAATGAAATTCCAGCACCATGAAACCTCCATTAAGTCATTTAAATGTTTTTTTTCAATATGTTGCACTATTCGTAAGTTGCAAATCAAGTTTATTGTCTCAAGGTCACAGCTACCCTGTATCACAATTGTTTCTATGTCACTTTCTTCACTTTGTTTTTCTCTTAATACTAATATGGAAATGTATGCTCGTAACATTTTTCATCATAACCTTCCCTGTGACAAAAAAAATAGTTCCTAGAAGGGCGTTCATCGAGACAAGTTTCTGCTATTATGAGATCATACTGTTCTTTCAATTCTTGCTAATCTGCGAACTTCCGGCGAACTGTTGCCAAACATTTCTTATCAGACTGCCTCCAAATAGTATCTACCATCGTGCGTTTGTGCAGAGCTTCCGTATTTTAAAGGCCAGCTTCTTTGTTCTCACTATATCTACCATTTAAATTTGATCTCAAAACTTCAATTACCATAATTGAGGATAACATTTTAATTCTGAAACCATCAAGTTAATTCTGGTGCCGTAGTTAGTGATGTTTTCTGTCAAATTTATGTCATCTAAAAATCCATGGGAAGACATTTTTTTTTCCATTTCTGGCAAGTGGGTGCCACAATAGTCTTAAAACTTCAGATGTTTTCATGCAGTACACTATCTCTGATATTTGCGATGTCAACCTAAATACATTGCTTAGTTTTTGGAAGGCTTCAGTTTGGATGTTTCACAACCCAATGCGAGCATTGACAAATCTTATTTTTTTGTCGCAGTTGTATAGCAGCTTTGACGCATTGTTTAATGAATGTAGGTAATAACTGAAAATAATTTTGAAATCATTAGCTACGAGATTGCTGAGGGAAAAGAAAGAAAAATGCAAATCCGTATTTAGCCACTGCAGATTAAATAAACTGGAAAGTGAGGCAGTGGATTGATAATAGGATGTTGCAAGTTATAGAGGGACATAGATAAGCTTCTTCAGGCTGAAGAAGGGCTGATGCCCGAAACGTCGCTTCTCCTGTTCCTTGGATGCTGCCTGACCTGCTGGGCTTTTCCAGCAACACATTTTCAACATTGTTAACAAGATACTTAGTTTAAATGAGTTCTACGATCTCAGTGTCCATTTACATAGATCCCTAAAAGCTTCCATCAAGGCTGATAGGGTTGTTAAGAAGATAAAGGATGTGTTAACCTGTATTGTTAGTGGGATTCCGTTTCGGAGCCAGGAAATCATACTGTAGCTGTCCAAAACTCTGGTACATCCACATTTGGAGTATTGTTTCCAGTTCTGATTCCCACTTTATCGGAAGGATGTAGAAGCTTTGGAGAGGGTTCAGAGGACATTTACCAGAATGTAGCCTGGTATGGAAGAAAAGTCTTATGAGGAATGTTTGAGGGACTTAAGGCTGTTTTTGCAAGAAATAAGAAGCTTAAAAGATGACTTCATTAAGACATCTAAGATAAACATAGGGTTCTCTAGGGTGGACACTGAGAACCGTTTTCCTCGGTGATTATGTCTATCACGAGTGGACATAGCTTTAAATTGAGGGGCGATAGATTTAGAACAAATATCAGAAGCAGTTTCTTTACCCTGGGAGTCGTTGGAGAGTGGAACGCTTTGCCTGCGATAGTAGCAGACTCACCAACTTTAAGGGCATTTAAATTATCATTGGATAAAAATATGTATGAAAATGAAATGATGCATGATAAATGCACTTCAGCTGGGTTCCACAGGTCGGTGCAACATCGAGGGCCGAAGGGGCTATCCTGCACTGTCATGTTAAATGTTCTCTGTTCTAAACAAGGCTAACATTTTTAAGGTAGGGAATGTCTTGTACAAACAGAGTCATCATGTTTTGTTTTTCCAGAAACGTAAACATCGAGAAAGTATTGTAGTGAGAAGCATTCAACTTCCAACGTGTTAAACAAAAAGTGTATCCATGTCAGTGTTTTGTCTAACTTGATATCATTGACATTCAGCTTGCAGATGTAGGTTGCAGAATAATTATTTTCCCTTCCACCGCTGTGCATTATATTTTCCATTCCTGACATTCCGAGATGAGGCTGAGCATGAAACATTGATGAAAAAGAGAAATAAAAGCAGCTGTTAAGAGTAATATTTAGAAGCTTGAAGGACTGAGTCAGACGTTGCGAAACCTCTGTACACTTTAAGACCATAAGACTGTAATACATAGGAGTGGAAGTAAGACCATTCATCCTATCGAGTCCACTCCAACATTTAATGATTGCTGATGGGCATTTCAACTCTACGTACCCGTGTCTCTACCCATATTTCTTAATGTCTTGCGAGATCAGAAATTTGTCAATCACTGCCTTGAGGTCATTTAACATGACTTCCACTCACTCAGTGGCAATGGATTCCAGAGGCCCGCCGCTCTGGTTGAATTTTTTTTCTCATTTCCATTCTAAAATGATCCTGACTAATTTCAAGTCTGTGCCCACGGGTCCTCATTTGCCTGCCTAACAGAAACAACTTCTCAGCGTCCACGAACCCTAAACCCATGCATTATCTTGAAAGTTTCCACTAGATCTAACCTCAACCTTCTAAACTCTAATGAGTACAATCCCAGGATCCTGAACTGTTTGTCATATGTTCGGCCTACCATTCCAAGGATCATTTGTGTGAATCTCAGCTGAACATGGTTTAGTATCAAGATGTCCTTCCTGATGTGTCGGGCCTATGATTAGCCACAGCATTCTAAATGGGGCCTAACTAGAGCATTATAAATTATCAGCAACTCATCACTGCTTGAATATTCGCTTTTTTTTTCTTATGTACTGAAAGGATCATTAAATATTATTTCTAATATTACTGGCAAGCCTTTGTTCAAATTCGATCCTCTCCTTCCATATTTCTCTCTTTGTTTTCCTCAGTATGTTTTCATAGTCTTCCCAATCCTCTGAATTCCCAGTGCTCATGTCCACTTTATACTCTCTCTCTTTTTCTTTGATGCATTTTCAGACTTACTTTGTCATCAGTGGCTGTTTAATGCTCCTCCCCGCCCCGCCACTGATGATATTTCTTTTATTTGGGATGAAAGTCTGTACTGTACCCTCAATTACACCCATTGTCGCCCTTCTGTCTTCTCCGCTAGGCACTGCCTCCATTCGATTTTTATCACTTCCACTCTCATGCCACTGTAATTAGCTTTATTTAATCATAACACCATTACATCCGATTTTGCATTCTCTCTTTCAACTGCAGACTGAACTTTACCATATTATGATTGCTGCCTCCTAAGTGTTCCCTTACTTTAAGATCTTTTAAAAAGTCTTGCTCATTACGTGGCACGAAGTCTATAATAGCCTGCTCCCTTGTGGGCTCCATTACAAGCTGTTGAAATTGCCATGCTGTAAGCATTCCATGAATTCCATGGATCCACCGACAATATTATTCACCTAGTTCACCTGCATATTGAAGTGCCCCACAATCACCGTGATCTTACCTTTCTGTCATGCCCTATATATTTCACAGTACATCTTCTCCACTGGTCCTGACGACTGCTCGGAGCTCTGTACATAAATCTCATTATGATTTTTGTTTGCATTTGTTGTACCTCAACTCCAGCCACAGACTCCACAAATTCTGATCACATTTCATTCAGTGCCATTGATTTAATTTCATTCTTGATAAGGCAACCCCGCCCCCTCTGCCCACCTCCCTTTTTTTCGATAATTTGTTCATCCTTGAATGCTTACATGCCAGTCCCGAACCCCATAGTTGCATGTCTCTGTGATGCCTACAACATCATAAACATCCATGATGATTTTTGCTGTTAAATTGTTTACTTTGTTCCGAATCCTACAAGCATTCATGTCAAGCGCCTTAATGGTAATTTTCTTATCCTCATGATTTCCAACATCTTCAGTGGTATGCCCGAAGTTATCCTTCCTCTTTGCTTCATTCATAGTCTGCCTTGAACTTAAAACCTGCACACTTGTTAACTTGGCTCTTATCTTTCTTCTTGACTCCATACTCCTGCTCACTTTCCCTTTCCCTTCCACCTGACTTATAAGTTTATAGTCCTAGCGACCACCGTTTTTATCCTTTTCGCTGGAACTCCGGTTCCACATCGGGTCAGGTTGAGACTGCCACTATGGTTTGGATCCCACCGGTTCCAAAACTGATGCCAATGTCGAATGAAATTAAATCCCTCTTTCCCACGCCAATCTGTTTACTTCCCTGATGTTCTTATTATTATGCCAACTAACGCGTGGCTCGGGCTGTAATCCAGAGATTATGAGCCTCGATGACCTGCTCTTCAATTTCCTTTCTAGTGCTTGACAATCCCCCAAAAGGTAATCGAATCCATCCTTGCTTATGTTGTTAGTGCCAATGTGGAACACAACAATTGGATCTGCTCCCTGCCGATCCAATATCCGTTCAAGCCTGTTGGACATGTCCTGCACCCTGAGATCATGCACGCAACCATGCGGAAATCCCGATCTGGCTCACAAAGGGTGCTATATGTTACCCTCATTATACCCTCTGATAACAACTACTTGTCCTTTTGCTACCCCCATCTTAGATAGCCTTCTTCACCAAGGTGCATCAATTACACCCATTGTTGCTCTACTGTCTTCTCTGCTAGACACTGCTTCAATTCAATTTTTGTCACTTCCACTCTCATGACCCGTAATGTTCTTTATTTAGTTATCATACCATTGCATCCGATTTTGCTTTCTCTCATTCAACTGCAGGCTGAAATTTATAATAGCATGATTGCTGCTTCCTAAGTGTTCCCAGTCTCATCCTGTCCACAGTCCTTTCTTTCATCCGTACAGGAAGCAAGAATCCCATAGCTGTTGGAAAAGGTCAAGGGCTCTGGCTTCTCTACTCCTGAACACAGAATTCCCCTACCTGCCTCACTTAAAGTCATACTCTTTTGTCCTTGATCACTGACGGAATTTTAGTGACTTAATATGAAAAATATGAACGCCTCCTGAAACAAAGCGTCCAGGTAACTCTTTCCATTTCGGATTTGACATTATGTTTGAAGCTCAGATTCCAGATCGTCAATTCTGATGCAGAGATCTTCCAGCATACAACACTTGCTGCTCATGTGGTCACTACTGTTCACAATGAGATCAGCCATTTCCCACATCAAACTTTCCAAGCACATCATCTGCTCATCCATCTCTAATAATTTAATTAATTTATGCAAGTGTATTAGTTAAATAAATCCGAGTGGTCTTGTTCAACTAGTCAGCTCACAGTAAACCTTTTATCAATCACACAATACACAAGACGTATCAATTGAAAAGACTTACCTTGGTAACACATGAAACTCCTTTTTTGTTTAGAGGAAGAGGATGGGTGCGAAACACTACCAGGCAGACCTGTTCCTTTAAAAACTGCTCTTGTGCTCTCCCTTCCCGGCACCTCTCGCTTCACTCTGGCCTCTGTCCTCGCCGTTCTCTAAAAAGTGAGCCATACTCACTCGTATATATCTCCCAGCAAATACAGCATGTTCAACTTGGTCAGAGCAATTCAAACTGTGCATTGTAAATTTCATTTATTAGACTTTGTCAATCGTATTTCTTCCGGTTGGTATATTGTGGGCTGGCAATATCAGGAAATATGTTACAATGTTGACATCATTGCTGTTGAATGATTAGTACCATCAGTGGTAACAGGCTAAAATCAATTTGTGGTACTAATGGGACATTGCACCATATTTTTTTCTTTCACTCATTGTTTAAACCACATTGACATTTGAGTAAGTTGCTTCTTGGATGCATGCAGTGGCACGTAAATATAAGGAACATTTCTGCAGATAAGCATTCTCATGCCACTCTTGCAATGCGGGTTTTCTTCGAGGAAAAAGATTTGTCAGGTATAAATGAATTCAATGTGATAAAAGTATTACTACTTTTTTAAAACCAAATTATTAACAAGAACACATCAGACACTTAATTTGATTAAATAATGAAATAATTTCCAAGAAGGAAGTGCGGAATAATTACCATGTTGATTTAAAATGAACTTTAATAATATCGTTCTCATCCAACAACTATTAATCATTTTAACAGGACTCGAAGAGCTAATTGTGAAGCAAAAAGAAGGTACCATTTGGAAATCAACCAAAACTTTTTGAAATACATCATTAACATTTCGATGATTGCCTTCATTGGAGTAAATTAAAACAACTCTCTAAAAATAAATATTTTAACTTCAAAATAATAAACGCACCTTTGTAAAGATCCATCTACTCCGTTGAAGAAAAAAACTCCATGTACTTATCATTCACGACATACTACTAATTGATCTGGATGATGCAAAGTTAACACATGACCATTTCTACAGGAGAATGTAAAAGGAAACAAAGACAGTGGATATTGAAAGAATCATACAAAGAAAAAAAAATCTTAAAAGAGGCAACTGGTGCACAACTTTCAGCTACATTGAGTATTGCAATAGTGAATCCTTTTGCTCTAGGTATTTTAATTATAATTACCACTATTATTTTGGATGTTCAGAAACTCAGGTTGGTGTGGTTAATGCTGGATCTAAAACGTATGTGGACCGATTCCAAATGCCAGACCATGAATGTAATTTGAAAGAAAAAAACAACTTACTCCCACTAATTTTCTACAGAACATAATGACAAAATATAAAAAAATATTTTTAATAACGTTGATGGAGGATGTTAATGTCATGGAACCAGTGAGACCACCTCAAAACATTTGAAGAAGGTAGCCAAGACGCTAACATTTCTAATTCTTTTGAGCAGTTATGTAGTGGATATTCCAGGAGGGATGCAGCTGGTTTTACCCTTTTGTTTTTAACCATGACTGAAATTATTTACAGATTAACAAATGAAACGAAAACGAAAGAGAATAGGATGCAGAATAATCAACCTATCTGAAAACATAATGATGCTGCTAAAACACGTGCAACAATCATCACAAAAAATTAAAATCAAACACAGGGTCTTACAGAGGAGAGAGAGAGATAGATGGGGGTGGGGGGTGGGGAACAGAGATGGCAGAGAAATTCAGCATGGAACAGTTTCTTTCATGTGTTTACGCCTTTGACCAGGGGCACGGCACCAGTTTTGAGTTTCAGTCTGAATTGCATTGAACCCTCGACAGGATGGACGCAGAGCATGAGGCTCTTCCAGTCTACAATGATACTGCGAACAACATCCCACCAAGAACCACCTCAGAGACCTGTAACCTTGAAGGTCCCATAGGCAATCAAAACTTTTCACACTTTGACTGATGTAATAAACCGGAAAACTCAAAGGAAACTCAGGCAGACAAGGTAGGACGTTGAAATGCAAAACCATCAGACATTGTTGCAAGATAAGCCAGGTCACGAGCCCTTTAAGGTATCACGGGTGGCCATGAGCGATGTGTGCCATCTCAATTAACTTAGAAACTGAAAGTAAATTTTCTTTCCTGTTGGTCTATTTGCAATTTCTCTTCTCAATGACAATATTGTGAAAAATAAGCAATTTTGAATCGATCATTCCATGACACTTTCGTTTCTGGAATATAAAGATCAACTGGACCAAAGTTATTTGCCTCTTATGTGCTTTGAATGATGCTGAATTATTAAAATATAAAACATTGAACAATGCAGCACAGTACAGGCTCTTTGACACTGGCTGTTGTGCCGACCTTATACTGTCCGTGAAAAATAAACTATCTTACATAATCTACATTTTACTAACATCCATGTGCCCACACAAGAGTCGCTTCAATATCCCCAACGCATCTGACTCTACGAGCACTGCGGGCAGTGCATTCCAAGCACTCACTGCTGTCTGTGCAAAGAATCTACCTTTGGCATCTCCTCTAAACGTTCTAAATCACCTCAAAATTATACCTCCTCATGCTAGACATTTGCGCTCTGAAAGTAGTGTCTGCCTATCCACTCTATCAAAGCTTCTCATCGACTTGTATCCCTCTGTTAATTCATGTCCTATTCTTCTTCACTTCAGAGAGAAAAATCCTGGATCCCTCAAAATTGGTTCTAAAGACAAGTCCTCAAATTCAGTTGGAATTCTGGTAAATCCCCTCCAAATCTTATTTAAAGCTTCCACATCCTTCCTTGAGTGAGACGACCAGAACTGAACACAATAATCCATGTGTGGTTTAACCAGGGCTTTATACCACTGCAGCATAACCTCGTGTCTATTAAACTGAAAAGCTATGCTAATGAAAGCCAACTCACCATACGCCTGTTTAACAGCCCTACCAACGTGGTTGGCAACTTTGATGGATCTGTAGACAAGGACCTCAATATCCCTTTATTCCTCCACACTTTTAAGAAAGCTGCCTTTAACCCCGAAATTTGCATTCAATTTCACCATTCCAAAATTAATCCGTTCACACAGGGCCATTTTGAAAAAAAATTTCCTCTTCTAAGCCCATCACTGCCTCCTCTCAATGTCTTATTGCAAGCTCCAGCAGCCCCTAAGCACTATCCAAAACAACACACCAACCTTAGTGTCGTTGGCAAATTTAGTAACCTACCCTTCCACTTGTTATCCCAAATCATTTATAACAAAAAAATTACAAAGTGCAGAGTTCCCCGAATACATCTCTGCAGAGAACCACTGGTCACCTAGCTCCAGGCTGAATGCTTTCCATCTAATACCACTGTCTGTCTTCAAAGCGCCAGCCAATTATATATCCAAACAGACACATATCCCTGCATTCCATGCCTCCTTAATTACGAAATGAGCCTACGACAGAAAAACTCCATATGCACCATATCAACTGCTGCACATTCATAAATCTCTTTGGTCGCATTCTCAGAAAGGCTTTTGAGGCATGGCCTGCCCCTCACAAAGGCATGCTGACTATGTACAATAAAATTAGGGCTTCCTAAGTAATTTTTTTTTTCTCAGAATCCTCTCCAACGCTTTCCCCATATAGACATAAGACTGATAGCTCTGTCATTCTACGTGTTCGCCCTATTCTATTTATTGAACAATGCAATAATATTTGCCACCCAGAAAATCAAATGCTGATACTGCAGTGGACAGTGAGAATGTAATTCTTCTTGCCAAAGGCGCAGCAATCGGTTCCCTCACTTCCCATATTAAACTGGGATGTATTATTTTGGCCCTGGGTACTTGTCTGTCGTGAAGGTTTTCAGCATTTCCTGAGCATCCTCTTTCTCAACATCAACCTGTTCGAGGGCTTCGGATCGTTTCACGCCGACTCAGAAAGGATACGATTCGTGTCAGGAGTGAATACTGAAGAAGAGTATTCATTAGGGATCTTTCTTACCTAATTCGACTCCAAGCCCAGCTTTCCTCCAGTATTGCCGATCAGTCTTACCATCACTCTGGCCACCCTCTTTTTTCGTACATAAATTTTGAATGCCTTGGGCTACTCCTTAATCCTAAGTGCCAATCATTTTTCATGCCCCCTTCTAGCTCTCCTAAACTTATTCTTTTGCTCAATAGTTGCTAACATGCAATCCTCAAGAGCCCAGTCGGCTCCTTGTTTCCTTAAACTTAAGTAAACTCCCTTCTTCCACTTGGCCAGAAGTTCCAAGTCTCGTGTCATCTGTGGTTCATTCGCCTTACAATCCATTCCTTGCCTCATGGGGGCATAACTATCCAGGGGTCGCTGCATGTTCCCCCTAAAAATCGTCCATATTTCTATTGTGCATTCCCAGGAGAATTCCTGCTCCAAATTTATATTCGATAGTTCCTGTCAAATGGCAATGTAATTCCGCCTCCCTGAATTAAATACTTATCCATACCATGTGCTCCCATCGCTCAAAAGACAGTAGTGAATGTTAGAGAGTTGTTACCAGTATTACAGAAGTACTCTGTCACTTAGAGATGTCACAGCTGACCTGGTTCGTTTTCAAGCACGAAATCCAGATTGGCCTTCACTCAAGTGGCAAATCAAAGTATACAGACAGAAATCCTTCCTAAATACGCTTGAAAACATCTGCTCCATCCAAACTATTTCCAGTCGGAAATTTCCAATCAATATTAGGCAAGTTGAAGTCACCCATTAAAACAACACTGCCACTTCTTCAGCTTTCGAAGTCTGCCAGCAATCGGCGCCTCTGTTTCTTTGTTGCTCCAGGTGGTTCCATAGAAAACACCAATTGTAGTAGCTGCTCTTTTCTTGGTTCTGATATCCATCCATACTAACTCAGAAGACAAACTTTGCTCTAGGAAATCCCTTTTCTGCAGGTGTTCATCTCTCACATGTTAGCTAACCGCACCCCCATTTATGTTAAAACCCTCCACAATCTTTAGAAATATCCAACAACCATTCCTTCCCCTATGATGTCCATGTTTCTACATTGACCAAAACTTCGGATCTCCAAGCAATGATCCATGCTCGAAGTTCATCACCGACTTGCCTGACATTTCTTACATTAAAACGGAAACACTTCAAACGAACACCGACTGCACCCTTGCCCTATCAACTGTTTAACCTTCCTCACACCAACCTCTGACCCTTAGCTCTACTTCACATACCTCTGCCAAACTAGTTTATACCCTCCTGAAGAGCTTCAGCAAACCTTCTGCCCAGGATATTAGAACACCTCCAGTCCAGGTGAAACAGTCCTTTATTTCAAAAAGTCAGAGACATAAATTGCAGATTCTGGAACCCAAGACATAGAGCAGGCTGGAAGGAAAGAGCAAGCCATTCAGTATCAGGAGTCTAAAGTCAACGTTTTATGTGTAACTCTTCTCCAACAAATGTTTTATTACAAGGTGAACAACTATTTAATACATATTTTAAAATTTGTCAACTTACATGAAAGCAATTAAATCTGATTGATCCAACAAATCATTTTGCAATTAAAATGACTGAGTGCCAACTAATTAAAATTACAAAGCAGTCTGAGATTAAGAAGGCCACACTATTTCACACTTGAATCTCTGAAGTAAACATTAGTAAGATAATCGACTTTTCTGGAACATGGTTAGCATTTGCTGAAGCACTGCATTATGAATTTACAGTGAAAAAGAATCTCCTTACTTTGTTTCCAAATTACCGTTATAACGTCGCTCACTATATGAGCCATGATCGTTTCTTTCTTTGAAAATGTAAACTTAAAATTGAACATAAACTTAACAAAGCTCATTATTTATGAACCAGCATTTTATTATCCTTGTGTGGGTGAATATTTTTTTTTAAGTACAGTTAATTGTAAGGAAGTTGAATCGAAATTATTCTTTTATAATAACAACAGTCCTATTACAGGTAATCGGAATCAATCACGATTTTAACAATTTGTTCAAAACCTTCTTCTTTCTGATACATGAACAATGTTACAATTTAAGTTATAATATGATGACCCCGCTGATAATTGTAAGGAAAATGAATGTATCATCAAATGTTTTGGAGATAAAACAGAGCATTTCAGAAATTAATTTATATTTTGCCCCGCAATTTTATTTGATTTGTATCCTATTTAATGATGTTTGATAAATTAGTGAAATTGATAATTAGAACGTCATTTTATTTCTTCTTGCACATTGTCGTGTTGTTACTTAACAAACTAGATATATCAGATGATATTTTCCCTATACTTACGAAGAGTTAGCACATCTGAGGTATTATTCATCAAATAAAGGAAGAAATTAAAGCTCAACAGCTCAAAAATATATTTTACCTCCCCATCTTTCATCTATAGTTTGGTCATTCAACCTTCCTAACTTAAAAGATTTTGCAATGACTTAGGTCATTTGGAGTCGAAGAAACAGATAATAATTTTGCTTGAACTGAAGGTTGGATTTGTCTACATTATGTTATCTCATTAACTTTGCAAAACAATTGGTATTTACAAACAAATTATTACAATTCTCTATTGGGGGAAACTAAAAAGAGTCAATGATTTTTAAATGAAATTTCCTTTTCTATCATCATTTTGAAATATTTTGTATTAATAGATTTGCCTTTCCCCTACTCCAGCAAGACATCTTGGGAAAATGTGCGAATAGTTGAGTTCTCCAGAATAATTCAAGTTTCCATTATATGCATGGCAAATGGCTGGGGTTGTGGGTTGGTGAAGAATCACAGTGAGTGCACAGTATGCCATTTCTCTTTCAAGTTATGCACCAGTCCTACATAAAAAAAATCATATTCTGTTGAACAATACAGCTTCGACATTAATTTGTATCATTTTTCATTGCTCTTAATTGGGGGGCGGGGGGGTGGATGCCAGATTTTGCTGTATATTTAAATGCAGGAGAGCTTCTTCGCGCTAAGAAATATTTCAGGGAAACGCCATTAAACTATATCTGCAGGAATCGCTTTGATTCTTACATTCGTTGGTCAAGGGTGCTTCGTATTCATCAACCAGAGTATCCTCTAACATATGCATCAACGTAATACTATCGAATTGTATATGAACTTAATTACATGTGAATTTAAGTTCAAGTTTTTGTGGAAACTGAATGTTGATGGCGAATTCCTCCCCGCACAAAGAGGAAGACCATGTCAAACGACTATTTTCATCTGAAACACGCAACTCCATACGACTCAATAATAAAGAAATGCATTACTTTCGCTGTTACATTTTTTGTCCATTCCATGCCGGTACATTTTTGTTAGCCATTTTGTCGAATTAGCAGACGTATGTAAAAAATAATTGGCAAGATATGCTGCACAAAGTAACTCGAGAATGAACCGTTCAAACTGATGTGTCCCAGATGAGTTATGGGTGTGAAAGGTCCGCGAATAAGAACATATTAAATGAAAACAAATTGCACCAATGCTGGAAATCTGAGACGTACTGAGCAAATACTGAACAAACGTAGCAGATTTGGTCACATTTTGCAGAGAGAAGCAAATTCCAACTTAAGAGTCTGGTATAATAATTACAATGTACTGGTCTCAACATATATTTCTTTTACCATACATGATGTCCTACATGCTGAAGTTATCAAGCATTCGTGTGTTCATTGAAAATATTTCCTCTGTTCTCATATTCATGTCCAATGATTTGCTTGCACACTACTTACTAAAAAAAATAGTTTTCGAATCTTGGTGCTTTAAATACTGCATACAATGGTTTCACGTCAGTGAGGTAAAGTTATGACTTGTGTTTCAGATCAAGCTAAATTATACAAAAACATGAAAGAAGTGGGTAAGCATAAAAAGAGTGTTGTATCCACATTGTGTTGAAGGGTCATCTGTATTTAAGGACAGAGTGATGAATGTTTTGACGATGCCAGTAAGAACTAGTAAAATAATTCAGAAATTTCGGCGAATATTCAATAAAATACTTCATAATACCGCAGAAAAACTTCGTTTATTTGGAGGAATAGAAACACTGATAGAAAAGCAGTCTGTATCCATATCGCCATTCCCCAAACCTATGCTCCCATGATTCCTGCCTGCAATGTAATAAATGGAATTAATATAGATCTGAGCATAATCAATCCATAATCCGAGGCGATGAATGTTGGTGATGAATCTTCTTGGGGTAGCAACCACAGACATTGAAATAATTGTTCGCATCTTCTCACAGAGATATGCCTATTTCTTTGTATCTAATGATTTTACAATGAAACTTCCTTTCGCAACAAGCTGAAACTTGTGTCTGGAGAGTTAGCACACAATTTGCAAATTGATTACTTACAGTGTGGAAACAGGACCTTCGGCCCAACAAGTCCACACCGACCCACTGAAGCGCAACCCACCCATTCCCCTTCATGTACCCGTTTACCTAACACTACGGGCAAGTTAGCATGGCCAATTCATCTGACCTGCACATCTTTGGACTGTTGGAGGAAACCGGAGCACCCGGAGGAAACCCACGCAGACACGGGGAGAACATGCAAACTGCACACAGTCAGTCGCCTGAGTCGGGAATTGAACCCGGGTCCCTGGCGCTGTGAGGCAGCAGTGCTAACCACTGTGCCACCGTGCCGCCCAAATTTGATAAAGATATACAATTACAAACAATATTGTTGGACAGGAAATGACAATTGGGCTCGGATTATTTGGATACTCATGTCTCGACCACAATTGCAAATAAAATGAATCTCTTCATTGATTTTTTTTTCTTTGCCTGCATGGTACAGAATTGAGCATTTTGAACCAGATTATCAAGCGTTAGATTCATCAAACTTAACAGATGACACATCTGTGTTTCCAGAATTGTCGATTGTAAGCAGCTTTGATGAATTCTACCGGTTTTCACCAAGGGATATGGCCTTATTCCTTTCTTTTCTGACCTACCACCAGAGTTTTGCAACACTGACTATACTTCTTCTAAGGTGATAGTTTGAAAGCAGTAGCTGTCTAATCTCTGAATTTCCAGATTAAAAATCAATGAAGATGTGAGATATGACAATGCGTTATTAAAACAGAATTGTGAAATTTTAAGAGTTTTTTTTAAATATTCTTGCACATTATGTACTTCAAGTGAGTCACCAAGCATATGTTTTTCTTCACAGAGACGTTGTTGTCAAATAAAACAAAAGGTAAAGCCTTTGCCAATCATGTTACATAACTCGACAAATGATGACGGGGTCGATTTTGTTTTCCATAAGAAGATAAGGGTAACTGGAGGAAAAACGTGATTGAAATGGACATTTTCTTCTTTGATTCTCACAATCGTATTTAGTTTGTTGTTACTAGGATGCATCGGGCAATGGATAGCAAGTTATTTTCAGGCACATTGGTCTTACTGCAAAATTGTGTACAAACCTTTATCGAGTCCACAGAAGATGGCGCCCCTAAATGTTGCTATGATTGGTGGTGAAATGAATTGCCACCTCGCTTTTCAAACGTAATTATTAATGGTCATTTTGTAAATTAATGTGAAAAAATTCTGTCGGACTCAATTAACAGTGGGTGCGCAATCTACACGTCTGGCAAATCGAAACTCATAAGTCTATATTTACTTTTAATACAGAACATGTTTTCATTTCCTTCATATTTATGGGTATTTCCAGGATTAATCTCACCAAGTACAATGACGCCAATTTCAATACCAACACCATCACTAATTATAGTATTAATAGTAACACTAATATTATTGTCAATAGTAAAAATAAAATATTACTAAAAATTAACAATTTAAAGAAAAACTGAAATGACTTTCTCCGTATTAGTATCAAATATAGAACTAATAATAAATTTTAAAGAAAACAACTACTATTAAAATAGCATTATTATTATTACTAATATGTATTATTCTGGACTCGGAAATCTATTCTGTTTATGGAGTTCAAAGACTGCCAACGTCATTCAGGGAGGAAGTATACTTCCTTGTCCTCTCTGCCGTTAACGTGACACAAACACACAGCAGCATGTTTGAATCCTAAATCGCATTTTGAAAATAAACCCTGGCACAGCTTGTATAACCTGAGCATTTG
Source organism: Chiloscyllium punctatum (assembly GCF_047496795.1). Taxonomy (NCBI): domain Eukaryota; kingdom Metazoa; phylum Chordata; class Chondrichthyes; order Orectolobiformes; family Hemiscylliidae; genus Chiloscyllium; species Chiloscyllium punctatum. Next base: position 35,768,626 of record NC_092772.1, read on the forward strand.
TGGGTGCGTTATTATATTGTTTTTGTATTTATATCTAGCTGCGATTGTAGTCGAAATTTAATGACCTAACCTTTTAAGGCACATTCTACATTCCTATAGATCTCTACTGCTTTAAACTCATCTGCATAAGTTCACAGTTTTGGCGTAAGCAAATTACTTCATGCAGCACTTGTTACATTGTATTCAGCAAAAACGGCAACACATAAAATAAAGTTGTAAGGATGTATGTTTGCTCGTTCAGCTGTAAGGATCATTTTCGGATGTTTCTTCACCATACTAGGTAACATATTCAGTGAGGCTGCCGATGAAATGGACCCTGAAGATGTTACCTAGTATGGAGACAAAACGTCTGACAAAGTGCCTACCGGCTCAGCGAGCAAACCTACATCCAGAACCTGAACCTGAGCTGCAAATCTTCCGATAACTCACTGATATCGTTTTAAGTTCTGTTGAATTTGAACAAAACGCCTGCGTTGTAATGTTATGTTCAATGTAGTTGATGTAACGTCAATTTCCAGAATTTTGTTGGAAAGAGAGATGCATATTCCTGTTTTCCACACTACATTAAGTAAACAGAGAACAAAATGTAACTTCACTATTAGAAAAGAAAAGGCAGATTAAGAAAAAAAATGATAGCAAGAAACTTAAAACATTGATTTTCATAGCGGAAATTTGGTATTCAAATTGATCCCTACATTGTTTACAAAATATTTCGAATGGAGCTGAACATATTGGTTAGACTAGCACACATGTGTTTTTTTTTTGGAGGAACAGCAATGTAGTTGCTCTCATAAATGATTTAATATGACCCACAATCATGCAAAGTAACTGGAGAGGCTTCCTTTTAAAATAAATGGAGTATAAAGATTTTTTTTTCAAAATGAGTGCAATTTAATTTATTAGAGCAAATAACTGCGTTGTAACAAATGACCAGAAAATGCCTCATTTGACATGACTGAATATATATGACTGAAGTCTGTGTATTTTACCATAAATGGATTTGCTGCTTCATGCAGTTCACACCAGTCACAAGTACTTCTCAGCCTTATGGTATTTTCATATATGCCTGCTGATAATTTGGAATGAAACGCCCATTGTAATACTTAGGTCATCTTCAAATTGAGAAGATTCTGATGCCTTATGAAATACATTTAGAAAATAGCATATTGAGAATCTCCGAAATTGTACAACTGTTGAGGAACATTTGATTACAAATAAATATCAGATTTTGTGTGAGAAGACAAGTAATTTTCATGTGGAATTCGGAGACCATGTTGTGGAAAGAACCAATTAATTCATTTTGAGATTCCAACTTTGCATCGTACAAATCTATGCTGAAAAATATGCATTATACATCGCTTTTTGAAACAAAAGAACTGAGTAAATCCACGTACTGGGAGTAATGAAAGTAATTGGTGAAAAATATCACCACGCATAGCATCCTCCATTGTTAGAAAACATAATCTGCTTCGAATCATGTTGAAGTAAGGACCAGAACGTTACTTTCTCCATTGTAATTGCGCAGACCTGCTGAATTTCTCGAGGAATTTCTGGTTTTGTTTTAGGTCCTTTATCAGCAATTCTCTACTTTCTCAAAGATCAAAGGTTCGCATTCCTACACATGATGCACAGTCAGCGGGTGGGGAAAAATAAATCAAAAAATGCAGAAATGTCAGGAAAGGTCTTCGGGATTCATTTTTGCATGCAGTTTCGAGCTTCTCCTATAGAAGGCAAGCATGACAGTTTCTCAGAGCATCATTACCGAGTGTCAGCTCTGATTTAAACTCTGATCTTGGAGTCTTCCTAGGGTTCCTCGATGTCAGAAAAGCCATTACAGACCAATGGATTAATTGCACATCATGTCTTAGACCGTTAATCCGACTACACACAGAATATCTTAGACTCTCAATTACAGAACCGTTCCAAAATGTTCATAACCATGAAGCATTTAGCGAAAACAGCCCTCACCATCTTTCAATGAAAGTAGATACTGGTTATAATGGCGATGTAAAATGGAAAAAAAAACAAACAAAATGCTGGAAAGAGTCAAACATTGAGTAGCGCCATGGTGAAACAATAATGTATTTTCAATGTCTCGAGGCCAATGACTCTTAGTTTACATTTACTAAGATGATTAATGAACATAATGACGTCTAATTCTTTTTTTTACTTTTCCGACCAATATTGCTGCGCATCCTCTCGTGAGTGACACATGGCACATGCTCAAAGCAGAGTTGGAAGAAAATGAGTTGAAATATTCTGTAGATTTGCAGTGCTATTTATGGGGAAAATGAAGATTTTACGAACTGACTTTGCTTTCAATTAACATGTATTTGACGATACTTAAATCTTTGTCATTGAGTTACAGACTCACAGAGCACAAAATAGAACTACCAGTCCAACCAGGTATAATCACAAACGAAATAGTGCCACTTTCCTGACATTGGTCCATGTCCCTCCAAATATATTTATTCATGTCCTTACCTGAAACTCTGTTAGAATTTGTAACCGCATCTGCATTCTTCACCTCAACCAGAAGTGAACTCAGCCCACACAGCCCACTCACTGCATAAAAAAAGTTGGCCTTTTAAAATAATTTCCTCTTACTTCAAAAAATATGACCCCTCATCCTGAAGTCCGGAGCTCAAGGAAAAATACACTTGTCATTTGTCTTATCTCCATGCTTCTTGATTTTATAAGTCTATATAATGTTTTCCCTCAACCTCCAAGTTTCTAGCGAAAATGTCCAAGACTAAATAGAATTTGGAGATGCCATGGTTGGATTGGGGTGGACAAAATTAAAAATCAAACCAGATTAGAGTGGTGCTGGAAATGCACAGCAGGTCAGGTAGTATCCGAGGACCAGATAAATGGATGTTTTGGGCAGGATCCTTTCATCAGGAACCTGTTCATTCCCGATGAAGTGCTTCCGCCCGAAACGCCGATTTTCCTGATACTCAGATGTCTGCTGTGCTTTTCCAGCACCACTCCAATACTGGTCATAATCTCCAGCATCAGCAGTCCTCACTTTCGCCTAAATATCAAACATTACCAGGATATAGTCTAAGAGTTTTATTTGGAATTACTAGCTTTCAAAATCCTGCTTCTTCATCAGATGGTTGTGCCCCAGTCTATCCAATGCTTTGATGTTGAAAACATATTTGCAACTTTAAAAATAGATTGTGTTTTCGGAGTATTGAAGTAAATGTAAAGTGCAGGCTCAGGTACCAGAATGGAAAGTAGGGTCATGAAATAATGCATCAAACATTTGACACTGCGGACATAATCAAAATATGTTTACAAGTCTTATGCAAAGTAGAATGTGACTTGGGTAACCGATGCTAACCTGGGATCACTCCATGAACAAAGTGGTAGTCTATGAATGTGTACAGTTAACAGATGACCACGAGAGTGTGATTACTACAATTTTGTAATGGAGATATAATATGGCTCCAAGTGCCCAAAAGGTGATCATGCCTCGAGATGTGGTCCTTGGAAAGACCTTGCTGAATATTACAACACAGTAACAATATTCTTGTGCGTCGAGGTAGGATTTTATTTATAAATATCCGAAAGGAAAGTTTATAGCGAAACCAAACGATGGCATGTTGTACTCGAAGTTGAATTAAGAACTAATTTAGTTTTTTTTGCAATTAAATGATGATTTCACCAATGCTATGGTACCCGCGTTCCACGTGCTTTAACAAAGGGAGTCCTCCCATTATTTAAACATCTTCTGCTTGTGAGGGGCTTTCAGCGAATAATGTTCTAACATTCGATACAGAACACATGATATAAATGTCCATCAAATGCGACCTGAAGTTGTTGCATGTAACATATGTAGGCAACAATATCGGGAACCCTTTAAAGTAACCTGGTCGTTTTTATCCCTATGTACTGTGCAATGCAGAAACTTAAGCTTCTCTGCAGATCACTTGTAACAGTCTATGTCCCCGACTTTTTCCAGTAAACGAAATGATCGCAATACTGCTGGTTTCAGTATGAACATTTTTGAAAAGCTCGCACAACGGATTGCAGACGACATCCATTCAGATACAAAATGATATAAATTAAAAATCCTACCTCAAAATATCACGGAGGGACAGGGACAATTGACATAGATAACACTATAGTAGGCTACTATTATCAACTTTGGCGAGTGTTTTATAAATATGCGCAGTTTGTTTTACTGTGAATATTGTTTTCACTGTAACAGCGCAAGTCGCTTATGAAAATAAATTTCCCTACTTTGAGGACCTGTACACACACCATTAACATTCTAAGGACGAAACAGGACGAATGTCTTCTCCACCAGTCCAAGTTGAGCCGACGTGGTGTTAGTTGAATTAAAATGTTTGGTTTTTGGTGCGTCACAAAATAAGTTTGGAAATGTTGGGAAACTAACACAGACAGCCATTCAATTACCTGTTGTTCGTAACAAACCATTAGGATATGCATTTGGAAATTGTTTTATTCACAAACGTGGCTTCGAAGGTTGTCAATAGCACTATCAAGTAAGTGCATCACACCCAGACATTTCTTAATGACAAAGCTAATCTCTTGCATTGTAATTTTTTTTTGAAGTGTATAGTTTTGCACAATGGACTAATCTAACCACATCATTGTTATCTAAATGCTGATGCCCAGTTTATTATAAATTAATTCCAATTAATCATCCCTATTTCTAGATTTTTGATTTCACATGCTACCCAGCAGCAAATATGCTAGCAACTTATTACATTGTTTACGGACGACTTATGAAAACCTGCTTCTTTCATGGTGAATGGCTAGATGATGACAGAGAAAACAAGGAAAAGAATGATTGCAAGTAACGGCCAAAAGGCTGAGTTTTCTTCTTCCATATGACCCTTTCTACGAAGCTTATACATTGGTACACCACACGGATACTTGCTGATGATGAAAATTACCAGTAAGTGAAGCAAACGTCACATATTTGATCCAAAATGAGTGTTAATCAATAATATATTGGCCATTGAACTTAAGGAGAAGAGGGACGAGCTATAGATCAACTCAATTATGAAACGTGTTTGTATTCTCTCTGATTTAATTGATTTAATTAGAAATCAACTAACAGAACTAAAGAATGGCAGGTAAAGAACATATATTGCACCATTTAGGTAGATAAGGGACCTTAGTGACGTTCAAAAGATAACATATGGAATTTCCCTGCACAAAATAACTTATTTCACGTTTGGCAGCATTGCACCAGATGTTCTTGCAGAAAGGAACTGCAATGAATGACATTCATGACGAACAACTGTGATCAATGATCATAAAGGCAAGAAAATTGTGGTCTCTTACTTTGCATTATTTTGGCTCATATTTAAGCAATAGTAGTTCCATGTATCTGCATTATCTAGAACTGCTGCTAACAGTTACAAGATTATTCGTCGCAAATTGGCCCACTCTGACCAAAATGTCCATCAAAACAACCCCATTTCCATGCACATAGACCACGTTCTTCTGAACCTTTCCTATCTTTTATTGTCTGAAAATGACGTTTAAATGTTGTTAATGCACCCGTATCAACAATTTCAGCCTGCAGCTTTAATTGACACGTGCACTGCCCTCTGTGTAAATAAGTTATCCTTCAGGTTCCCTTTAATCGTTTCCTCTCGATCCTTAAACTTATGCTTTCACTCGTTCTTGATTGCATAACCCTGGGAACAAGGCTGAGTTTATTCACCCTATCCATTCCTCCCTCGATCTTATATATTTCGACAAAATACCCCGTCAGTGTCCTTTGCTAGGAAAAAAAAAACCCTTCTAGTATGTCCAACTACTCCCTTCTAGTCGGATCCTTAAGTCCTGGGAACATAGTTGTAAATTTCTCTGTTTGTTTTCCAGTTTAATAAGGTTTTTGCTATAATACAGTTAGAAAAAGTAAGTCAAATACTACAAGTGTGGCATCACAAACGTCCTGTCCAAAGGCAATGCAACTTCTCAACTTCTAAACTTGATGTACTAACTTATTAAGGACTGTGGGTTCAAAGCCTTTCTCAATACGCTATCTACCTGTGGCTCCAAATTCAAAGAGCAGTGACCATTCCGTCCTTCTTCTCCATTGCATCACTTACAGCTTTACCGTTTACCATGAATTTACTGCTGTGATTTGAGTTCACAGAGTACAAGAATTCGCACTTCTCTAAGTTAAACTAAATTTGTCATTTCACAGCGCACTTTCACAGATGATCCGCATCAAGAATGAAGATCAAGAAACATTTTCAGACCAGAAATAGGCCCCGCCGCACTCCAAGCCTGAGCCGATCCAAATCCCCTGTATAAACATGTCACTCAATTCCAAAGCATCTGTATCGCTCTGCTCCCTTACCCACCCACCCCCCCCCCCGACTAAGGTATTTGTCCAGTCATATCTTAAATTAATCTACCGTGCCTGCCTCTATACCTCTGCTGGCAACGTGTTCCAGGAACTGATCACCGTCTGTGTAAAGTACTTTCCAAGTGTATCCCCCTTAACATTTTACCTCTTTCCTTCAAAGCGTGTCCTCTGATTATTAAATGCCTAACTCTGTGAAAATAAACCTTATCCCTCTCCACCATGTCTATACCCTTTATGATTTTAGGCCTCATTCAGGTCGTCCCTCAATCTCTTTCTTTTTTTGCTAATGAAAACAATCCTGACCTACACAACTTCTCTCGAAACTCAGCACCTTCCACACCAGGCAACATCCTCGTAAACCTTCTCTGCATCTTCTCTAAACCGTCCACACCCATTTGGTAATATGGCCATCATAAGGCCAAACCAAACTCTTGTACATTTTTAACATGACTTCCCAACTCTTATGCTCGTCCGATGATCATACGCATACCATATGCCTTCTTGGCCACTCTATTCACCTGTGCAGCCACCTTCAGGGTTAAATGGGCCTGAACACCCAAATCTCTCTGCTCACTAACTTTTCACAAGGGTCTTCCATCTACAGTATAGTTTGCACTAGAATTAGATTTCCCAAAATGCATTACCACACATTTGCCTGGATTGAACTCCATCTCGCACTTCTCCACCCAACTCTCCGGTGTATCAATATTCTCTTGCATTCTTTCATAGTCCCATACGCTTTCTGCTACTCATTTAATCTTCGTGACATCTGCAAACGTACTGACCAGACCAAAAACGCCCTCTTCCAGATAGTTTAGGTATATGACAACAACATTGGCCCCAGTGCTGATTGGTGTGGTGTGGATCACCAAATGTTCAACTTTTACCATTTCGAGAAACTCCCTTCAACTACTTGAGCAACTCTTGTTGCTCAACGAGTTCTTTATCCATCTGTCTCGAACACCCGACACAACATGTGACTTCACTTTCTCCATTGTTTTACCATGGGGAGCCTTATCAAACACCTTTCTAATTTCCATGAATATGACATCTTATAGTTCTTCCTTCATCTATCAACATGATCGCTTCCTCAACGAACTCTATTATGTTGGTAAGGCACAATCTCCATTTCACGTTATCTATCACTGATAAGCCTATTGTTTTCCAAATATAAATACATTTTATTCCTCACTATCGACTTCAGCAACGTTCCCACTATTGACGTCGATCTCACTGCTCTCTGTAGTTACCTGGAATATACCAACTACGCTTCTTGTATCGGGGAACAACATTAGCACCCTCCAGTCCTCCACCATATCACCTGTCGTCCTGCTGGAATTTCTGACATGTTTCCAGAATGCCCACAATGCCTCCTAACATATTGTTGTTTCAAAATTTACAATCATGCCTTGTAAGCTCTCATCCATATCATTGATGTAGATAGCAAACAATATTGGATCCAACACCGACTTCTGAGTAAATCTACTAGTCATTGGCCTCCGGTCCAACAAGCATCCTTTCTTTCTACACTCTGCTTCCACCATCGAACCAGTTATGCGTCCATGTTTTCTGCTCCTCCTGGATTCCATGAGATGTATCCTTCTCCAGCAACATGTTAAATGGAACATTCTCAAATACCTTACTGAAATCCATATAGATTATATCTGCTGCCCTGCCCTCTTCAACATTCCTCCCACTTCCTCCAAGAACTCTAACAATATTGTATATGACATGATTCTCTGCACACCTCCATTTGCTATTTGTTGACTGTCGGTTTTCATTGAATTGCACCATAAAATATCAACTTATAAGCGTGCAACTGTTGACTGATTCAACCGTGCATATATAAATTTATAATTATGAGTTTTGGAGACATAAATATTATAATATGGTATATGGTTAGTATATGCATAAATAGGAAAAAGGAGAGTTATTTGGACATAACAATAACAATTCATAGGGACTGGGTAGGTACATGGGAGAATGCCATTTTTAGCACAACCAGCTCATATATTTTTTCAAAGAGACATGATTAGGAAAATTCCTCCGAAGGTGCAATTCAGCAAGTAATATAGAATCTTGTAAAAAATGAATATCGACACATTTTTACAATTAACTGTCTTTACCGTTGGTCTACATAAAACATAGAAAATTACACCACAGAGCAGGCCCTTCAGCTCACGATGATGTGCCGAGGCTTATTCCTAATCTAAAATAAAATAACCTAGTCCAAGCATTTGTTAATTAGACGTTGATCATGCAGAGGTCCAGCAGTCTCTTAAATGTACTCAATTCCACTGTTTCCACGACTAACACTGACAACGCATTTCAAGCATTCACAACTCTTTGCGTAAATAACCTACCCTTGTTGTGTCCTGTATACCATTCTCCAATACCATAAGACTGTGACGCCTCGTGTCCGTCAATGTTGCCCAGGGACATCGTCTCTGGCTATCAACACTATCCATGCATCTCTACACATTGTATACGTTGGTCAGGTCACCTCTCTTCCTCCTTGTCTCCAGAGAGAAAAGTCCGAGCCTGGTCAACCTGTCTTCGTAAGACAAGCCTTCCAGTCTACGCAGCATCTTGGTAAAATTTATTCGCACACTCTCCAAAGCATCTGTATATTTTCTAGAGTTGGGCGATCAGAAATTGGCACAATATTCTAAGTGTGGTCTCACCACGGTTTTGTGGAGCTTCAGCAAATTATCGTGGCTGTTAAAATCGATCCCCCTGTTAATTAAACCAAAAATACCATAAGCTTTCTCAACATCCCTATCCACTTTAGTGGCAACGTTAAGGGATCTACGTACATGAAGACCAAGATCCCTATATTACTCCGCACTGCCAAAAATCCTGTCTTTACACCTATGTTCAGCATTTAATTTCGACCTTATAAAATGCATCATTTCGCATTTATCCAGGTCGAACTCTATATGCCAGCACAGACCAGCTCTGCATCCTGTCTATGCCACACTGCGGTCTGAAATGGTCATCCATTTTATGAGCGCTGCCTTCAACCTTTGTGTCGTCAGCAAATGTATTGATCCACCGCTCAACCTCCTCAACCATGTCCCTTATAAAAAAAACACTATGAAGAGCAGAGGCCCAAGAGCAGAGGCCCTGCGGGACACCACTCACTACTGACCTCCATGCAGAATACTTTACATTTACACTCTCTGTCCTCTGTCAGCCAACCAATCCTGAGTCGACAGCCAAATCGTCCTGCATGCCAAACATCCTGACTTTATGAATGACTTTACTGTCACAAATGCCTTTCTGAAGTCCACATACACAACATCCACTGCACGAACTTCGTCGACATGTTTTGTAACTTCCTCAAATTACTCAATAAGATTTGTGAGCCATGACCTACCCATCTCAAAGCCATGCTGCCAGCCTTTAATTGCGCTATGCTTTTCCAAACATCATAAATTTTATCTCTCAGAATTCTTTCCAAAATATTGGCGATCTCATTTGTAAGTCTGGCTAGTCTGTAAATGCCAGAGATTTCCTTATTACATTTCTTGAAAAGAGGAACAGCATTCACCTCCCTCTAATCCTCCGGTATGACTCCCGTGCAGTATAAGGAAGCAGAATCTTCCTCAGCGGCTAAGCAACTCATTTCTCACTTCCCGGAGAAACTTAGGGTTAATCTTGTATGGCCCTAGGATGTATCAATCGTAATGTGTGTCAAAATTTCCAGCTCATCAACTTAATCCATCTTGACCTGTTCAAGCGTATTTCCTACGTCCCCAAAGTTCTAATTCACAACATGTTCCCTTCCTTCAGTGAAAATCCAAGCAATAAAAAAAAAATTTTAGGGCCTCAACTATCTGCAAAGACTCCACACACAAGTTGTCTACTCTATCCCTGACCGCCCTAACTTCTCCCTGATTAAGCTCTTATTCTTCACCTATGAGTAAATACCTTTGTGTTCTCGCTAATCCTTCCCGTCAAGCCTTTTTTGTGCCGCTTCCTGGCACTCCTCCGTTCATTTCTGAGCTCCTATTTAGCAAGCCTGCCTTCCGCTAAAACTGAATGAGACCCTTGATTCCTCCAGCATACGTGAGCTGCCTTCCTCCTTTGGACGATAAGATCCTCTATTTTGCCTTTTCTGTGGTTCAGTTGCTGCGAATCTGTACTTCCAACTCTGTTTGATAGCGTCATAATTTCCTTTTCCCCAAGTAAACATCTTCCAACGCTAACTGCTCCTTTCCCTCTCCATGGTTATGGTAAATGTACGGCAGTTATAGTCACTGTCATTAAAGTTCAGTCCCACCGCTAGATCAGAAACCTGTCCTGGATCATTCCCGAGCAGCAAATATAAACTGGCCTCTCCTGTCCTCGGTATGTCTACATACTGAGTAAGTAAACCGAACAGACCACACATGTCAAAAACGGCTCCATCCAAACATCAGAATTAGCAGTATTCTGGAAATTCAAATAAAGCTCCAAGAGCCTCATTTAGTAGTCATTAAGCAGAAACTATGCGAGAGTTTGTTGCTCAAATATTTCCAAACATGTTAACTGTTCTAACATCTCGAAAGTTGTAAAGATTATAAGTAAGTCCAAAGCATGGAAAATAAATAATATAAACATTCGCGAATTTGAAGCGCACGTATCTTGTATTTATTTTATTCAACTATAATAAAACAAGTCTGGGGACCTCAGTCTCGCATCGCAAAGATTTAATGGTGAACTATACTAATTAACAAAAAAGGATAATCTTTTTTTCGTGACTTTGTTTAGTCAATGCACATGAATAAGGAATAAAGTTATGAAGTGACAGATTTAAATAATTGACAGCTATTTCTACTCACGGTAGATACTCAGGAGTTAAAACGATAATTCAACATAACAGTTTTAAGTATGCTGGATGGAATACCACTTGATTTCTGCGGTTACCATACTACTGCACTCACTTAAAATGACGACAGTGTTGCATGGAGAAAGTGAGGACTGCAGATGCTGGAGATCAGAGCTGAAAAGTGTGTTGCTGGAAAAGCTCAGCAGGTCAGGCAGCTTCCAATGAGCAGGAGAATGGACATTTCGGGCATAAACCTTTCTTCAGGAATGAGGAAGGTGTGCCAAGCAGGCTAAGTCAAAAGGTAGGAGGAGGGATTTGGGGGAGGGGCTTTGGGAATGTGATAGGTGGAAGGAGGTTAAGAGAGCGGAGAGTGTTACAGTGTTATATGGTACAAGAGGATTGAGCATAATCAATGCAAACGATGACCAGTGGTGTTGTTATGTTCTATCAGGTACTTCATATCTAATCAAGCGATTATATCATATGATAACAATATTAATAGTGAATCAGGTAGTTCAGTAAACTATTGGCTTTCACCAAAAATGAAATATTAGCCATTCATCTCCCGAATACAGATGAAAGTGAAAAGTTGTTTGAGGTGAGGCTTGTGGAAAAGTTCACGTAAACAGTATAAAGGGAGAAGACAATCATCATTCTGCTACGTTTCATACAATCCTGTGAGATGTGCTCCTTTTACTTTTCATAAACCAGTTGTGAGATTTTAGCAACATATGCGTGTAGAAACCTGCATTCTTTCTCATTGGTTACATGAGCATAGAAGCTATATTAAGAAACTAAAATGGTGGGAGCAGTGTTCAGTATATGAAACAAAATGTGTTTTTTCAAAATGCAACAATCATTTTCAGAATAATTCAGAATGTAGTCAATCCAAGAAAAGCAAGTGCTGAAATACATTATAAGTTAATGCATTTGGGTGAAGCATGAAAAACGATGGATGAGCAATATAGATCGAACGGGAAGCTGAGATCACAAATATGCATGCAACGATCTGAGGTGAATATTATCTTGATGGTGAAACATATTTTACTTGGGTAACCATTTCATGTCATTCCCTGATATTTCCATCCATTGATTTAGATGAAGAAATATGTAATGAAAATAAAGATCTACAAAGTCATAAGCAGTGAATTTGAAAGTTCTGAGCAAAGCACCAGCGCAAAAATATTGCTTCAAATTAATAAATATGTAAAATCTAAAGTACAAAGAACTATTTATTTCTGCGAGAATACTTTAAGTTGAACAATGCAAGGGAAAATACAGCAAGTTGGACTTGGCAAGACTCGAGTAAATCTTGGTCCACTGAAGGGATTACATAAAAAAGACAATACAGTATGAGTCCTTTCACCAGACTGTCTTATTTAGCACTTAAACCTTCGGTTTCTCAAATGGGCATTCGGAATTGAAATAAAAAAAAACTCAAAGCATAAAATGTAACATTAAACCAATAACATTTATCAAAACTATCAATTTGGTTATTATTTGGATGGTAGTCAATTCTGGCAGCAAGAATAACTGGAAAATTGTTCAAGAACAATTATTTTCATGTGTATGCCAACTAACATTGATATAAAAACTAAACAGAAATCAAACCCATCTGGAAACCGGAAAGATTGCACATTGGCCTAGCGTGAATGCGTTTTTTTTTCTCTCTTGTTTCAGAAATCACCGAATGTTTGCACCAGTTAAAGAAACTAGGTCAGAGAACATGTTGTTGCAATTTTAAGTGTCTACTCTTCTTTACTTATTTTCATTTTTTTTTACCTTTCTTGTTTACTACTGCTGGAAACATTTTCAATTACTGTTCGTACAAATACTGAGAATAAGGGAACAATTATGTTGAGTAAAACCAAACTCATTCAAGTTGGATTGAATCGCAGCAAATTAAAACGTGTAGGGTCATGGAGATGAAGAGGTTTAATTTAATGTTAATTGGTTGCCTTTTCTTTACAACATTTTGGTAATATGTGTCAATTTGAGTGTGAATCTCCTAGTGCCATGCAGATATTGTCACCACATTGTCACTTCTTGCTCTGGAAATTATGTGGCATGTACGTTTCCTAGCTTCTAAAATGCCCAGCAGCTGTCATATTTAGACGTTTTCCTACTTCACTTTCTCATCAATTATAACCTTCACAACGTAAAGATACTGTAAAATCAGTACCTTTTCCGTCATTGGCTACACGAATCTATCTTCTCCTTCCTCCCACCACAGAACTCCTCTTCTCAAAACACAGTCAGCTACATTATCTAAGCATACATGTCCCATATATCTCGGTTAATCACCAGCTCAATGATGACCCTCCATTGATGTAAGCACGGCCATTTGCTGCCATCTGATTCCATTCCTCAAAGTTCCCATCTTTCTACAACTCACTAAAGATTATCCACCTCCAAATCCTGCTCTGCCCATTCTGTCTTCATTACCAATCATCCGCTCTTCCTTTCGACATGATCACTCCCATATCTGTCTCGTGTTGAATGTCTGCACTTCGGTCTCATTTCAACCTTTTCACACTCCAAACTGCCTTGCAATTGTCTCTCCTCGTCTATCTCGTCAGTTTAAACTTTACCTGGTAGCCCCCCTCTATTTCCACCCCTCCGTGGCAGCCCTTTGTCTTCTGTGCCCTGGGCAATCCAGTTGATTCAATTCCCCTTCTCAATGTCTCCTCAACCTCTCTCGCTCCCGCTGCTAGAATGCCTCTATTTCTTTTCCTGTTCCCTGTTCTTCCCTTGTCATTCCACAGTTCTATTTACCCATATGACTGTCATTGCTCTCTCACTTCTGGCCAGCCCAGCTTTCACCCATCCAGCCCCCATCTGTAGCCCTCGCATTGTAAATATATTTCTTCTTACGCCAAGAACTTTTCTACATCTTCTCCGCATCCCTTTCCCAATCAGAGAACTTCCACATCTTCGGAATCATCAGCTGTCACTTTCCTCCTTCCCTGACACTTTCAACTCTCGTTGCATCACCAACAATTCTCCTTTTACGCCCCAATCCTTGGGCACTCAGTTTTCCCACACTATCCATAACTCTTTTATCCTCACTAATGATCTCTTTCTTTCCCTTCATGACTGGCCGTTTTCTTTTCTCTCTCCATTGATTTTCCTGCGTTAATCGTTGCTGGGTGCCACACTTTCTTACCTAGTCACACTCCAAACCAAACTTTCTGGTACTCCTTGCCCGAACCGGCACCAACCCCAGACTCTGAACAGGAACATTCAGTCCCTGCTTGAGAATTCACAAAATGTCCATCGCTCCACTGTTGACTGTGCATGGATGTATCTAAGGTAGCTTAGCATGCTTGTGATGCAACAGTGAGGACGCACAGATTTTCAGTGATGCAACATGTGAATTCTGTCTTTGAATTCGGATATCGACGTCTTTTTAATCGTTAAGACTCGATCAAAATGAAGTATCTCCTTTTTACTCGAAGAAGTTCTTTAACTAGAGAATTTCTGGCATTGCCTGGTATCACTTTCGCTCATGTGTGTCATTATTTAAGAAATTGAGACTGCAGTTTTGATTGTAGTTCATCGCTTCAAACATAGCTTTGGACAAAGGAGATGTTATGATCCGCTTTTGTGTTGCACTGCAGGTATTTTAACTGGGTTTTAATGAATTTATTAGTATTGAGTCCGTGATGCGTGACAGCCATTATTGCAACAACAACGACATCTGCCAGATAAGTGATGACTGGGAACAAGCTATAGAACAAGCTACTGATAACTGTCCAAACGGCAACTATACTGCTTAGTCTAGTTAACAAGTACGTAAACGGGAAGTTTACCATTCTGTCAGGTAGTTGATCACATTGTAGATCGCGAGGGACTGTTCAGATTCGGTTGTACTCAACAATTAAGCAGAGATTATGCGTCCAAGAGTTGGGATTAACGCCATTATCAGTGTCCAAAATGTACTGATATTCTGTTTTACGAACAAGAATCATACTGATAGGAATAAGAGCAAAATACTCAGTCCTGCATGTTTGCAAGCAATTCCAGAAGAACGGGTGTCTGATCAGGTTAGAAAAGTATGTAACCCTTTGAAAATCAATTATGTATCCGTCCGTGCCTTTAAAAAGGGCAAACATTTCAAGATCCTGAATCTATTACCTTTTGTGAAAGCGAAGTCCAAAGTCTGGAAGCCATCTGAAAGGGAAAATAAATCATCATAGTTATTTTAAATAGGCTCACTCAGTTTAAACGTGCTTCACAACTCTAGATTAAAAGAAAAAGAAATAACGTATATTCTGATCCATTCAAACAAGTCCTTTGAGGACCTTTGACTTTTCAACTATTTCACTACCGAATTTTCTGAAATATAGAGGACACTCGTCAAGTCTCTCTAGTTTTTTCTGCCAGTAGGGTCTACTCTGAGAACGTACTGTTGCATTCAGAGATTTATATTATCCTGTCAGATTTTTAAAGAGATTTTCGTAAGAGATACCGAACAGTCCACTAAGAATGACGAAAGTAAACAGCCTGTGAGGCTTTTTCTATCAAATAAGCGTTTCGATTGAGTTACACTTACGTGATTTCTTTCCCCTTTTCTTTCATTTCTTCGGGGTTTTAACTGTAATGTAAAACATAATGTGTCTATTAATCAGAGTCGAGTATTGTGACCATCGAATACCTTCCAGAACGCACCACCATATACTTACCTCTGAAATACGAAAACCTGAGTGAATAGTCCACGTTCTGAAAACACTTTGAGGGGATTTGGTCTAATTGTTACCAGTTCATTCCAGACAATAGTTTTATGTCAACTTTCCTGAAAGCAACTCCAATGTATTAAAACCTTTATGTAAATGTGGTTATCCACACTGTGCAGAGTATTCGAGATGTCGTCTTTATAGTGCACTCAATAACTGACGTGCAAACTTCATATCTCTCATTCATTTATTTTTTTCTTGCAGCAATAAGAAAGGGGGGGGTATATATTTATTATCTATATCTGTAGTTTTCTTCAGCTGCATACTCGCCTTCTGTATTTCATTGACCCGAGAATACTGATTGTTTTGTACCCCGAAGTTCGGCAAACAGTCACCATTCAGAGAATATGCAACATTCTTTCCCGCCCTTCGAAAACAAAGTAGTTTGCTCATATGTCAGAGCTTAGCCTACTCATGAAGACTATCCACATCATTTCACAGGCATCTCACGTCCCCTTCACTACAAAAAAGAAACTATTCATGCTATCTTTTTATTAATAGTAAATTACCATAGTGTGTTCTTCGCAATTTCATGCAAATCGTGGTATGAAATATATCGAGTTCAGATTAACCACACGACAGCTGAAGAAGGACCCATTTCGGCCACTTTTAGGTTCCTGTCAGTTAATCAATTTTTGTTTCCATGTCAATGCATTAGATCCAGCCCAGTGATGCATTATTTGTAGCAATATGTTTTAATGTGTCTCCTGGAAATAGGTAACATGCAGTTACTGAGTTGTGCTATTTCAAAAGCACAATTTGATTCTTCAAATGCCTCAAGTCAATGAGTTAACCATTATGTCTGTTGATTAAGTGAAGGCGGCACCAACCATTCGCGTTTGAAATATCCAGGTATCCTTGAATGATATTTTTACAACAGCTTTTAACATTATATTTCCATTGTGGCTTGTAAGCGAACAGTCTGCATTTTCCCTCTTTCTACCTTTCTCACTTTTTCAAATAAAGAAGTTCGATCATTATTTTTCTGTCCAAATTAATCTACCTATCATCCAATGTAGGAAAAATAAGCAGCAAATATGGGAATGTCTCACAAGTTACGTTTTCTCTGACTCGATCATGAGGTATGTCAAGGCTAAGACAATTGGAATCCATAGATCCAACAACTCACTCAGGTATTAATCACTGCCGATCGTGACCTTTGTGAGACTATTTCTGACTTCCAATTAGTTACCTTCCCTATTGTCAATCTTTCATTCTTTCTATCCCTGTTTTCAGCAGAGCATCATGTCTGTTCAATTTTTCTGTAAACTCACCTCTAATATTATTTATTCTGCAGATTTATTTCCAGGAGGAGCATGACATTCTTTGTTTACTTTAATATATTCTTTTTTTTGCACAGTTTCGGATCTGTCAAATAATTTTCATATTGTGCTTCTTTTCTTTGCGTTTTTATAAAGTCAATTATCGTACACAGTTATGTTCGTTATGTTTCTTCTTTCTTAGATTGTAACTGCTTTGTGTGTGTTTTGTTTCCATATTAATCCATTAAATGTCTGCCACTTGTGACAGCCTGAATACATAAATTGATGCATGTTATGCTCGGTGTATGTGAAGAGTTATTGGTGCCTCAGAGCACACCAGATGAGTTGTCAAGTCTGTCGTTGAGGGAGCATTTCTGTTAACGTGATCACAGCTCCTTGACCTTTGCTACAGTCATGGAATAATGTTAGGAGCGGACCGTATGAGAAAGCATTTAATTTACAAAGCGGGAATTACAATGCTATTAGGCTGGAACTGTGAACCATATATTTGGAAATACACGGCTGATAAGTGAATGTTGTTCAGGGAACATATGCTGCTAGTGCTGGATAGTTTTGTCCCACTGAGGCAAAAAAGGGAAGTTGAGAAGAAGGAACTTTGGACGACAGGAGCTTTGAAAATCGAGTCAGGATGGAAAAGGTAGCTTACGTAAGATTGAAGGAGCAACCTGGGCTATAAATTGCTACAAGATAGCCAGGAAGCCACGGATGAATGGATTTGGGGGAGCTACACATATGGATGGATCAAGAGGATGGCCAGAGTGACAGTACTGCTTGTAAGAGATATGGAAGTTATTCTGTCTGTTATACAGTTAATTCATCCAGTAATCAAATTGCAGGGCTCCAGTAAGTATTAATGGTAATGCATTGTTTTGGGCGAATTAAGTCACTGTTAGATGAGCTAGTGCTGATGATGATGGTTGGGTAATATGATAGATTAAGTGTAATGTACGCAACCAGTGCGGCTGACAATGATTAGTTTAGAAAGACAAAGCACGCCAACATGATTGGTCACGCTAATGTTATCCAATTAGCGCAGGATGAACAGCTGTAAAAAATGCAGAAGAGCAAAAATAATCTGGGCTGTCAGGAAAGTCATTGTACTCTCTGCCACAGCTTTGACTTTTAAAGAAAAAGTTTAATTTCATGAAGGATTGTCTCCTGACAATTTTTTTAAATACATTTTGTGATTCTTTCACAACAGATTTGCACTCCAGATAGTAGCAGGAAGAGACATTTTCCTCAGAAAAATGTCAGTGTTTAACTTGGACGGCTAACTTGGACTATATTCTGTCAATTAAGGGAGGTTCTCGGGAACGCAGAAGTGTAACGAAAGCTGCTGGTGTGTCTGTCTGATCCAAAGGTGGCAAGTTAAAATTTGAGGAGACGCTGGGGATTGTTCAGGAAAACTGTGCAGAGCGGGTGAGTAGGTATAGAAAATAAAGGAAATGGAGGCAAAATTTCACGTGGTGTGGTCAACTTTCTGTGGCTACCGCCCAGTTTTTGGGAAATTAAAAAAGGCAAAATAAAACGGTTAATGATTCTGTGGGACTGAACGGGCAGAAAGAGATAAGGAGTGTTTTATTATTAGTATTAGTGATGCTGGATGAAATTGAAAGCCAGCAGATTTGTTTTAAAGCATTAATCGACTGTTGAATGTTTAAGACAAGACTTCCATGCTAATTAGATTGTACTTTCAGAAATGAACAAGGGATCTATTTAAAAAAGGCTTTGTGTGTGTCTGTGTGAGAGAGAAATAAGCTCTGCCTTGCAGAAAGGCTTTGTGTCTGTGTGAGAGAGAGGGACAGAGGGAGAGAGAGAGAGAATGAGTCGACAGTTTCACCATTATAATCTGGTTTGTATGCACAATTGTTTTCGGTGGTTAAATGTTTATGTTTTGTTCACCGGAAAATGAGATCAAGGAGAGTTTTGATTTCATTTTGCGCAGTAGCATTTAAGATCGATTTTTTGTGCTGAGACTTTTCAAGTTACCATCAGTGATTATTGTATACTGTAGATGCAGTCCTAGAATAGTCTGCGCAGAATGAACGATCATTTTTTGTTGTTGTTATTGAGTTGAAACTAGGAGTTTAGAGATGTTAGATTCTTAAGAGACGATTGCGAGTTGCAGAGTTATGGAATACTGACATGAATTGACAGGCGCTACTGGCCTTGTATGGCATGAGAAAGAGAATTGTGAGACCAGAGACAATAGATTAGCTGGACTGAAATCAGGATGAGTTAAGGATCTGCAGTTGGAATTTTGAGGAATACATTTCTTGTAGGAAAAAATGATATTGTAAAAGTTTCTGAAAAATGGAATAGAAGAACAAATGATTTATTAATTAAATGGCCGAAAGATGGTACTTTTGAGTAAATATGTGTGATGAAATGGAAGGGTTAATTAACAATTACAGAACTAAGGATATATCGATCAAGATAATATTAAAGAAGGACTAGGAGGTAGAAAGTTTAAAGCTTTTTGCAATTGTAGAGAAGGGCACCGAGAAAAAAAAATTCTGGCACCAGTTAAGAAAGAGGCGGGTTACCAGAGAGCAGAACGAACAGCTTTTGGAAACAAAGACTTTGGAAGAGAAAATCTCCATCTATTTAGAGCAGAAAAAAGATGGTTTGGAAATTAAGGCTCAGCAAGGGAAAACACTTACGAAACCCTGATTTCAATACTGGAAACCTCCACCCATTTGGGTGAAGAGAATATCACACACTGTCATGTAATAAGGACGACAGTAGAGATAGAGGGGGGAATTGATTGGAAAGTAGTTGACAGAGAGCGGAATGTGTTAAAAATAAAATGTGAGGCAGGACAGGCAAAGAGGCAAATAGAATTGGAAGCTTTAAATTAGAAGCTGGAAAAAGGGAATTTTGAGGTGAAAGTCAGGCATTATGCATGTTAAGAGAACAAAGAGACTGTGAGGCACATCTAAATAATTCCAGGAATGTTGAGCAGAGACAGGCAGAGAGTGATAATGAGGGCGGAACAGAGGAGGCAGTAACACAGGCAGGAAGTTGGGAGTAAATACAAGTAAGATTAAGTATGGAATCTGTTGAGGAATCACAAAAAAGCAATTTTAATATGGGAAAGAAACTCAGACAGGGAAGGTGTTACCATTGTTTATAAATGGGGCGAGATACTGTAATACATTCCTTGGGGAGATTCTGATATGGAAAAGCTGAAAAATGTGTTTCCAGTTTACATGGTGGAGAGTACGGGAGTGGATTAGAGCTTTTGAAGAAAAAATCGCAGGACATTTGTTGGCTGTGGGGGATTTGCAATCACTGATTATACAGGTGGATGGTCTCCCGAAATTAAGAGAAAAAATGGAGTGAGCCCGCCTGAAGAAGGCTATGGGCAATCCAATGTTTGATGGTGCTTAGTTTGATCGAGTAAGACAAGGGTATAGCAGGCCCTTTGAGTGTTGCCCACCTAAGACCAATCCAGCGGTTTTGAGAGCGTATCCGTTGGAATATGTCAAAAACTCAGCAGCTTGTTTGGCAAACCATTAGAAAAGGTGAAGTATTGAAGCATAACTGGACGTGGAAGGTAGGCAATTGTTAGCCACAATATTCTGGACTGCTGCTGTTGAGGCAATGCCCTCATGTCAAACCTAAATTGGGTAGTGGCTCTGACATCCATGATCCACCAGGAGTTCAGAGATCATATAGTACATGCAATGGAAAGGTACCAGAAAGACAAAAAGAAGCTAGCTGTACAGCAGAAGGAGGAAAAAAGAAACGTGACACAAACGCAGCTCGAGGAATTTAAAAAGACAGTGAGAGAAAAACTAGATCATGTTGCAAGTGAGAACTAGGTTGATCGGTGTGAATGAAATGAACAAATTGCTGGTCCAGGGAGAACCCTCTATCACCACTTGGCAAGGGCCAGCTAATCCAATGGAGACAATAAACGTTTTTGGAGGAAATGTTCAACCAATATCATACCGATGACAACATTAAATTAACTACAGCATAGACGGAACTTGGGTCTCCAATGACAGAGACAAAGAGATGAAGGGCGCCAAAGAGTGAGGTGAGACGCCCGACTCATGGAGAATTAGGAATAGTTTGTTGGAGGTGTTATTAACCAGGCCATTTTAGAAGAAATTGCCTGTATTAACATGGCCCATTAGGCCAGAGGGGGGCCAATGAGTCAGAAACGTCCACCTGTTCTGCAACAATATCCCTAGGGACCGAATAGGCCTGCTAATCTGAACAGGATGCGCTAGGGGTGCCCAGAGAACCCAAGTGGGAAGGGGCAGTGCCATATGCTACACGGGAGGCTGAAAAGGAACCTTTTGCACAGATCAGTTTGGAAGGATGGTTGACAAATACGATGATTAATATCGGAGCTATTTATATTTCTGTTCAACTGCAATATGCCTCCCAACTTCCCATGTCAGAATAACTTGTTGAGACTGTAGGTTTTTGGGGGAAATTGAAGTTGAACAGGTGTGCAGATCCAGTAAGTTTTCAAATGAATAGTGAAACAGTTTTCTGGTCTTTATGAGACTCTCATGGGACATCAATCTATTTGCTGGGTAGGGATGCTTTATTGAAGTTGGATTTAAAATTAGAATGCACTCAAAAAAGATTGAGTGTCGACAGAGTGAATTTCCAGTTGCTGTTGCAGAGAGACTGGAATGCCAACATATATTGAAACGGCGTCATAAGTGGTTGCATTTGGGAAAACTGAAAATATTGGAAGAAAGATTCTTTAGATTTACTGCTCATGGATGAGCCAACCAATTCTGAGTTGTATTGTAATGTGTTTTTTTGAAGAACTTTCGAGTAAATTTTTAGGGGAGCAATGACTCTGTGAGGTTGTTACCCGACAACATTAAATGAGTGTAGTGATAGTTATTGGAAGCAAAGACGCTTCTGGAAGAGCAATGGGGATTCCCATGCAACATTACCTGTGGATTGTCGATCTTACGGCCCCACCGATGATTCAATAAGCACCAGCTAGTATAAAATGTCAGGAATACAAGAAAGGTAGTTGTTTGGTAGTCACGGGTAATTAGGTAGCAGATGAAGCAGCTCGATTGGCTTCTGTTTGCACTTCAGTTATCAATGCACCCGCACGTGTGTTTAGATCCAGGGCCAACCATCGTTGACATCATTGTAATGAAAGGTGAGTTCATAGAGTCAGAGAGATGTACAGCATGGAAACAGACCCTTCGGTCCAACCAGTCCATTCCGACCAGATATCCCAACCCAATCGAGTCTCACCTGCCAGCACCCGGCCCATATCTCTCCAAACCCTTCCTATTCATATACCCATCCAAATGCCTCTTAAATATTGCAATTGTACCAGCCTCACCACTCTCCCTGGCAGTTCATTCCATACCCGTACGACCCTCTGTATGAAAAAGTTGCCCACTAAGTCTCTTTTATATTGATCGCCTCTCACCCTAAACCTATGCCCTCGAGTTCTGGACTCCCTGATCCCAGGGAAAAGAGTTTGCATATTTACCTGAGCCATGCCCCTCATATTTCTGTAAACCTCTTTAAGGTCACCCCTCAGCCGAGGACGCACCAAGGAAAACAGCCCCAGCCTGTTCAGCCTCTCCGTATAGCTCAAATCCTCCAACTCTGGCAACATCTTTGTAAATCTTTTCTGAACCCTTTCAGGGTTTCACAACATCTATCCGATTGGAAGGAGACTAGAATTGCACGCAATATTCCAACAGTTACGAAAACAATGTCCTGTACAGCCGCAACATGACGTCTCATCTCCTGTACTCTATACCCTGACCAATAAAAGAAAACATACCAAACACCTTCTTCATTATTCTATCGACCTGCGACTCCGCTTTCAAGGAGCTATGAACCTGCACTCCAAGGTCTCTTTGTTTAGCAATACTCCCTATGACCTTACCATTAAGTGTATAAGTCATACTAAGATTTACTTTCCCAAAATGCCGCACCTCGCAGTTCTCTTAATTAAACTCCATCTGCCAGTTCTCAGCCCATTGGCCCATCTTGTCAAGATCCTGTTGCAATCTGAGGTAACCCTCTTCGCTGTCCACTACATCTCCAATGTTGATATCATCTGCAAACTTACTAACTGTACCTCTTACAATCGCATCCACATCAGTTAATTAAATGAAATAAAGTAGAGGACGCAACACCAAACCTTTTGTTACTCCACTGGTCCAAGGCCTCCAGTTTGAAAAAAGAACCCTCCAAAGACTACCCTCTGTTTTCTACCTTTCAGCCAGTCCTATATCCAAATGGCTAGTCCTCCCTGTATTGCATGAGATCTGACCTTGGTAATCAGTCTCCCATGGGGAACGTCATCGAATGCCTTACTGAAGTCCACGTAGATCACGTGTACCGCTCAGCTCTCATCAATCCTCTTTGTTACTTCTTCAAAAATCTCAATCAAGTTTTTGAAACATTATTTCCCATGCGCAAAGCCATGTTGACTATCTCTAATCAGTACTTGACTTTCCAAATACGTATACATTCTGTCCCTCAGGATTCCCTCCAACAACTTGCCCACCAGTTAGGATAGGCTCACTGGTCTATAGTTCCCTGGTTTGTCTTTAACGCCCTTCTTTGCCAACCTCCCGTCATCCGGCACCTTACCTGTGACTATTGGTTACACAAATATCTCAGCAAGAGACCCAGCAATCACTTATCTCCCTTCCCACAGAGTTCTCGGGTACACCTTATCAGGTCCTATGGATTTATTCACCTTTACCCGTTTCAAGACATCCAACACTTCCTCATCTGTAATCTGGACATTTTGCAAGATGTCACCATGTATTTCCGTACAATCTATATTTTTAATATCCTTTTCCACAGTAAATACTGACGCAAAATGCTCATTTAGTCTCTCCCCTATTTTCTGTGGCTCCACACAATGGTCGCTTTGTTAATCATTGAGTGGCCTATTCTTTTCCTAAATGCCAGTTCGCAGACACCTCCTCCTACTGCCCCCTTGACCATGACCCCACCTCCCACCACCAAGCCATCATCTCCCATACCATCCATAAACTCATCACCTCAAGGGATCTCCCATCCACAGCCTCCAAACTCATAGTCCCACAACCCTGCATCGCCCGCGTCTACCTCCTGCCCAAAATCCACAAACCTGACTGCCCCGACCGACCCATTGTCTCAGCCTGCTCCTGCATCACCGAACTCATCTTTGCATACCTCGACACGTTCCAAGAACACCCCCACCTACGTTCGGAACACCACCCACACCCTTCACCTCCTCCATGACTTTCACTTCCCCGGCCCCCAACGCCTCATCTTCACCATGGACATTCAGTCCCTATACACCTCCATCCCCCAACACGAAGGCCTAAAAGCCCTCCGCTTCTTCCTTTCCCGCCGACCCAACCAGTACCCTTCCACTGACGCCCGTCTTCGACTGACTGAACTGGTCCTCACTCTGATCAACTTCTCTTTCCAATCCTCCCACTTCCTCCAAACGAAAGGAGTAGCCATGGGCACCCGCATGGGCCCCAGCTATGCCTGCCTCTTCGTCGGATATGTGGAAGAGTCCATCTTCCGCAGCTACGCTGGCACCATTCCCCACCTTTTCCTCCGCTAAATCGATGACTGTATTGGCGCTACCTCATGCTCCCATGAGGAGGTTGAGCAGTTCATCCACTTTACTAACACCTTTCACCCCGACCTCAAATTTACTTGGAGCATCTCAGACTCCGCCCTCCTTCTTCGACCTCTCCATTTCAATCTCGGGCGACCGACTCAACCCGGACATTTACTATTAACTGACCGACTCCCACAGCTACCTAGATTACACCTCCTCCCACCCTGCCCCCTGTAAAAACGTCATCCCGTATTCCCAATTCCTTCGCCTCCACCGCATCTGATCCCAGGAGGACTAATTACAAAACAGAACAACCCAGATGGCCTCCTTCTTCAAAGACCACAATATCCCGTCAGACGTGGTTGATGATGCTCTCCACCGCATCTCCTCCACTTCCCACTCCTCTGCCCTTGAACCCCGCCTCTCCAATCGCCACAAGGACAGAACACCACTGGTCCTCACCTACCACCCAACCAACCTCCAGATACATCGCATCATCCTTCATCATTTCCAGCACCTCCAAACAGACCCCACCACCAACGATATATTTCCTTCCCTCCCCTATTAGCGTTCCGGAAAGACCACTCCCTCCGCGACTCCCTCGTCAGGTCCACACCCCCCACCAACCCAATCTCCAGTCCTAGCACCTTCCCTTGCAACCGCAAGAAATACAAAAAT
Source organism: Chiloscyllium punctatum (assembly GCF_047496795.1). Lineage (NCBI taxonomy): Eukaryota > Metazoa > Chordata > Chondrichthyes > Orectolobiformes > Hemiscylliidae > Chiloscyllium > Chiloscyllium punctatum. The sequence goes on from NC_092772.1 coordinate 35,794,079, forward strand.
TGCGCCCACACCTCCCCCCTCACTTCCCTCCAAGGCACAAAAGGATCCTTCCATATCCATCACAAATTCACCTGCGCCTCCACACACATCATTTACTGCATCTGCTGCACCCGATGCGGCCTCCTTCACATTGGGGAAACAGGCCACTTACTTGCGGAACATTTCAGAGAGCACCTCTGGGACACTCGCACCAAAAAACCCAACCGCCCCTTGTTGAACATTTTAACTCCCCCTCCCACTCCGCCAAGGACATGCAGGTGCTTGGCCTCCTCCATCGTCAGACCATGGTAACACGACGTCTTGAGGAAGAGCGCCGCATCTTCCACCTAGGAACTCTCCATTCACAAGGGATGAATGCAGATTTCTCCAGATTTCTCATTTCCCCTCCACCCACCTTATCTCAGTCCCAACCCTCGGACTCAGCACCCGCCTTCTTGATCTGCAATCTTCTTCCCGACCTCTCTGCCCCCACACCCTCTCCAGCCTATCACCATCACCTTAACCTCCTCCCACCTATCGTATTCCCAACCCTCCTCCCCTACGTAGCTCCTCCTTACCTTTTATCTTAGCTTGCTTGGCACATCTTCCTCATTCCTGAAGAAGGGCCTATGCCCGAAACATCGATTCTCCTGCTCCTTGGATGCTGCCTGACCTACTGCGCTTTTGCAACAACACATTTTTCAGCTGTTGGTGGTCAATGGCAGGTTTAGTGAATGGATAGAAGAGACCCCGTCTAAGGATACTGCGCCAGGAGCAATGGTAAAGTATTTAACAACGGAAGTTATTCCAAGGTTTGGAATATTGTCTGGGATCAGGTTGGACAGTAGTTCTCCTTTTATCCGAATGATAGTTAAGTTGGTTCCGCAGACTTTGTGTATTAAGTGATGGATTTGTTGTGTGTATGATCCCCAGTCGCAGGATGTGGTGACACGGAAAATTGAACTTTAATAGCTCAGTTGAATATAATTTCTGTAAGTACCTATCGTACCTGAGTTGATTCGCTGCTGCTGGCATTAATGGGCTACCGTGTGCAGACTCACTGTATGACTAACATGACACTGCATGGGTATGCTTACAGTGGACTCATGCCAGTGATTGAGTTGGGTTGTGGTCCAGTTGACGCACCTAACTTGGAATGATTAGAACTTGAACTTCAGTAGAGCAGGCAACAGCTAACTATGATATATGAGTCCATCCAAACACAGGAAATGCTGAGAGAGCCAGCGTCTGGTAATAGGAAGTAGACTACTGGATCTGGAGAGCAGGTGTATGTGCAGGTTTTCTGGAGCAAGGGGAATGAGCTAAGAAGAGGGTCCCTTTGCATTAACCAGAGAGTCACCTACTGCCTTATGTGGACGGTCGATCAGCATGATATCCCCTTCGTCTCTATGACAAGGTGCTGCTGCAAGCACGGATGGACTTCGGGGTTGCGGTGTGTGAGGCATGAGAAGGGGCTGCGATGTTTGAAAGCACGTGTTGTGGCATGTTACTTGATTGCATGAACTTGAGCAGTCGGAGAATGCGGCCTTTGGGGGTGCTGGTGCCTCCAAAGCCCTCAGTGATGCGTTTGTGGAAAACCTTTCTCCTGATTGCATGGCTGAGGACGGGTGGGGACGGGATGGTCATTGAAGCTCCTTCTCCAGTCCTGAACCTTTTTTGATCCTGTGCTGACAGGGGTCGATCGATTTGGTGGACATGGCAGATCTCGCTTGGTAGTGCCAATGCTCTGTCACAACCAAATCTACACTGCCTTAAAGGAGAGTATGTTCCTGATTCGGCAATACATGTTGTTTATATAGGTTATCCAATGGGTATCCCCACAGCGTTCATGAACATGAATGAAATTGCCACCGGTTGGGAATCGCTTACCCCTGCCATTATTAATGAGAATGCTGAGTTGATGAATGATATCTATCAAATCAGCGGGAATTTATTAATTACACTGATGATGCCTTTTCTGTGTTGGATGAGCTATTGAATGGAGCAAGCCAGATGGTGTGGCCGATTAAGCAAGCCTTAGACTGGTTGTTGGTGAGGAATAGTGGAGTCTGTACACTGTGTGGGGAACATTGATGTACCTTTATTTCCATGAATACTTTCCCAGAGGGTTATTTGACTCAGACAATAAATGAGCAGTGGAATTTACTGAAGGAGCTAAAGGAGAATGCGGGGTCCAACCATCGTTTTTTTTTAATCTTGTTGGATGGAGTTTTGGGCAAATGGGGTATTTGGTTGGCTAAGATTGGGATTGTTGCAGATGTTGTGTTGCTTGTTGTTGCCTTTGTCTTTTGCTGTTTTCTACCGCTCATTAAGTTTTTTTTATTGTGTATCGCTGGGTAACAACTCGGTGTTGTTCCCGTGGACTCTAACCCGGTCCTTTCTTCTGCTGCGCGTTCGCAGCTCTCCTACTATGATCTGACGACTCCTGTGGTGCTGAAGACTTATTGGAATTGGGATGCTTAACTTGCGAGTGTCGTTTGCACGTTTAAATTGTGCGGGTCTTTGGGTCTTCCTTTTTCCTGTTTTACTTATTGTGGGACCGGTTTTTGGCCTCTGACTGCAGGTGCGGAGGAAGAATCCTTTGGTGGTTTGCATCCTGGTAATTTTTATTGTCTGTTTTGCGGCTGTACTGATCAATTTGGTCTTTATGCATCCTGCCTACGTCTATTCTTTCTCAGTGTGAGGACTGTTTAAAGGGGAGCGATATATGGAAGTTATTCTGGCAGTTGTGTAGTTACGTTAGTGTAGCAATGCGTGCTTGCAAACATGTTACAGTGCTCCAGTAACAGATAACGGTAGGGCATTATGATAGCCCAGTTAAACCAATGTAGGTGAGCTAATACTGAAAAAGGATGGTGGTGTAATGTGATAGGGTAAATGTAATGTAGGAAGCCAGTGTGGCAGGCGATGATTAGTTTAGAAAGTAAAAGCAAGCCAGCATGATTGGTTATGATAATTTTATCTGATAACCGCGGGAAGATCAACTGTATAAACAGCAGAAAAACACAGAGAATTTGGGCAGTCAGCTAAAACATTGTGCTGGCTACCACAGCTTTGATTTTGCAAGATTAAGGTTTATTTTCATGAAGGATTTTCTGTATCACCTGTTTTATTTAACTCGAAAATTGAGTGATTATTCGACAGCAGGGATAATGGAGGGAAAGTCTGCCTCGAGTCAGAGGCGATCAGAGGAGGTAGGGGAGGTCCCTAATGAATACTTGCCTTCAGTTTTCCCTCGTGAGAGAGACACTTTCGTTTTTTGAGAACAGGGTGGCATAGGCTGATAAGCTCGATCACGTTGATGGTCAGCAGAAGATTTGTTGGAAATTTTCAAAAACACGTGGATAGTTAAGTCCACTGATCCAGATGGGATACACATGAGATTATATTGCATGTCCGGGTATGCTATTTGCAAAGTCACTGTCCAGTGGAGTAGTACCAGATCGGTGAAGGGTGGAAAATGTTGTTCCTTTGTTCAAGGAAGGGTCTATCCATTACCCTGGGAATTATAGACCACTTGGTCATAAAGCAGCGGTGAAAAAAAATTAAAAATGTTTTTGGAGAGACAGACGTTATGATTAGTTGCAAAAAGCATAGTTTGATTAGAGTTAGAATGACCTTGTCTGGGGCAGGTAATGGATCACAAGCCTTATTGAGTCCTTTGAGGATGTGACAAAATAAACTGATGAAGGTAGAATAATGGATGTTGTGTATATGGATATTACCAAGGCCTATAATATGGTTTCCCATTTACTGCCATTCAGGAAACAATCAGACATCTGATGTAGGGAACTTTGTCTCTTTGGATGCAGAAACGTCTGGCACATCGATGACATATGGTTTGTTAGTAGATGGAATGTATTCAGTTTGGAGGTCAGCGACCAGCAGCGTTCTGCAGCGATCTATTCTGGCACTGTCGCTCTTTGTTATTTTTATAAATGATTTCAATGCGGAAGTAGAAGCGTGAATTCGCAACTGTACCGATGATACGAAGGTTGGCATATTGTGAAGAGCCATTGTAGTTGGAAAAGGGACGTTGGAAGCATGTAGATCTGTGCTAAAAAAATGTGCCAGTCGGATTTCAAACAGGAAAAGTGTGAAGTCATTCATTTTGAAAGGTCAAATTTCAATTCAGATTATGGGTTAAAGGGAGGTGTCCTGGCAATGTCAATGAACAGAGGAATTTAGATCCCTCAAATTCCCCTCCCCAAGTTAAGGCGAATGGCCTGTTGGTTTTCCTTTCCAGGGAGGCTGATTTTAAGATCCACGAGGCTATGCTGCAGTTCTATCAAGCCCTGGTGAGAACACACTTGGAACATGATGTCTCCTCACATGAACGATATAAGTGTATTACAGGGGATGCAGTGGATGTTTAGCAAAAGGCTGCCCTGGTTGGAATGCAAGCCTTATGAAGAAACGTTGAGCAAACTAGAGATTTTCCCATTTGAAGGAAGAGGGATGAAATGTGAGCTAATAGTGGCTGACGACATGATGAAAGGCACAGATAGAGTGGCTAGTCAGAAAGATTTACCCACAGTGTAAATTTCTCCCACGAGTAAGCATAATTTTCTTGTGATTGGAGAAATTTTTCGAGACAATTTCCTGGGAGGTGCTTTACATAGACAGTAGTGGGTGGGTGAAATGGATTTCCAGTTGTGTTAAGTACAGTTATATACTTTAGGAATACTTAAGCAACTCTTGCATAGGCACATCCTCTCACAGACTTTGAAACCCCAGATTTGCTTCCCTGCATGGAGTACACATGGAGTCTTGACATTGTGTTCTTTCCTCTTTGTAGCATGCTAAAAATGTACACGATTGTTTCACAACTGCAAACATTTAGAAACCATTACTTTATTTTCTCTCCTTTACCAATGAGATGAGAACATATTTTGTACAGATGAAAACAACTGCTTTCTAACGATAAAGTTAAAAATCACACAACGCCAAGTTATAGCCCAAAAGGTTTATTTGGAAACACTTGCTTTCGGAGCACTATGCTTCATCAGGCTGTTGTGGAGAATAAGACTGTAAGGCACAGAATTTAGAGCAAAAGTTTACAGTTTTAATGTAACTGAAATTGTATATTGAAGAAAGAACTGGATTGTTTGTTAATTCTCTCAAATTTTAGAACAACCATCTTGGTTCAGTTCTTTCATATCAAATCGCAAAACTTTTTTAAGTTTTGCATTCAGAAGTGAATTTTAACAATTGATGTCATGTCGGCCCAATGATGTTTTGAAAGTGTTTGCTCTCTGTGTGAGGCTGTCTGTGCCTCAATATTCAGACTAATTCTTTTGTAAAAAAGAATCTACAGAATCCTACATGGATGCATTCAGTTATTGAACAAAGTAAAATCTAATTCTGCAAGTAAAAGTTCACCCCACAAACTTATATGTGTATGTGTGGATGTGGGTGGTGTGTGTGTGTATGTCGGGGGGGGGGGTGTTGGGTGGAGCGCGGTAATGAGTGTCTGTTACAGAGTGTGCATATGTTTGTGAGTGTGAGTATAAAGAAGTTTAAAGAGTGTGAGAGAGTGTGTGTGAGGATGCATGCGTGAGTGAATGAGAGAGGCCTTGCGTGAGTGTGCATGTGTGTCCGTCTGCCTCTGTGTGATATACAGCTATGGGGCGTCACCTGTAATGTGACATGAACTCAACGTTCCTGTTGAGGACAACACCATGGGCACCAAACACGGCTCTCAGCCTCTGTTCGGACACTTTTCGTTGTTGCCTGTCCTGAAGTGCAGCTTGGAGGACAGTCACCCGCATGGTAAAGGTCGAATGCCTCGGACCGTTGATGTGTTCTCCGACTGGGAGGGAATTCTCCTGCTTGTTGTTTATTCTGCAGCATCCATTAGTCCGTTGCCGTGGCCTCCGTTTGGTCTTGCTAATGAACGATTCCTGAGGACCTGCTTGCCTGCAGCGTATGAGATAGACAACGTTGGCTGAGAGGCATGAGTACCTGCCACGGAAATGGTGGGAGGTGTCCCCATATGTAATGGTGGTATCCATGTTGACATTCGAACATGTCTTGCTGCGTCGACCGAGACAGTATTGTATGGTATTGCTCTGAAAGCTGGGCAGTTCGCTCCAAGCAATGATCTGATTGAGGATTAGTTGTTTTTTTTGTGCGAGAAGTGGAGGTGTGAGGAAGGTCTTGGAGAGGTCCTCATCCTCATTGAATTGTTTTGCAGGCTGTTGAAGAATGTTGCATAGCTTTTCAATTCCTGGGAAGTACGGGACAGCAAAGGGTACCCAGTTGGTTGCAGCTCGTATCTGTCTCCTGAGAAGGTCATTACGGTTCCTCGTTGTGGCACGTCGGAACTGGCAGTCAGTGAGTTAAATAGCGTATCCAGTTCTTATGAGAGCAACACTGAGTACTTCTAAGTGCCGTCTCGCTGCTCATCATCTGAACAGATACTGCATATACATAGCGATTGCCCATGGCAGATCGCTGTTTTAATATGTATTGGGTGGACGCTGAAGAAGTGTAGCATCGTGAGGCTATCCATGACTTTGCTGTAGAGTGAGGTGCTGAGGAGCCCATCCTTGATGGAGATGCATGAGACGAAGAATGAGACAGATGGTCGAGAGGGGTCCATAGTGAGTTTTTTGATGAGATGAAAATTGTTTATATCAATGTGTAGATTTTTTTTTCTGTCTGTGATTTCTCTCCATGGGTCCAGAGGAAGAAAATGTCATCAACGTACGTTGTGTATAGTGTTGCTTTAAATTCTGTGTCTTTCAAACTTATTCTCCACAACCACCTGAGGAACGACCAGTGCTCCGAAAGGTCGTGCTTCGAAATAAACCTGTTGGACGATATCCTGGCGTTATGTGATTAATAACTTTGTACTCCCCAGTCCAACACCGGCGTCTCCAAATCATACAACGATAAATCAGCTTTCCAGTCCCAACAGTGTTTCTATCCTGTCAATGTATATGCCTGAGTTCTCGCAGGTGTTGATTTTGTTGCATAACACGTTGCCTGTTGCATATTAGAGACATAGAGTTATCCAGCACAGAAACAAACAGTTCTGCCCAACTTGCTTAGGCCAAACAGACATGCAAAATTACTCTACCCATTTGCTAGCATTTGACCCATGCCTATGCCACTCCTTCCTGTTCAGGTACCCAACCAGGTGCCTGTTTAATTTTGTAATTGCACCTGCTTCCACCACTTCATCCAGCAGCTCGTTCATGACAAGCACAAAACTTTAAATCAAAATATTTACCCGTGATGTCCCTTTTTTATCACTTCCCTCTCACATTAGAACTGAAGTTTTGAAATTTCCGACTCTTGTAAAAAGATGTCGTGTGTTCACCTCTCCATGGATACAATGACTTTATAAACCTCTAAAAGACACTCTGCAGAATCTGACCTCCTTGGAAAGTAGCTCCAGGCTACTCAGCGGTGCTCCATGGTGAAGAGACTGCAACAATGGCAACATCTTGTAACTTTTTTCTGTATATTTTGCTTCATTCTTCCCATGGATTTAATGCAGAATCCAAAATTGTCCGAAACAATGTCCTGGCAAGACATGGCATGACATCATTACCCAATGTGCTGACAAATAAATTCAAGCAAACCTCTATACCAAGGTCTCTTTGTTTGGCAACACTTTGAAAGAACGCACTATTAATTTAAAAGTACAGCCTTGATTTGCCTAACTAAAATGCAACACATCAGCATTCCTAAATTTAAGTTCAACTGTCAGTCCTCTGTCCATTTACCCATCAAATCAGGGTACGATTGTAAATTTAATAACACCTTCTTTACTGTCCTCCAGAGCAAATATTTTGAAATTATCAGCAAAAGTGCTACCATTCCCCCGACGTTCACAGTAAATCACCGATGTAAACTGTTAAAAAAAAGGATTCAGCAAAGATGCTTTGCTTCACCACTGGTCACAATCCCGTTTTTTTTTTGGGAAAAAAAAAGCAACTCAAAACTATCGTTCTCTTTGCCTATATTTAAGCCAACGTGTATCCAGATGGCGAGGTCTGCCTGGATTCCAAATGATCTTTACTTGCTAACCAATCAACCTGGTCGACTGGCTCATCGAAATCATTATAGAAAACGTGGACCATTCTGCTTTCATCAATCTTCTTTCGCAGTTCTTCAAATAAAAATCTCAGTTGAGTCACTGATACGTAATTCCCATGCACATTTCAATGCTGACCATCCCAAAGCAGACCTTGTCTTTTCAAATAAATGTGTATCATTTTCACGATGTATGGCTCAATGATCTATTCTTCATTGGCTTTTCCTAGGCAGCTTGCATTAATAAAGGCACCATATAAAGCACTCTACAATCTTGGAAAACCTCTCCCATAGCTTTGGATGTAAACCAATCTCAGAAAAGTGACCAGCAATCACTTGGTTAGCTTGGTTAGCCTGGGACACACGTGATCAGCTTTCAGTGTCAATCCATCTTTTTGTTCTTTGAAACTCAGTCCCACTTCCTTTATAACATAAGCACAATGGAAGATGTCACTGTGCATTTCTCCTGGAAATCTCACATTCATATCTTTCTCCATCGTAAACACTGACACAATATATTCTTTCAGTATCACACCCATATCCAAAACTTGCACACATGTGCTGTCTTGTTCTCAGTTGACTACATCTACCTTATGACTCCTTTATTTTCTTGACCACCCACTCATTTTCTCTTGTTATCCAACATTCCTTGTGCCTCCAACTTGTAAGCATCACACTAAGAGAATGTTTTGGACATGCCAGTGATACACTAAGGTGGATATGGTCAAAAAGCCTCAGGATATCAGGTTTAAGTCCAAAAGGTAGCTTTGAAATCGGAAGCTTTCTATGAACTACCCATTTGCCTGGCAAAATGCCACTCACAGACTCTATAAAAAAAGAGAACAAAAGATCACTCAAAGAGTGGAGTGTCGACTGGCCTTGTAATACTTCTGTGCACGTGATCAAGAGTGTAACACAGTGCAAGCGAAGTGTCAATAATTGAATAGCAAGTGAATGGATTACCTGGAATCCGAATATTTGAGGCAGATACGTAATTTTTAACAAAATGTAAGGTGATGCAACAGTCAAGCAAAATAACTGTAATAATGCACTACCTAGAAGAATTGCATGCCAAGCGTCTAAACAAAGCCATAAACAACATAAAACTACACAAACTAATTTAGACGTAGATACCGTAACACGTTATCAAGGTGTGCGACATTAAAGAAGACTTTACAGAACAGTATACTGTGGATCGCATGTAGCAACATACGAACCAAAAAACAGGATTCAGACTGTCTTTATAGTTGCAGAATTTGGCTATCAGTTTCTGCTCTGCCATTCTGCATTGATATCCATCTGGAAGCTTGGCTCAAAGATCAGAGACTGAATGTCCTTGAGCTCTGAAGTGTTCCCGACTGGAAGAAAATATTCCTGTCTAATTATTTCTTGCATGCTATCGATTCATCCGATGTATTAATGTTGGCAAGATCTTGCCAATATACTATGTCTCAGGGCATTCTTGCCTGCAGAGTATGAGGTAGACAACATTGGCTGAGACACATGAGTATCTGCCGTCTGAACGATGGGTTGTGTTCCCACGTGTGGTTGTGGTATGCATGTCGATGATCTGGCATGTCTCTGCAAGATTTCATTGTCCGCGTTACATGCTGTTGCGTTTGATGGTGGGTAGTTTGCTGTTTAATTTTTGCCAGCAGCTTCAAGGCAAAAAGTGGGGGTTTAGGGATAATCTTGGCGTGATGTTCATTGTCAACGATGATATGTTGAAGACTACGAAGAATATGAGATAGTTTTTCATTACCAGGGAAGTATTGGATTGCTGAGGGTTTTTAAAAGATCTTATAGACTGGCTTCCAAAGAACACTATCCTGGGCCCAACATATGTGCTCCTGAGTCATTAGTCGCGCTCAGAAGATATCATTGAGAGTTACTCAAGTGTAACAAAACGCCATCCACTATCTCAAAATAATGGATCTCAACCACAGCATCATTATCAAACCAGCAGGCAATGAAGAAGCCTTTATCATACAGAATAGATCAAACGATTGCAATCAAGCTTACTCACAACTGACCAACGTGGAATATCACAGGCAACTACCTATCGATTTGGACAAAGAACATATCCATTAAATCAAAAGACTGATCAATTCCTTTGATTCAGTCCTTCAGATATCCTGTGCATTTTCATCTCATGTACTTCACACAAAGGAAATTTCTAGTGCCTTTTAAAGATACACAAAGCTACCACACTCGAACGTCTTCTTGTATCAGGAGTTGGGACACTGTGTGAGAGCGTCTCTGGCTGTGTCGTGGGTATCTTCAAACCACTTAAATTGGATCTTCCAGGTTCTGTCACGACACGACAGTCATCTTGAAGAATCTTGACGTCAAACACAGAATATTGCTCGTCAGAATGGACATTTTGTCACTCTGCATGAGTATCCCCCATGACGATGCCATCTCTGCGAAAGTCTCCATAATGAACACAAGCAACTGACAGTTTCCATACACTATTTTCAAACTTGTTGACTTCATTTTTGACAACAACGTCTCAACCTTTAATAACCAATTCTTCATCCTGAATACGGCACAGACGTGGGAAACAGTTTTGCAGCTCAATCATCCAACATTTTTAATCCACAAGTTCTAATAAGTCTTCTTTGCTACTAGCCAACTCTATAAAACAGACACTTCAACTATATGTTCTTCATGTGAACTCATAGCAAGGAATTAGTGAAATGACGACACACTGGAATCAAGAAGTCTAATCTCACCATTAGAGTTATAATGGTCTCTTCTTCAGAATTTCTCTCTTTCTTGGTCATACCCATCTCCATCAAGAGACTAACACTAAAATAATTTGCTCTACCGCAAACCCACAACTACCCTCAGGATACTAGAATTTTTTTTTAGCTCTCATCGTAAACATCAGATGATAGTTCTCCCCGTCACTTGTGATTCAACTATTGGCATTTCAATCCCACTGTCTGATAATTTTAACACAGATATATTATTTGGCCTTTCGAAAATCGACTCACAACGTTTTTGAATGGACTTTTGAATTCTCTTATTCTAAGTTCTGTGCCCGGGTGCTCTCTTCATTTCATCTAATGAAGAACCTGTACTCAGAAAGCGTGAAATTTCAAATAATCTTCGTGGAGAATAATGTTTTCGCGTGAATTTTGTTATCTACTTTTTGAAGTCATTTCAGTTGCTCAGAATTTACGAATCGTAGTTCTGATCTTCCATGATAATTTATAATCATGCTCATTCGTGCCTTGAATATAACACCTAATCACCTAATACGCATTAGCATATCTATTCATCTCCAACAGGCCCTGCCTTTGCTCCTGCGTTTTTCTCATCCTTAATCGATTTTTTTTACTCAGAATGTGAAAGTCCATACTGTGTGATTGAAAACAAAAACAACCGACGACAAAAAAAAAGCCTCGTACAGCTGTCAATGAACGTTCAAATTCTCCCCATGGGAAGCTGTATTCGTTTGCATATTCAGATATCCAAGTTATTTTCCACTGTCAATAACACTATAAATGTTTTCAAATATGTAATGCTTGTCTATCGTGTACTGACACTTTTCATTGAATAGGACCATTTTAGATTATACCTCATGAAAGTAAAAACAATCCATTGTTCGCCCAACAGTCTGAAATATAGGTCAGCTTGACTTTGTAAAGCGAAAGATTGTCATTATTACAGGAAACTGAGTTGAACATCACTGCTCATTATTTTAGATTTCTCTCAAAGAAAAATTAAAATTGGGCAAAATCAAAATGAATTTTCTGAAAATATATTTCTGTTTTTGATTGTTGACAGAAAGCGCCTTAATTACCTCTGAGAAAGGTAAGTGCCGAGGGGAGAAAAAGTCAGCAATCAAATATCGTAATTACTTTTCCAGATCAGAATTGGTTGTTTTTTGACAATATGGCTGGTATGCAGCTGAGTTCTGGAAAAGCAAAGTTATGACATGGAATTGATTTTCTGCATAATCTGTTTTACAATACTTAAATACGTGCTATGCCATCATGATACACAGGAATCTGTTAAGACTGTCATGTTTTTCGAAGCATCAAGGCATATCAGCGCAGGTTGAAATGCCATCCTGCATTTGAGGACATAAATTTAACATGAAGTCAAAAAGGTGCCGAAATATGCCCCGTTGTGCAATGTGTAAATGGTGAAAAACTCACCTCTTTTAAAGTAGAATTTCCTGTCCCAATTGCACTGAACATTCCACTGACTGTGGTGCCTCTGATAGAGTCGCAGAATGCATGAAGTAGAGGGTGTCAGTTGTCTGCAGGAAAAATGAGTGTGGGACTGTGACATTCTATGGGAGCGAGAATATCAGATTATTATGACACAATTGCTTTTTTTCTAATGATTCATCCACGTGAACGTTTATAATTTAAAAGAACTTTGCTGCATTCATCATTCGCTGATTTACTTTTTCAATTGTGGAGGGTTGATACAAAATTGGCTGTCCATCCCTATATAAAAGGACATGCATGTGTGAAAGAAGTATAAATGGTGTACAAGGTTTTGCTATGTCGTAATCGTGGAAGTGAAGTATTGGAAAATTGAAAATCATAAATGAACCTCAGCTCTGTCTCACTCACCAAGTTAAAGGTAACATTGTGTAAGAAGTTAAGGCATGCAAAGTTTTCACCAATTGAAAACGCGAGTTCCGTAAACGACCGAGCTTCCCCAAAATACAAATGAAACATTGACTTACTTTTCCTTCGCATAGTCAACAGGAGAGTTCATAAAGCAGATGGTGATAACTTCGATATATAAACAAATTACCTCATTGAAATCTTGTTAATGATGCATTAATGAAAAGTATATTGTGCTTTTGCATTTAATATAGCTATTGACTCTTCGTATTAGAGCAGAATGAATAGCAAAAGGCTCAAAGGTGATTAAAAACTCGGAGAATAAAATCAACAAAGTGACATTGTGGATTTATAATGGAAAACAAAGTCGTTTCTCATACAATAGTACTCAATAATTGCTTAAATCATGTATCAGCTTATGGAAGCAAAGACCATCACGTGCACAGTCTAATCTGTGTACAAGAACAAAACGCATGTTTCAAAAACAATACACTTTGCAATAACTGACCTTCATGAACAGCTGTCTAAATTTGGAAAGATTTTAAGAAGCCCCATCTCTCAATTCTCCAACTGGACGCAGGTGATATTTTTAATTGCTTCACACCCATGCCGGATAGATTGTGTACAAGAACAAGAGACAAACAATGTTATAGCTGCAAGGATGGTAAAGCAGTTGTTAATATTACTCAGTAAAATGTTTTTGACAGAAGGCATTCCATTCAGTTGCTGTTGTCAGTACCACAGTAATTTTATTTTGGCGGGAAAGCCTATGCTGAGGCTGTAAAGAAGAAAATATGAGGCAAAGAGAACTGATAATGAACCGACAAGTAGTTCTATTCCATGTGAAAAATTCAGCCACAGTTACAACACGTCACCTTGTGAAATGACGAATACCTACAGTACATTACTACTAGGAGGTTACCATAACATAAACTGAGGTTGAAAATAGTTATTCAGAGCTAATAGTATGTTACACTAAGAGGACTTGCCGCTCCATTTTAAAGTATGCCAGAAAGTTCAGAGTGAGAAATGTAAGTTTATAATTCACAAACTTTATGAAGAATATCAAGTTGAAGAAACTTGTATTGAACACCACTTCTTTATCATTCCGAAGTACTGAGACAACTGAAGGCAACATTATTAGAGGGATTGTTTGTAACAGTTTATTGCAAGAGAAAGGAAATCTGTGGATACATGCAAAATATGCCTGGAATTGAATGGTAAATTTAGTTATAGGTGTATTAACCAAACATTTCGTAAAAACTCAGAATAGAATCGGAAGTAACAAGTTTCCAATCAAGCGAGGAAAGATGTTTTAATGAAGTTAATGATCTTTATTGACATGAAATCAAATAATGAACGACGAAATAGGAAGTCACAACCTTAACTGTCGTGGATGTCTAGTAAAATGTTCTTTCCTAATTGAGTAATGTTTGTGATAAATGGACCTCGATATGATAATAATAATCAAAAAAAAACTTAACGAAATGTCAATGAGTAATCATGATGGCATAACTTAGGCTATTTTAGTATTTAGTGCTTTGTTAATAGAATATAAAGTTAGCTGGATTTGCTCCAGGTAAAGATAATGATAGATAAGGAAATATCCGACGTCCATTCATGACTGTATATGTTGTAGGTGCAATGGTAAAAACTTCGTGGCTTGAATAGACTTGCAGTACTTTTGTTGCTTGTCTCTTTGGACACATAAATGAAGGATGCGTACATTCAAATCTATGGATTTTTGTTTTCATAATACTGTGAACGGTTACTAAGATTTCTCAAAAATTGTTGAGTGGCATTTCATTTCTAAAATCGTTTATGAGATTATATAGATTGTGTCAAGAGTAATTTACTGTGCATGATAGATCTAGATGATCGGTGATCCATGCAGTAAATCTCATTTTTGAGAGCTCAGCATGTTGTCACACATGTCTTCAATTAAATGATGGACAATGCAACTCATCTGTCCACGAATTATACAAATCGATTTGTAAGAGCAAACAGTGAGTTTGACACCTAACTGTTATGTGTGGTTATCTCTCAAGGGGCACAATGATTAACAATTTAGCTAAGAGTGTTATTTCTTCTGAAGCATGTCTTCCACGTGAAATGTAGCTTCAGTATCCACTCGGTCTGCATACCTCATAACTTTGTTTCGATCAATCGGGTGCGCCTTTCTCCAAGGACAAGTAACACATCCAGTCCTGCCTCTGGTCAAGTTGATAATTTTCTTGCAGGCAACATCCCAGTAATATCCCTCCACATCCTCTCCAGTGAACATATTCTGACGTTCATGTGCTGACCACAACTGCATGCAGTTTACATTACTTTCTGAGAGCTTTTTTTATGATTTGAAAGAAAGACCTCTTTGGTCCTATGTTCTAATTCGGGCTAATTACGGAAAAGATCGCGCATGCGTTTTCCACAAACCAGTCTGTTTGTGATTCAACCTCAGAGATTGATAGATATTTCCTCGAAGGCACTTCATTTTTCATTACGTCTGAGGGAAATGCCCCTGCGTTTGTAGATGTTCTTCTATTTGCCAATACGTATCTCCTGAGGTGGAGATGCAGAGAGGTCTGTAGGGTGGTGATCTTTTATTTGCAAACAAAGGCTGTGACAACCAACAAGCTAATTATTGACTGACCCCGAGCCTCGTGGTCCATTGCTCATTGTACATATTTGATATCAAGTTTCGTTCCAGCTTATCAGCATGTCTGACTGTGTTAGTTAGGTTAATTTTACTACAGATATACAATAACACAATAGTGATAGCTCCTGTTATGTCTGCACTTCTGTCACTATAGTCTGTTTTCCACTTAATCAAAACTTGTTCTAATGTGTCATGGTTAGGTATTTTCTATTATTTTTACCACAAAAGTCTTTAACATCAGGCTAATCCTGCCAGCTACTAACTAGGTAACTGCTGTCACATTTTGCCACAATGGTCTCCAGCAGCCTGACATTGCTGACCCTGCTAAATGCTGTTTAGATATTTAAGAATAGGACTTGCTACGATCAATTTTAGCAGCCGGTGCTGAGCTTACTGATGAATGCTATCTCATCCTGTCTCAGTGATCCGTAAGACCCAGTTTGACTTCGTTAATTGGTGTAACTAAATACCACAAGCCCTTTCATAAGTCATTTCAATTAGTGTAAAACTACGCTTTAAGCCTTCTCATGATTTTATACACCTTTAGCTCGTTGGTTGACAGAGCTTTCATTTTCCATACTCTTCAGACATATCAATCAATATATCAGTGTATACATCGAACTGGCGATCTATGTATTTGCCTACCTATCTCTCTGTATGACTATTTGCCTGTCTCCCTCTCTGTATGTCTGTCTGCTTATCTATCTATCTATCTATCTATCTATCTATCTATCTATCTATCTATCTATCTATCTATCTATCTATCTATCTATCTATCTATCTATCTATCTATCTATCTATCTATCTATCTATCTATCTATCTATCTATCTATCTATCTATCTATCTATCTATCTATCCATCGATCAGTGTATGTAGAGTTAGAATGGATTGATCTGACAAATTCTAAGGATAGAAAGACCCAAATGTGCGTTATCGATAGGTCCCCAAACTGTAGCCTGGATGTAGTGTGTAAGTTGAATAAGAAGCTGAAATTAGCCTGCAAAGATATTACCTCATTTGCTATGCGGGATTTCAACATGCAGGTAGACTGGGAGAAACAGGATGGTACTGGACTCCAAGAAAGGGAGTTTGTGGAATACCTCTGAGATGTATTCTTAGAACAGCTTGTGCTGGAGCCTATCAGGAACAAAGCAATTCTGGATCTGGTGTTGTGCAACGAACCGTATTTGATCAGAGACCTCAAAGTAAAGGAGACATTAGGAGGTAGTGACCACAATACAATGAGCTTTAATCTGCAGTTTGAAAGGGAGTGGGTAGAATTGGAATCAGCAATATTTCAGTTGAAATGGGGAACTATGGAGCTATGAAGGACGAGCTGGCCAATGTTCGAGTTGCAGTGCGATGGCAGTGGAAAAACAATGTCAGGTATTTCTCGGTATAATGCAGAAGATGCAGGATCTTAAGTGGAGGCAAGGGTGTCGCTGACTGACAAGGGAAGTTAAGGACCATATAAAGACAAAAGGGAAAAAATATAACATAGCAAAGATGAGTGGGAAATCGGATGACTGAGAAGTTTGTAAAGAACAACAGAGGATAACTAATAAGGAAATACGGAAAGAAAAAAATACGTTACGAAACTAAACTGGCCAGAAATATAAAGGAGGATAGTATATGCTTTTTTCGGTATGTGAAAAGAAAAAAGGATGGCTCAGACTAAGATTCGGCACGAGAAGACGGAAACGGGTGGATTTATTACGGGGAACAAAGAAATGGCAGCAGGGTTGTATTTGTACTTTAGATCTGTCTTCACTGGTGAAGGCACGAGCAATCTCCCAGACGTAACAGTGACTGAAGGACCTGAGCAGAAGGGAATTTATATTAGGCAGGAAACGGATCTGGAGAGACTGTTAGATCTGAAGGCTGATAATTCCCCGTGAACTGAAGGTCTGTATTCCTGGGTAATGAAGGAGGTGGCTCGAGAAATCGTGGATGCATTGGTGATCATTTTTCAACGTTCTAGAGATTCAGGATCAGTTCATGCGGATTGGAGCGGGGCTAATGTTGTCCCTCTTTTTAAGAAAGGAGGGAAGAGAAAACAAAGAATTATAGAGCAGTTATTCTGAACTCAGTGGTGGGAAAAATGTTGGAATCAATTATAAAGGACGAAATGACGACACATCTGGATAGCAGTAACAGGATAGGTCAGAGTCAGCAGGGATTTATGAAGGGGAAATCATGCGTGACTAATCTTCTGGAATTTTTTGAGGATGTAAATCTGAAGATGGTCAAGGGAGATCCAGTGGATGTAGTATACCAGGACGTTCAGAAAGCTTTTAATAAAGTCCCACATAGGAGGTTAGTGAGCAACATTAGGGCACATGGTATTAGGGGCAAAATACTGACATGGATTGAAAATTGGTTGGCTAACGGGAAACAAAGAGTAGTGATAAACGGCTCTCTTTTGGAATGGCAGGCAGTGATCAGTGGTGTGCACAGGGATCAGTACTGGTAAAGCAGCTTTTTACAATGGACATTAATGATATAGATGAAGATATTAAAAGTAATATTACCAAATTTGCTCATGACAGAAAGGTGGGTGGCAGGGTGAAATGTCAGGAGGATGTTCGGAGAGTACAGGGTGACCTGAACAGGCTAGCTGAGTGGACCGATGCATAGCAGATGCAGTTTAATGTGGATACATGTGTGGTTATCCACATTTGTGGCAAGAACAGGAAGGCAGATTACTACCTAAATGGAGTCATGTTAGATAAAGGGGCAGTACAGCGAGATCTAGGTATTCTTGTACCTCAGTCAATGAAAGCAAGCATGCAGTTACAGCAGGCAGTGAAGAAAGCTAATGTGATGTTGACCCACATAACAATAGTAATTGAGTAAATAAACAAAGAGGAAGTTCTGCAGCTGCACAGGGCCTCGGTGAGACCGCACCTGGAATATTGTGCGCAGTTTTGGTTTCCAAATTTGAGGAAAGACATTCTGGCTATTGAGGGAGCGCAGCGTAGGTTCACGAGGTCAATTCCTGGAATGGTGGGACTATCTAACGCTGAAAGATTGGCGCGACTGGGCTTGTATATGCTTGAGTTTAGAAGGCCGACAGAGGATCATATTAAGACATTTAAGATTATTAAAGTAATGGACACTCTTGAGGCAGGAAGCATTTTTCCGCTGATGGGTGAGACCCAAAACAGAGGACAAAATTTAAAAATAAGTGGGAAAACAAGAGTTTAAAAACAAGAGTTGAGGAGAAATTTATTCATCCAGAGAGTGATGGGTGTAAGGAATGTTCTTCCCCAGAAGGCTGTGGAGGCCAAGTTGTTTGGATACTTTCATGAAAGACTTGGATAGAGATCTTGAGGATAGTGGAATAAAAGCTTATGGGGATAAGAGACGAACAGGGTACTGATTGAGGATGATCAGCCATGATAATAATGAATGATGGTGATGGGTCAATGGGTAGAATGGCTGACACCAATAATTCTCTATTGTC
The DNA here is from genome assembly GCF_047496795.1 of Chiloscyllium punctatum. Taxonomy (NCBI): domain Eukaryota; kingdom Metazoa; phylum Chordata; class Chondrichthyes; order Orectolobiformes; family Hemiscylliidae; genus Chiloscyllium; species Chiloscyllium punctatum. The sequence goes on from NC_092772.1 coordinate 35,812,840, forward strand.
TATTGTCTGTCTGTCTGTCTGTCTGTCTGTCTGTCTGTCTGTCTGTCTATCTATCTATCTATCTATCTATCTATCTATCTATCTATCTATCTATCTATCTATCTATCTATCTATCTATCTATCCATCTGTCTATCCGTCTGTCTATCCGTCTGTTTGACAATCTGTCTGTCATTCTGTCCAACTATCCATCGATCTATCTATCGATCTACTTGTTTGTCTAAATATTTTCCATCTAAATATAAAGTTATAAATGTAACAAATGAAAACACTTGTGTTGGATGCTTGTGTCACTATTTGAGAAGTCCTGTGTCAACAGATACCAATAATATTCAGTCCGATTTAAATGTTTTAAATCTACAGTCGTAACGTCTTCAATTTCATGGTGAACAGCTTTAGGATCTTTATGTAAACGAGTGCCTATAATTTATTCCTGCTTTCTTACAACTTCTGTACTTTGTTGTGTTAATTGTATTATCTTAAGTCAATTTATGCCATGTGCAAAACTGTGTCCATGAGGTTGACAGTACTCGCCATTGTCCTGTTGGTAACGGTTAATCATTTAGTTTTCTGAAGTTATCATATGTAACGAGAAATGTGACAATTCTCTCTCCTTTTGCCTTTGAAACTTGAATTTGTCAATGTCAAGCAGAGAACTATATAATACATGACAAAACCAGGGACCAAGGTTTTGTCACATATCGTTCTCTTCAAATGATTAGTTCGAAAGTGGCATTTTAATGAAACGAGGCAGTTCTGGCCTAATCAATCGTTTATTTTTTTAATCAATTGTAATAGTGTGCCATCCTTTGTCTTTGTTGTATTAGCAATCTGTTATCACATAAGCGCTATAAAGGGTATGCATATTGATTTCCTTCAATAGCCAGCCAAATCGAATTATGTAACAAATTTATCTCGTTGTGTTGCTTCTACAATGTTTATTGAGTGTATAGAAAAATAAGCTTTCTCACCGTGAATTCAAATGTTGACTGGAAACACAAAATATAAATGTTTTTTTTATTTCAGAACGGGCGAAATGTGCAGCAGACCTAAAGAAAACAAGTATGTCTTGAGGGTTTCTAAATATGTATATTTTACACTTTACATTTTCACTAAAAATCAACAATGTAATGTAATAATACATATATTCTTGCAATCATTCAGCAATTGAAAATGATAGCAAACTCTCTTGAAATACATTTTCGAAAATAAAAGAGGTTTATGACATACATAAGGGGAGTTCGTGGTCATCACTCGGCGATGGGAAGACATTAATTTACTGTTAATTTCCGTGTCACATTTCATATCTTACAACTATATTTATTCTTGACTTCAACACATTAATTTGTTTATTCTGCAAAACAGTGGGAGATTTGAATTTGTGAAATTAAGTAATTCCATGAGATGCAGAACATAAACATAGACCACAGAAAAGCACAGCACAGTGCAGGCCTTTCGGCCCTTAATGCTGAGCTGACCTTTTTGCTTACTCTAAGATCACACAATGCTAACACCTTACATTTTAATTTCATTCATTGTTTACACAAAGTCGCTTAAATGTACCAAATGTATCTGATTCTCCTGCGACTGTTGGTAGTGCATTCCAAGTACCCACCAGTCTCCGTGTAAAGAAACTACCCTTGATATCAGCCTGAAATCTTCCTCCAATCACCTTAAAGTTATGACACCTGTATGATGGGCATTTACACCCTGAGAAAACCTTCTGGCTACTACGTCTATCTCGGCCAGTCATTATCTTTCACACCTTCATAAAGTCACCGCCTATCCTCTTCTCTCAGCTGAGAAACACCCTTGCTCTGACAAACTTGTTTCATAAGTCTAGTCCTGCAGTCCAGGCAGCATTCTGATAATTGCACACTTCAATCTCTCAAAAGCTCCCACCTCCTTGCTATAACGAGTCGGCCACAACTGAACACAATATTCCAATTTTAGTTTAACAAGGGATATTCAGAGCTGCAGCATCTCCTGCTAATGAAAGACAACACACCATATGCACTCTGAATAAACCTGCCAACTTATGTGGTAACTTGAAGGTGAACAGAGAATGCCTCTGTTCATCAATTCTGCCAAGCATCCTGTCTTTAAATTCGACGTTGCAAAATGAATCACCTCACACGTTTCTGGGCAATTACCACTTATCAAACAAGTTCTAATTTCTGTCAATACCATCCACGCAGCAAATCAATCACTCTTCTTGACATCGGTATACTTATAAAGCCACCCTTCCATTTCCTCATGAAGTTATTTAAAAAATGACAAAGAGTAGATGTCTTAGAAGAGTGCTGCATGAAACACGACTGATCACCATCTTCAGGTTGAACACTTTCCATCTACTGCCACACTGTATTCTCTGGATGAGCCAATTTTATGACCATATCGCCACAATTCCCAGTGCCCCATGCCTCCTCACTTTCTTAGTGAGCATACCATGGTGAAATCTATCAAACGACTTGATAAAGTTCATATACTACACATCCACCGCTCTACCTTGATCAATATATTTCGTCACTAAGGCTTGTGAGACATAACCAGCCCCTTGTAAAGTCATGCTGACTACTTCTAATCAAGCCACGCAATTATTCAAAAATCCGGTGTTTCAGAATCCTCTCGAATAATTTGCCTACCAACGAAAAAAGACTGAATGGTTCATAATTCCCAGTGTCATCTCATTTCTCTTTCTGAACAAGTTGATAACATTCGCCATTCTCCAATCATCTCGTACAACTCCCCAGTACAGTGAAGATGACAAGATCATACCCAAAGGCGCTGCAATCTCTTTCCTTGCTTCCCGTAAATCTGGCGGTGACTTTATGAAGGTGTGTAAATCTCATCTGGCCGCCCACAATTATTTATCCTAATATTTTACAAAATTTCCAGCACATCCTCCTTATTGACATTAGCTTGTTTCACGCTTTTCACATAAGCAATAGGGCGTATGTTTAGCAAATACTGTAGCAAAATACTCTTCTCCGACATTCACTTCCTCCACCAACTCCAGTCACAAATTCCATTCACTCGCACTGGTCAGCCCTATACTCACACAGGGCATCCTCCTGTTCCCGACATAAATACAGTAAACCTTGTGCCTTTTCTTAATCGTTCCCGCCAAAACTTTCTCCTGCTCGCTTCTAGCTCCTCCTGACTCCACTCATCAGTTCCTTCCTCGCTAACGTGTAACCGTCTAGGGCCCTGTCCGGTTCATGCTTCGTCAATCTTAAGTAAGCTTCCTTTTTTGTGGATTAGATTACTTATTAGATTAGATTAGATTATTTACAGTGTGGAAACAGGCCCTTCGGCCCAACAAGTCCACACCGCCCCGCCGAAGCGTACCCACCCATACCCTTACATCTACATCGACCCCTTACCTAACACTACGGGCAATTTAGCATGGCCAATTCACCTGGCCTGCACATCTTTGGACTATGGGAGGAAACCGGAGCACCCGGAGGAAACCCACGCAGACACGGGGAGAACGTGCAAACTCCACACAGTCAGTCGCCTGAGGCGGGAAATGAACCCGGGTCTCCGGCGCTGTGAGGCAGCAGTGCTAACCACTGTTCCTTCTTCCTGTTGACTAAATATTCCACATCTGTTGTCATCCAAGGTTCATCGCCCTATCATCCGTTCCTTGCCTCAGTGGGAGAAAGCAAGTGCTTTCTAAACAGCCTGCACATTTCTGTTGTCCATTTCCCTGAGGTTATCTGCTCCGAATCTATGACACATAGTTCCGATCTAATACCATTATATTTCCCCCTCCCGCAATTAAATACGTGCCCATATCTTTTATTCCTAATCCTTTCCACATATTCAAGTTAATTGAAAGGCCAATTATTTAAGTTTGGGCGAAATTAACAAAATGCAGTTTGACCCAATCAGATCTGAAGTTTGCATTCTTAAAAGATTGTGATGGATGCAAATTCAGAATTTAAAACAAAGGTTTTGAAAACGGTAATAGGTGTAGTTCAGCTATAAGGAAGCACTTACTGCATATTTCCGTGGTAAAACTGTGTTACCATCCTTTGGCGAAAAACGTCTGTGGACAACTTTCAAATTTTGATTACTGAGATCGATTGGCAATATGCTGTATTTCAAAGACGATGCAAACATATGGAATTAATGTTTTAAGTAATGGTAACATACATATGGAAACAACACCACCTGTAAGTTGCCCTCGGAGGCACTCCTGACATGGAAACATATTCCCATTCCTTCACTTTTATGCTGTGAATATAAAGTGGACTTCCCTCCCAACTCGCACAGCAGTTACGTCTGTTGCATTGGACTAAAATGATTCGAGTTTGCAGCTTCCACCACTACCTCAAGGGCAACCAGGAGAGGACAATAAAGTACTACCACCCCAGCAATGTCTAGGAAAGAAAATTTAAAATGCAGTGATAGTATTATAAAATTATGCAACAATAATAGACAATAATGTCTGAGCCAATACTCAAGCACTGACCTACCTGAGTTCGCTATTCACTCAAATGCTGTCTCGTGTTCTGTGTTCGGTGCTATAACAGATCCTCGAAATATCTCTTCAACGTTCAGATGTTTCCCACCTTTATGGCACATTCAAGCATGGAATTCGGGACACTTCCAATTCTTATTGTTAAAAAAAGCCATCTCCAACCCTCCTGCCTTTAGCAAATTTTCATGCCATCTGATTATTTACCAATCAACTAATTGTAAATGCTTAGCCCTATCTACTGTCTATATGTTCCGCCTTGGCATTTAATTCTCAATCATATACATAACTTTCCCTTTTCAAAGCAAACAACGTCCAGACTTTATTTCCTGCTCACGAAATATCTCAATGAATCCTCTCTGCGCCAACAATAGTGAAATCACGTGATGCTTATGTTGGCAATAAGACCTTCATATCATACCAGAGCTGTGACAACCATCTCATATAACTGAAAAAAAATCCAACTACTGTGCTATATGAACAATATGAGATTCCAAGACTTTATTAAAACTCCTTATGCACGTTTCCCTTTCCATCAATGATCCTGCGACGTGTACTCTCAGGACATGAGCAAGTAAACGAAGAGCTACAGAAGGTTAAAGTCTTTACTCAGAGAGTTGTCAGGATTAAAAGTGTATTTCTTGAAGAGTTCTGGAGAAGAATTCCATTCGAGACATCAAAACGAAAGTGAATGTATATTTTAGGGCTACAGAGGTAGGACGCGTTGGCCATTTCATTCTCTGTGTAGAATGGCCGTATTCCATCTTTCAGACTGCTATGATTCTCTCATCTTCCTCAGATTCCATTTGCATCCGAGTGTGATATTAATAACTGAATACTAATCTGTGACATTTGTACATTTATAAAATAAGAGTGTCTCTGGTTAAACCAGCATATATTGCCCCTCTATAATTGACACAAGGACAGTTAAGCTTCAGTGAATTTTCAGTGGGTCGAGGAACAGGTATAGGCGAGGCACAGTAAGCGTGGTAATGTTGTTCCATTAAAAAAAATTATCCAGACGGGTTCCCTACCCCGCTCCCCTACCACCCGTACGCTGCACCCCCACTCCAGTAAATGGCACAGATTCATGGTAAGTGTTATGTTCTTAATTCTAAATATCTTTAGTGAGTTCAAATTCTGTCAACTGCTGTGTTGGGTATTCAATCCCCATCCCTAAAGCATCATTGGGTATCTGTATGAAGATGACAGTGATAACAACCCTAGGTCATTTCGTCCCTTATATATGCAAACCAGCCCTCAAGCCCATCGATTCAAAGCTTCTTGATATGACCATCGTGTCAATACTGTTAAAGGTTTTGTTATAAAAGCAGTTATTTTTGTACTTGCTCAGTTTTCACGCATTGTGTGGGGTTCCCCTATCGCAGTGTCAATTAAATTGCAATCTTAAATGGAACAATGCAGTGAAGATGTATTCTTATGTACGCAATCCATTTGGTCTTCGGAATAGAATTCTGAAATAAGTATAATATGAATCTCTCTTCCAGAGGAACTTTTGTCCAAAAAAACGGAAGGTGAATGATTTCATTAATAAATAAATGCCTTTAATTGGAAGTCTCGTAATAGATTATATTTCTTCGCGTTTTTTGAGCGGACTTGTAGCTCAGGTTGATGATATATATGCAAAGTAGCTCGCCGAGCTTGAACATTTGTTTATAGACCTTTTATCAACATGCTCGTTAGCATCAGTCATGAGAGTCTCTGGTGAAGCGCTGATGGTACGTCCCACCACTTTATTTATTCGTCTTGGTATCTGAAGGTAGCTGATGTATTTTCCTTTAATTTCAAGGGAAGGTATATCTGATATAAATCGATGTGTTTATTGATGGAGTTCTGATTAGAATATCATACCTCTAGATATAAAAAAAATCTTTTTGAATCTATTGTAAAATGATTATGCAATAACAAACATTTTTGCCCAGATCTCAACATTAATGGGCTTGCAGTAATACATTCTATGCCATCCCCAAATCATTTGCATTAACATCGCGAAGTTTCATTCAAGTTTTGATGAGTGTGCTTTATGTTCTCAAGCATAAACATTATTATTTGAAGGTGTGCTTTTTCCTAATGTTTGTACAAGATTTCTGGAACTGAGATCTTTGTCAAATTGTCTTAAGGCTGTGCTAATAAGCCAAATGCACAACCAAACCTTTGATTTCCAAAGTGAAGCCCGCCCACTCAAATAATAATAATTCTATCACTCTTTAAGCGAAACGACGAATTGGATAATTATTGGTTGACCACATCTCAGTTTTCATATGAACACACCCCGGTAATCTGCAGCAAAGGAACACAGGGCAGAAATTCTGCCATATTTATCTGTTGTACGCTTCATGTGATTCTGTTGCAGACGAATGTAATCCATTCCTACCTTGCATTTTAAACCAAAAAAACGCAAAACTTTCTAGTGACAAACCATTCATAAATGACGTATGACACAGAACCAATAACAAACCCTACTCAGCTTTAAAATTTCTTTCAAATTCATATATGCGTCAAAGTGGTTATGCGTGATATGGTCACCAGATTCGAGGCGTATTTGTATGTCACTAAAATGGAGACACACTGGGCTGTTTTATTGCAGGCCCAACGAAATCTCATGGCATTACAATCGAAGTAACCTGCCTCAGGAAACAGCAATTCAAGCTAACAGTCACTGATGAATTGACCAAGGGTGACGTGCACATTTAGTTTATTCAAGAAAGGTGGTACTCAATTTCAATTGCAATATATTAATCAACAACAGCACAACCCTGACGACGTTACATAAATAGGAAAGAACAAAAGGGAATGTCTTGGTCTCTACCTTGGGGGATATAAAAGCAAGGTAAATATTAACTAATATGATTATGAAAATAAAACTAATGATTTAAATAATGATCCTACCCTTATCTGTCTGCCTGAGCACATCGAACACTTTGTGTAAATGATTTCCACATCCATGCTGTAATGAAGAACGCCCAGAATGGCTTTGAGGAGACCATACATTAATTATAGCGGCACTTAGAACATTCAATAAAGGGATAATAAACTGAACGGACCAATGTTGGACTGGTAAATGTGAGTTTTGTGTAAGTTATTAGCAGTAAACGATTTGTCAACGGTTGCTGCTGATGAAGAACGTTCATAGTCTGAAATAAGTTTCATAAAAGCAATGAATAATTTCAATGAATAAAGCATGACACAATACTATGACGGATGAGCTGATCAATGATATCCTGCTCACTAAATCCATCTTTGTTTACAAGCAAGGCCCGTGATCTGGCATACACAGATGTTTTGCATTTCACTGTGGTTGGCATGTAAAATGTAGATTTAATGGAAATCCAGTTGAATCCTTTATTATACAGACAGGAAATACAGCAAAGTTCATCAGGTGTATGCTGTGAAATTCAGCATCATTTACCAAATGTATACTCTCCATCACAAGGTCAGCAACTTGTTGCTCAATAATAACTGGACATAGTTCAGCACCATTCGTAAATATTAGTGATTAAAACAGCTCTTGATCAAAGGTTGCATCTTCTTGAAAGTACACAAGTTTGGTCTGAAGACTGGCATGTGATAATTTTGCCATGAAAGTGTCAGATCTTGAAAAATTGACGAATAATTTAACTAATCAAATATCATGGCATCGATGACAGTTCAATGCCTTTAAGGGGTGAATTATGCCAGTTTGTCTTAAGGGGAGAGTTTGCAAAAGACGTACCAAGCCACGTGTTCCAAGCAAATAGACGGAACACGTTGTGAGGCATTGTCTTGCTTATTAGTTGGAATGCCTCGTGTGAGACTCGCACAGGACAAAGCGTTCGGTTTAACCTTCAATAGTTGCAGTAGTGGAGACTCTTACCCCACGCTCTGATGGAGGTACAAACTTGGTCACTCTTCTTGCTGCAAGAATGGCATTTGAGACTCGAGAGTGTTGTACTGGAAATGCACAGGATGTCAGCCAGCAATCGAGGAGCAGCAGAATCGATGTGTTGGGCAAAAGCCCTTCAACATCCTGATGAAGAACTCTTCTCTGAAAGATTGATTCTGATGCTCCTCTGATGCTGCCTCACCTGCTGTGCGTTTCCAGCATCACTCTCTCGACTCTAATCTCGAGCATCTTCAGTCCTCCCTTTTGTCTTGCATTTGAGACTGTCCATGTTACTGCAATTGCGTTTGCTCAGTGAATGTTTACTTTAATTTACTATATTTAAACAGATGCTGCCTGGTGTCTAAGCAATTTATCATTCTGTTACGTTTCTAATGGAGTTAAGTTATCCCAAATCTCAATTCATTTGTTTGTATATTTACAGAAGTTCTTTAATAAAGTGTATTTTGCTTCAAGTATTATAGCTTGTGCAATCGAATTGTCTCTTATGAACAAAGCTTCACATGTGCGTTAATAAGAAAAGTTGGAGTTGATGCAATCAATATGCTTAAAATATGTTGAGGAGAATTCGTCTTGTTCATTTCAAATTTGAGAATCTTGTCGGGATCAATATCCTAAATAGCGTGTTGTGTTTGGGATTCTTGGTCTCAAACACATGGCGTCGTGAATCTCAGGTGCACTTTTCAGTTGTTGTATTTTGTTGATATAAACAGAATGTGTCTTGTGTGGTAAATGCTCTTCACGATAATGCAAATTTTATGGAGTAGAAAGAAGCCCTTCAAGGGGTTTAATTTTACAGAATTGCGAAAGGCTAATGTTTTGGGTTTGGGAGAGAAGCAGGAGTTGGTGATACTTCATTTTTCTGTGTGAAAAGTGGAGTGAATTATAGCATTAGCTCGACGTTTAAGATTGGCAGAAATACCATTCAAACTTTGGAAATGGCAAGTATTTGGTTAAAAATGAAGCAGCTTGAATTCGAGGCTGAATGAAGAAATGAAACAATTTTAATAGCAATCAAAAACAGAAGAAAAACCAAAAAAAGAGAACATAACTATAGCAAAGGGAAATAAAAGGAGAAGAAAGCCTTAAAACAACTTCATAAAAAGAGTGATTCTGTACTTCCGAGTTTAGAGCTGAAAAGTCATGCTCGATTTTTAATGGCAGAAGTTCCAGTGAAATTGTGGAGCAGTGATGAGGTTAATAATGAAGAAATATCAAATGGTCGCATACATCGATTCTCGAAGCATTGCCTAAGTTAGACGAAAAGGACGTAGAAGACATTCTCAGACTATTTGATAAGGTGGTTAAACAGAAGGAATGACCAATAACCATTTCTGGTTATTCGAGATCCATACAGTGTACATAGGTAGATCGAGTGAAACATTTGCATCCCGATCAGAAGAGAGTATGGGGAGTGCGTAGAGGTGTAAAAAAGCCAGATTGAGTGAATATGAACTCAGATCACTCGCCGACAGATAACTTTTTATGTATCTAAAATTGAACTGTTCTGATAACACAGAGCTTCAACGAATTCAGAAAACAAACTTTGACAGTTGGGTCCATGCATTGCAAATAGATGAAACATACAGAAAGAAAGGATGAAACAAGGTAATCTTGAATGGTTAGTCAAAGCTTTGACAGATGATCAAACGAATGCTTCTATTGGATAGGCATCTGTTTGGGAGAAGTGAAAATAAATCACTTATTGCAGTGGTGGCAACTGATCAGGAAGAATGCAGTTTGAAGATGGCTAAATATGCAATGGAACCTTCAGACGATTATGATTTAACTCATAAATCCAGGATTGGACTCCGACATTAACATCAATTGGGGTTTCAAAATTGGGCAAAAGTAAGATCCTTAAATTGTGAAGGGAAAGAACATCTCATTTGAAATAGTAAAGACCGTTTTACAGAGGATGAAAAGGAAAGCCATGAAAGTGAAACAAAAGTTAAACAGAATTTGTCTTGAATAAAAAAGAATGCCACTTGAAGTCTCAAAAAGGAAATTTTTTAAAACGTTAATTACAATTGAAAGCACATTAAAAAAAAACTACAAGATTATTCAACTAGAGCAGAGAGAACATGAAAGGAAAGGAAGGCACTACCTGAATGAAGTGTCGAACAGAGTCGTTTTGATCTTCGTAGATGGAACTAAAAACTCATGCTTGATTTAAAATAATGGTGATACCAGTAAAATGGTGGAGTATTGATGAGGACAATAATGGAGAGTTTCGAAAAATTACTCTGAGCAAAATGTAATAATAAACATAAACAAACAGGAAAACGCAGTGAACTCTGATGACGAGTTAAAAGAAACGATAGTGGAAGCTAAAACGCTCCAAAAAATGTATTACCAGATCAGGGAATGGTTCTGAAGAAAGATCCAGGTGACTTTCAAGAATGCATTTACTTCAGTAGAAGTTACTCAAAATGTCAGGAACAATAGATGAACAAATTGGAAATGAAGGGGTTTGGGATGGAGTCAATTTTTGTTCGTGAGCAAGGTGGAGATAGGTAAATCACAAGAAGAGTTGTCATCGAAAAGTGATACCATGTAGAATTCACGCTAAGAATAGCAGTGCTCCATTTTATAAGGTGAGGTTGGAGATTCCGGTGTAAATTACTGAAGCATTGGTTGGAGTAATAGGAAAAAAATCTCGGTACTACAAATGCCGTTCAACCTTGTGAATGATATCATCAGATCAGAGATGGGAGTGTTGAATCCTTCGATGAAATGTCAGAGAAAACTCAGACAACTATGATGTTGAAAGAACTTGAAAATATTCACAATGTCCTTAACCTTTGCATGTTTTATTTTTCCAAAACCATTCAATGAATAGCTAGGTAATCTATTGTTCTGTGAAGTTTTGTAATGGAGTTAAGTTAGTCGAATTCTCGTTTCATTTGTTTGCATTTTTATTGAAGTTTTATAATAACGTGTGTTTTGCTTCACGACTTCTAGCTTGAACAAATGAATTGTGTCTTAAGAGTTAAGGATCATACGTAACTTAATAAGAAAATTTGGAGTCGATGCATTCTTACAATATGTTGAGGAGCGTTAATCTTTCCATAGCAAATTCAGGTGTCATGTCCTAATCAATATCCCAAATAGCGTGTTGTGTTTAGGATTATTGGTCTCAAATAATCTGAGTCGTGGATCTTTATGTGGACACATTTCAGTTGTTTCATTTGGTTGATTTAAAAGGGATGTGCCATATGTAGTAATTGCTCTTTCAATCAATTCAAAATTATAAAGTTGAAAGAAGGCACGTCAGGTGTTCAACGTTACATAATTGAGAAAGGCTAATGTTTTGGGTTTGGGAGACAAGCAGGAGATTGGGATATGATTTATTTGCGAAAAGGGAAGTTAATCATAGCAATAACTGATGATTAAGGTTTGCAGAAATGTCATTCAAACTTTGGAAATGTCAGCTCTTCAATTAAAAAAAAAACAGTTTGAATATGAGGGTTAAAAAGAAATGAAACCATTCCATTTCAATTGAAAACAGAAAGAAGAGTAAAGAATAAAATTTGAATATAACTGTAACAGAGGGAAAATAAAGGGAAAGGAAGGGCCTAACCTACTGACATGATACACAGAGCTGTTCTGAAAATCGGAGTTTGGAACTGAAAACTCATACTCGCTTGAAAATGGCATAGATACCAGTGAAAGGGAAAGTAGTGACGAGGACAATAATGAAGAGCAATCACATTGCAGGCAAAGGTCTGTTAAGGATTTTTTAAAAATATAGTAAAATACAGTTGTCTAAATCAGACGAAAAAGACTGAGGAGACGTTTTCAGATCCTTTTCAAAAGGTGGTTAAAAACATGAAATGGCTGCCCATTCGTGATCCATACAATGTTCCTAGGTCGAGCTAGTGAAGCATTTGCATCATGATCAGAAAAGATTTTGGGGAGTATGTGGAGGTGACCTAACATTAAGTGAACCTGAACTGATACCAGACCCCCGCACAAAACATTTTCTAAATCTAACCATGGAACTGTTCGGATATATAAAGAGATTGAAATGTTTGAGAAAACGAACTTTGACAGATCGTTGTAAGTATTGCAAATAGATGAAACATAGAGAATGAAAGCATGAAACAAGGTAATCTTGAAAGATTAATCAAAGCTTTGACAGTTGACCAAACGTATGCTGTTACAGGACAGTCAACTATTTGGGAGAAGCAAAAAAAACTTCTTGCAGTGGTAACAAATGATGAGGAAGAATGCAGTATTAAGATGGCCAAATTTGCAATGGAAATGGTAGATTATTATGAGTTAGTTCATAAATCGAGGATTGTATTCCGACATTAACTTGAAATGTGGATTTTAAAAATTGGGGAAAGCGAAAATCTGAAGCGGTGAAGGGAAACAATATCATATTTGAGATAGTAGACACTGTTTGCCACTAGTTTAAAAGGGAAATAAAAGATAAACAGAAGTTAATTCCACTAATAAAGAATGCCACTTGAAATCGCAAAAAAAGGAATTCAATTAATTACAATGGAAAATATTAGAAAAATAAGTCAAATGTGAATACAACTGTAGCAGAGAATATGAAAGGAAAGGAAGGCCCTATCCAAATACAGTGACAAACAGAGTGGTTTTGAATGTAGGGGCTTGACCTTAAAACTCATGTACGATTCAAAATGGCAGAAATACCAGTGAAAGGAAGGATCACTGATGACGACAATAATGGAGAGTTTCGAAAGAATACTTCGAACAATGATGTAGTAAACCATCACAATACAGTGAGCTCTGCTAAAGTGGTAAAAAACTGCAGTGGAAGCTAAAAAGCTACAAAAACATGTAAAACCAGATCAAGGAATGGTTGTGAACAAAGATCCAGATGTCTTTCAAGAATATACTTCCTTCAGTAAATGCTGCTCATGTATGTCAGGAGTAGTAGATGAAGAAGTTGAAAACTAAGGGGCTTAGGATAGAGTAAATCTTGGTTTGTGAGCAATGAGGAGATACGTAAATCACAAGGAGAGCTGTCATGTAAACGCGATACCATGTGGATTTCATGGTGGTTCCATTATATGAGGTGAGATTTGAGATTCTAGTGAAACTTGGTGAAGTATTGGTTGGAGTAAAAGGAAAAATCCCGGTATTATAAATGCAGTTTATGCTTATGAGTAATATAATCGGATCAGAGGTGGGAATGTTAGATCCGTGTTCGAAATACCATTGGAAACTCAAACAAGTGTGGTGTTGAAGGAACTGGAACATATCCAATTTGTCTTTCACCTTGCCATTTCTTTTCCAAAACCATTTGTTGAAACATGTATTCTGACCAGTCATCTTCTAATTCACTGTCCTTCCTCCTTCATTTCATCTCAGGTTACAAGCTGTAGCTTTTTGGCGTTGTAAGTGCAGTGGAAGCATCCCAGAATACCGTGCATGTTTTTAGTTCTGACAGCAGAGTTGAATTACAAAAGATATCTGAAAACCTAAAGCAGTTTTATCAAACAGCATATACAGAAAAAAATGTCTTAGTGTGTCACAGAAGGTTGCTTTCTTTAAAAAAAAGATTTGACTGGAAAACATAAACCAACATTTATTTCGCAGATGTTAAATCGAAGGAAGGTCAGCCAGTTGTATTTTCGTATGTTTAAAAAAAGGTGTTGCGTGTTGCACATAAATTATCTTTAAAAGCTGGTTTGGAAGACAGGACACGTCAAGCTAAAGGGAGCTTCCGTTAAACTGTTCCGAAATGCATAGGGACATCAAATAATGGAAAACTTTAAGCAGTGATAAACATAGGTAAGCTTAATACCAATTGCATTGCGTCCATAGGGGCCCTCCATCAAAAAAAACTAAAAGTGGATATCAGGATTTTGTGATCATAATTGATGCATCTCGTGGATTGCCAGAGGCGGTTACATAACGTCGTATCAAAGCCAAAAGAAAATCAGAGGTACTCTTTTTTTTGTTTAACCATGAAGAGATGACACACAGAGATACACTTAGAAAAAAAATCGAATTTTACATCAACGTTATTTAAGAGCGAAACAATTAAAATGCAATGCATATCATTCTACATGACAGGGAGCATTAAAACGGTGGCATTTAAAGGCTGTGTGGATGGATTATAGTCAGGAGCATTCAGAGGAATGGGCTAAACGAAACCCATTCGTTTTTTTTTTGTAAATAAGAACGTACCGAATTAATGACCTAAGTTTACTCAATTTGAATTCGATTTAATGCGTTCGAAAGTGGGACACTGAAATTAATTAAGGCAAATTCGTGAAGTCAGATTTCAGAGTCCACACAATTCGCATATGAGCTCAATTTAACTGAAGTTTCACTAAAAGGGGTGAGTTGGCTGGACAGCTTTAAAACAGCAGGAAAAAAAGTAGCATTAATAAATCTGCAATTGGATGCAGGATAGCATTGCTGCTTGATTGTACTTGGAACCCTCGTTCAATTACACCTCTGTGTGACTATCTGTGTGGGCTTTGCACATTCTCCCTTCGGCAGCGTGGAATACCCTGGACGTGTTCGTTTCCTTCCACAGACAAATCTGTGCAATTTAGGTGGATTGGCCATTGTAAATTGGCCAAATTAAAACTGAGTGCAGGCTCGATGAATTAGCTGCAGGAAATGCAGTTATGAGTGGGTCGGATAGGAGGCGCATCTAGATGGGATGCTCTTCAGATGGTCATTCTCGTCTCAATGGGGCGAATTGCCTGCATTTCCACGACAAGGTTTCGAGGAAATCAAAATATAGTGATTTTGTAACTGTCGATAAAGTGCTAGTATTAGTCCATGTGGAATCTATAAAGACAAGGGTTACTGGATCTTCTGGAACGAATGTGGTATTGATTATGCAAAATCGTTTGATGAGAACTTCAGATTAAAAAATAAAAACCACACAGTTGGGACAATGTGAATATGCTCAAACTTATTTTGATATAAAGGAAAGCAAAATGGTTTTTAAAAAGTGATACTGTTTACAACACAGAGGGAAGAAATAATTTCATATGATTCTGAACTGGACTTGGTTCAACTTAAATTGGACAATTAGGAAGTAAGTTCTCAAGAATTGTGTAAATTCTGAATTACATTCTGAATATTTATTTCAATCAGGTATGGCAAGCTGGGCAGACTAAACGTATTGAATGTTTTGTATATTTAGAGAATTCTGTTCCACTTAAGCAACATGCGAATGTGAGTATATTTCTAAAGTTGGCACAGTTTGAAAAAAAAACACGTTTAGCTGTGCTCAAAAACAGTTTAGTTAAAGTAAGTTGCAACACATGAAGCTTATTCATAGTTATGTTGCCAAAGCCAAATGCTGTCCCACGACTAACAGGGGACTTTCGCAAAGTCAAGGCAGTCAGAAAACCTGATTTGCATCCCATTCCATGTTTGCAAGACTGCATTAAGAATGTTAGACAAGCAACTTATAATTCCAGGGTGGACATAATCAGAGGATACTGTCAGGTACATTTGAATGAGTGATCAAAGTCAGTTGCAGTTTTCCTGACACCAAATGGAGTTGTCAAAAATGCATCTGTCACTTTTAAAAGACCAAGTAATGAAGTCATTTTAGGATTACTGAATCGGGGCTTGTAAATAGACAATCTGTTGATTTTCGTCACATTTGAAAGAATATTTTGAGCATCAATTTTAATAATTCGATCCACTTTGCAAGGTGGTCTTCGTGTTAAAACTGGTTAAAGTACGTTCGAAAAAGTCCAAGTCTTTTCTTGGGGCATACCTTTCGATATGGTCAAATTGGCACCGGGGAATGTGAAAACAACGGTTACTGGGGAGTTTTCAATACCATCGCCAAATATGTAGCTAGTACGATTCCCGGGAGAGGTTTATTCATCTTAATTTCTTGCCCAATTTTATTAGCGTGCTTATTCTACTGACTGAAAATTTTGAGAGACCACCAAATTTGAATGGTTTGAGAAATGTCAGAAGACATCTGAAAACCGTAAAACTCTGTTCAACATTGCTCCCTCTTAGCATAACCTAATTTTGTCAAGAGATTCAGATGGGCTATTGAAGAGAATGAGGTACTTGTTGCTGCTGTACTCTCAGAATAAGACATTGAAAACATGAAAAAAAACGTATTTTTGGTTCCCTGAATATTTAATCATAACCAACAGAAATATTCAAAACTTGAAAATAAGGCCTTGTGTTGGATGTTGGCGTTGCGAAATGTTGGTAATGTTTTTGTGGCAATTATATGTACTGTGCACAACTCTAAAGGAAATCTGTAAAACAAATGTAACATTGAACTTTCAACTCTGTTTAAATGGAGCTTATTATTGCATTCATTCAGTCTAAAAATAACCTACATGGCATGTCGACAGAATGTAATTTCTAACGTGATTTATGTGACTTTTAAGAAGTCACCCCATTGGTAGGCTGAAAAAGACTGAATTGGGCTGCAGCACTGAATGCTTGCATGCATATGGTCTTTGCAATTTCTACGAATTGGACTGTACTGATAGTGTAATGTTAATACAGTCTAAACGATGAAACCATCTTTATATATTGATGGATCACTATTTTACGGTGAGGAGATGAAACAATGGTTTTAACTAGTGCATTTTGTCCTTTTTTATGAGGAGAGATTGAGACAGAGGTACATTCCAGTCTTCTGACAGCCAAGAGAGGCGTTGAGAAGTCAGTTTGAAAAGAATGTGGAGTTTTATTTTAAAAGATGAGCCAGTATAATCTGGCAGAATTATTGGGATCTATCTCATAGAGAACCATGATCAGTAATATTATCTTTCTGCAGTTGGTGTGGTCTAGCAGATGAAAGTTGACGTTCTTTTTCCTCTCTAGTTTTGCAGCAAAAATCTGAGAAACTCTTCCTGCTGCTCTAATTATTTGCGATGCGGTATATTTTACTGACATTGCCGTTGTCAAGGGCATGCTTCTGGGATGTTGGTATATTGGATTAAAAATAATCAATTTGTTTATTATTTTGTGACATAAATCATTAAAGTTTCAGTTAGGCCTTTTTTTAAAAAAAGCTTTTGTCTTATTTAACGATGACATCTGCATAAAGTGTATTTTCTGTCAAGCCTGATAATGTGATAAATGCAATTGCACCCAGCATGTAACGCTTGTAACCTAATTTCAAAATGATTAAAAATTTACTTTCTAGCCTATTGGCTTGGCATATTCCACAATTGAGAATGAGGCTTTGTTTTTGGTGATGGCACTGCAAAATTTCGGTAACGTTTCTGTGGCAATTATATGTACTGTTCACTATACTAAAGGAGCTGTGAGCACAATTTCCAGACTGACACAACAACTAATATGTCTCTTTGATGATTAGAAACAGACAGAGTCAGTGGCAGAAAACAAATGTAGATTCAAATGGCACGTAGTCTAATGTTTTTACATGCTTAGATTCAATGCCATGGACACGCATTGCAGTCTATGAAGAATGTAAGACATCTTTAAAAAAAAAACTCCTTCCTTTTCTTCTCCGGGCTGATTGTCTTTTCTTTCAGTAGGGAGGTGCGACGATACTGCAGCATTAACAGACACATTTTGTTCCTTTTTTTCTGAAAAGGAATTGGGATAACCGCAACGAAGTACTTGTTCCAAGCCGATAAAATAAGTTGCTTTTCAGGGTATTTATTTTCTTTTCATTGGAAAGAAGAAGAGAAAAAGGGCGGGGTGAAGTTCGCAGATAAACAGAATATATTTTAACTTTCAGCAGTTACAGGGATCTTGAAAATGAATGTGGAACTTGTTATTCCTCCCTCCCTGCCAGTTAAAAGCTTGGAGTGTCTTGCTATTGCTGAAATTTCACGTGTAACGATCTACGTTACGGAATGTGGCTTTGACAACTGCTTGTGTATGAGATTTTAATGTGTTTGAACAGTTGGTATCTCGGAGGTAAATAATGTCTTATTCAGTTCTATTTTCGGATTAGCTTAAGTCATTCATAATCTTATTTTGTTGTTATTCTTGTTGTCTTTAAGCTGTACTATAAGGAGGAAGTGTACGTTGCTTCAAGAATGGTAGTTTGACCAATCCTGTTGCTTCTGAAACACAATGCCTTACACATGAATTTAAAAGTAATTTGAAGAAAATCGTGTCTAGGATATTTTCTTAACATATTTTCAGCGGATTGATCGATGCCTAACAACGTTCAGCGCCAGTATATTAGACAGACCCGGGGTAAGCCTTTACCAGAGGCATATGTTTAAAAAAGCCATAAAACGTTCGTTATTAAATGACAATGGGAGAGGCTGGGATTTGTCTTCTCAAAAAAAAACTGTCCAACAGCGACAAGCTACAAATCAAGTGTGCTTCTGAATATTGCCACGTTGCCTGGATGACTGCATTTAAAATGACAATCAAAACGCCTAACAAGTTTTATGGAAAACCAACCCGCTTACATGTCACCACGTCCCCAATCTATCAGGCACACCAGTATCAATACACAGTGCCATACATGTATACCATGTACAAAAAGCCTGCAGAAATTTACTTTTGAAACATCAATAGATGACATTTCTGGTGTGCTCCTTGGTATACTCAAGCGTGTCTGATACTTCAGTAATCATAATTTGCAATTTTTTCCTTTAAGAGACGAATCATCATATATTGGAAGATATAATCTTGACTGTCTGCCAAGCACCTCTATATGTTTATCAACAACAAATGATGGCAGTGGAAGAAGATAAGAGCTCACAACATTTCTATTTAATATCTCAGACATAACTAGTAATGGCAAATTTGTGCTGATCTACACGGAGAAGTTCTCTTTCCATTACACATGACATTGATTTTAAAAATATATTCTTTGCCTGTCAATTCAATGGCAAAATGTGCAAGTACATCCGAAAAGCAAAGTATCAAGAGATGGAACGAATGTATGACTGTATAAAAGAGCTGCATGTAAGTGGATTCTGAGCGAAATCAAAAACTTTCAGAGACTATATGTTTTTTTATCAAAATTATTGCAAATCAATCTGTTGTCTCTTCTAAGTTGAGAATTTACCCAAACCTCAAATGTAACACTGTCCGAAAATTTTACAGAAAAAGGCCAGTTTGCTCTATTAAATGTTAGGAAAAATGAACAATTGTCGAAATAAGATTTATTTTTATTGTTATTTATTTTCAGAATTCCAAAGATCGAAACAGTCTAATTGTGGTCAGTTATGCCAATTCTGCATTATATAGTTAACAGCGCACAATTGTTTTTAACTGTGAGGAAATCTATGCAAAGATTGCTGTTTTATATTTTCCTTTGTAAATAATTCAGCTGCAAAATGTGTATAAAAGAAAACAATGAGCGATTATGAAATGTAACCTTTATATTTAACTCCATCAAGTCTAGGGAAGTTTCATAGTTTCTAAACACAATAGATACACACTTCTTTGAATCGACATAGTTTTTTTTCTAATTGCATTTTGTTTACTTCGCTTCTGCTGATTTGCCAATGTATAAACGGAAATGTATGTCTACTTGAGATATTGCTCGAGATGAACATGCAGTATCAGATGGATAAAAGTTTTTTTTATGGTATTGCTATGAATGTTAATTTTGTGCCAGGTTGCAAAAAGAAATGGATTAATCCATATTTAAATTTATTTGACAGGTCATTTGACATTGAAATGTCACTTAAAATTACGTTAGTTGAACATCACTAGCATATTAGCATTTGCATGCTTCATTGCTATTTCTTTAAAAAATGCCGGAGAGCAGTTTCTTTTGCTGTTAAGGTTCTGTAATTAATTATATATCATTCATTTTTACAATGTTAAATGCAAGTCCATGGCATATTCTGATATTCAACGATTGAGGAAAACAATCAGCATTTGATTGTATGCACAGCAGAGAAATGAACACTTTCAAATAGAGACTTGAAGTGGCAGACATGGTAAATTTTGAGATTGCTCTCTACTTTGATTTTGGGCAATATCAATGGGGAGATGAAATACAGATGGCTGACTGCTACCCAAACCACGATAATCTGTCGTACACTTCAACACACCAGACAGTTTCCTGCCCAACTTTTCAATCTCAGATTGTTTGTCAACATTGACCTGCATGCATCGTCCATTGTAACTAAAAACATTAGGAGTGGTGTGCACACATCACTTGCTAGTTTCCATACAAATTCGAGTATCGCTGCTATAATATTTGAGGAACTAAATGGCAAAACACATTAAATCTTTGGTTACGCAGCGTCGTGGAAAATAGGTGTAATTATGGATCATGCACGTAACATGCCTGAAATATCTTACTCTGCTCCTCATTTTAAAACAAGCTCGTGACAAAGACCAAAATCAATAACTGCTGGAGAGATTTTCCTGGTCAGGAGGCATTTGTTGATCGAAGGTAGAGTGAAATTGTCTGCTCCAAATGACATAATACTAACTGTCACTGGAATATGCAGAAGAAAGGGGATAGGGTAAGTACGGGAAGGAGAAAGGAATAGATATAGATGGAACCTAGAAGGAGCGAAAGATAGTTAGCACCCACAAAAAACGGTAGATAACATTTGGCCTTGAAGAAAAGAAATGCGGCTCAAAACGACAATAATAGGACCAAAGTAGTTTTTTGTGTCGTACCCATTCCATAATAAACCCGACTTTATGGGAATGATTAATGAACAAGTGAAGATTAAAAGCTTTGGAAAATAAACATATCGAAAGGCTGTCATGTCCCTCAGCATAAATGCTATTCATTCAGCTTGTGCTCAGCCTGGAAAAGAATAGAATTTGGACACATAATTCAGTGTTGTGCTGAAGTGACAAAAAGCTGTAAATGTTTGTTCTATTGTCCACACAGTTTCGCGTTCTGCTAGAGATTCACCTGTCTTGGTCTCATCGACTCAGTGTAGAGATGATGACTTTGTGAGCAGAGAATACTACAGATCGGATTGAACAATGCATGTAAATCGATGCTTCACCTGAAAGTTGTGTCTGATCCTTGATAGTGAGTAGGACTGGAAGGAAAATAGCAATTTTTACATTACGTGGGGAGGTGCACTTTCTATGACAAGTTGTTGACATTGCAGGTAAGGTGAACAAGGCTGTTCATCTCAGCCTATGGTGGCATCACACTGTTGAAACCTATTTGATCTAGATATTTGTGGGGTGGAAAGTGAGGGGCAGCTGAATAAAGGAAGAGAATGAGTCAGGGCAGAAGTGCAGGAAATGGACCAGATATGGCTGAAGACATTACGAATCACAATGGCACTGATTGCTCACGAGAGGAAAAATAATAAGTACATGAGAAGTAAAGTTAATTTCTTTCCATTTATTACTATCAGTGGGCTCCATTTGCTGAAATTCATATTGATTGCACTACTGTTGAGCATGTGTTTGCCCTCTTTGTGAGTCTGTGACAAATTAAAGAAGCAAAGTGAACAAACATTAATTGGAAGAGTATTTCCTTTATCTCCGTTATGAAATATCACATCGCTCATTTACAGTTAATAACATAAAATCCGAACAAATGAAAGCATTAATTCCTTGAGGCCATTTCGTATTTCTTATGGAAGACAAGTTGATATATCCTCTTATTTTTGACAAAATCCTCATAGTCCACTTTAATTTGAGAAATGTACAGTGTAACATCATCTCCACTTGGTTCTTCATTTTGTGATTTAACGGGTAATACATTCTCCCTTTGCTTCCCTTCCTTGTCAAATTACTTTTTGATACTCTTCACAAGCATGTCTTTCACAAAGGGGAACTGGAAAGGTTAATCACTGTGTACATGCAAATTTGTCACAGGTGTAGCAGACGCATGCCACAGGTTAGGTACAAAGGCCGAGTGGTATTGCCTCTAGCTTACCTGTCCAGAAATTCAGCTGAAATTCTGGGGAACTAATTTCAAATCCTGACAAGCCAGATGGTGCAACTTGAATTCAATGCTAATTTTCATTTAAGTGTCTAATGATGTCTAATTCGTAAATCCATCTGATTTATTAATATCTTGTCTCTCAGGAGGAAGTTTCCACCATTGCTTTGTTTGGCCTGCAGGTGACTCCAGGCACATCGCAATGTGGTTGACTCGTAAATGCCCTCTGTACAAGGAGGCGAATAATTGATTAACAGGAATTGAGTAAAGTTTTAGGAGGGTCTTGCAGATCAATGGTGATATTGTTCATAAAGAAAACACTGATGGTTCCATTGCTGCGAGCTTGTCAAGCATTGCGGAATATATTGGCATAAGAAGATTTTTTTTGTATGTGGGTATTTTGTTCTGCAAGAACATAAAGCAGCCCCATAAACCTGCATTACTTTTCCAGCTTCTGAAATACCACTCTTCGCAAGGAGATAACAAAACATGAATATATAATCTCGAAACTTCAGGAGGATTATTGACATGATATATTGAAATCAATATGATTAGACAGCTACATGTGATCACATATTTTGCATCACGAAATATTTTGACATTAAACTTAAAACAGCCTTAATAAATCAGTAAATCAGCTTAAAATAACATCTTTTTTTCACAATCACATTTGTTATATGAACAATAGCACCCATGTAAGAACACCTCAAATCTGATGATGTGTCATTCCAAAATCCAATGACAGAAAATAATCACGTATGGATATTCATTTTCTCTCTACTTACAAGGATAAACATCTATTACTGAAGTTGCAAAACTAAACAGTTGCTAATGCATTATCAAAGGGAAATCAAGTTTGACATGGGAGATGTTTCATTCGCCTGGAAGGATACAGCAACAACAAACATGCAGAATTTCAATAATTCTACAAGCCAAAACAATAGATTGCAATTTCACAAAGTGAAATCCAAAAAATCTGTCTTCATTAATTCTTGTGCGCTATTGCATGAGGCTTTTCGACACATTTGCCCCTAATTGCCCAACCACGTTTTAAAAGTAACTTTTCAAAAACACTGACTACCAAAAGGACAGGCAATCTGTTGCTTGTGAACATCAGCAAATGAAAAGGAACAAGGAGATGCAGAAATAGCATGATATCATAAAGTCAGTTCATTTAACTCATTTACTGGAATTCCGTGAAGGCATTCCATGCCCAGTAGCCAAACGGCGAATGAGTGGATTTGTTTTTTCTGGATTTCCAGAAAGCTTTCAACATGTCAATTGAAGTGCTAATGAATAACATTAAGGTACATGACGTTGCAGGTAATGTATTATCATGGGTCGTAGATCGATTAATGAACAGAAAGCGAATAGTTCAGATTACATGGGTGCCTTGCTTTTTGGTTATCATTGTCCAGTGGTGTGCTCAGTGATCAGTCATGGGACTGCAATTATTTACAATTTACAAAAATGCATAGATTTGCACAGAAAGTGATTTATGTAAAATATTGCACATGACACGATAATGAGTAGGAGAGGTAAATATGTAGAGAAGACCGAAAGTCTGCAGAGGTATATAATTATGTTAAGTCAGTGGGCAAGGACCTGGCAGAGGCACGACAATATTGGTGAATGTGAGGTCATCCATTTTGTTAGGGATAAAAAAATAACTATTATTTCACTGCTGACTAATGCAATATGCTACTGTGCAGTGTGAACCAGCTGAACTTGTGTGCATGAATCACAAAAGTTAGGCTGCAGGTGTAGCAGATTATTAAGAATGGAATCGATCTATTGTTCTTCATTACAATAGGGGTAGCGATTAGAAGAAAGAAGGTTATGCTGCAGCTGTGTAGGGAGTTCTTGAGACAACACCTGGCATATTGTGTACAGTGTTTTTTTCTCCTTACTTGAGAAAGGATGCAATGGAGGAGACGCAGGGGAAGTTCCTTAGATTGGTTCGAGAATTATGAAGTTTCACTTATGAGGAGAGATTAAGTCGACTGGATTAGAGTGGTGCTGGAAATGCACAGCAGGTCCACCACCACTTTAATCCTGACTCGGGTTTCCAGCATCTGCAGTTCTCGTTTTTAGCAGGCTGGGTCTATTAAGTAGACTAGGTCTATTTTCATTAAGATATCGAAGCAAGAGGTAGATTCTTATAGCAACATGATAATTACTAAGGGAATGGACAATCCCAAAAGAGGAAGTTTGCTTCCACTGATTGGTGAAACCGTATTATGACTTAGAGCCTCAAGATAAGGCAAGGCATACTGAGGACAAGGTTGAGCAGGAATTTCTTCGCCCAAGGTGTTGTCTACCTCTCGATTTACATGCTCAGTGAAGAATATGGGCTTGCCCCGTTGAATGTTCTTCAGGCCCAATATAGATAGATTTTTGAATAGTGAAGGAATTAAGCTGACTGCTAATTGGAGCTGCGTGCATAAAAGTTCAGCCATGACCCTAATGAATGGTGGTTCAAGCTCGATGGGCCAGATATAGAATTCCTGCTCCATTTCTTATTCTCTTACTTCTTATGAAGCGACTTTCTTTGCTTGTTTATTCTTTGGTCAATGTTTAAATTCATAAAGCTGCTTTACAATGCAGGGCCAAGAACTACAGGGGACAGATGTTGGTGTTTCAAAGTTGTATTCATTGACATCTATCTGACAGTCAGTAATACATAAACTATGCATGTTATCTTTGGTGAGATTTTCCATTCTGAACATAATTAAAGACGAACGTGACGGCTGCAGCTACTGGAGATTATAGTTGAAAAGCCTGGCCTTGAAAAACACAGCAGGTCAGAAAGCCTCCAACGATCAAGTCATAAGAGGGTTAAATGATTTCCTATGTCTGAAAGAATATATTGGCAACTTGCCCTCTTGACACATTAGCTCTCTCTGATGTTGGTTGTCTCCAGATTGTCAGTAGGAAAATGATTGGTTAAAAATGGAGTACATATGAATTCAATGTTACATATGAATTCAATGTTACATAGCTGTTTACATATCTTTGTTATGTCAAAAAAAGTATGTTACAAATTATGTTTTCAGGCCTCACTGAATTTCTAAGTAGGAATTATATGTGTATGTGTGTGGGACAGAGAGAAAGAGAGAGCAGGAGAGATATCGATCAAGGCATCATCAGCTTGTTCATTGTATATCTGAAGTTTATCATGTGAATTCATATTTTTCTCTCAAACAGGAACAAGTGACCTTCAGTTCGAAATAGGTAAAACATGGCATGGAATGTATTGAGATGACGAATTGCTCAATTGCTGCATGCACTTCTCATGAGTTGTATTTGACCCAAAAGTCGCTGGAATGTATTAGTGATAATTATTTAAGAAAGGGCTATGATTATAAACAAACACAGGTAAGGAAAATAATACAAGGCAAGTGTCTTTTACATAACAATACTTCTTTCAAGAACGTTTTGGATGACTGCGTGGAGTTCATGTACTTTCGAAATCGCACCACAGGACTATAAATATGCGGCCATTCAAACGGAGTGTATGAAATTCAAATGAGAGAGTGAAGCATACTATAAATAGGGAATGCCTTTCCCCCCACCCCCACCCCCTGAAATTCCCTGGAAGTAAGTTAACATTAATCTCATACAGCAGCCTAAAAAAAAGTCATCATGAATACAATATCAGTTCCATTTTTACTGGGGAAAATAACATCACAACTGTATTCTGAACGAATGCTGAATCAGATGTTCAAGTACTGTAAACGTGCTTATGAGTCAGATTTGCAAATTGAAATAGTTAAAATGTAAGTGTAGGTTAATTGCATATGTCAAAGTAGTTATTCTTTTGTCTCTAGGAACACATTTCACATTTTAGTGAGATGGTTGAACTTGTGTGCGTCAAAATCAAAATAAGCACATTGAATCTGGCAGCATTGCCTAGGAATATGCATGTTATGAGGATTGTTTGTTGACATGTATTCTCTAAATTACGTATTACGAGATCAAATAGCCATTGACGTTTTCTACAACGAGTAATACACACAATGACCGTGAAATGGAAAAGCACTACCTAAGACATCGATGATAAGCCATATCTAATATACAACCGAGTTCTGTTCTACATTTTAGTTAATAATGATTTCATTCGGCATACATTAACTATAATTTTCAGTTCAGTTATTGAATCATAAGAAGAGAGACATTAACTAATTTGAAATTCATTCATACATTTAATTTCAGGCTCAGAAATATACAGTGGGCTATATTAAAATACGCAACTCAATGCATTCAGTGGTTAGATACCCAGAACTATATATTGCTTACAAAACTGACTTTCTGTCAGTCTATGTGAACAGAAGAGTTCTTATAATATTGTGAAAAAGATCTGAAACATCTGCATGTTTGAACGTTTCTGAATCCCAGAACGTACCAATATTTATGGTAAAGAACAAAAAAAATGGGAGAACGTGAGAAGTCTATAAAATAATTTGCAAAAACAGAACATTCATAAAATAAAACTAAGCAAGTCTGGTGACATCTTTGAAAAGAAAATAAATTTTAAGTGCCATGTCCTTTGACGTTTCTTCAGAAGTGATGGCAACTCAGAAAATGTTAGTATATATGTTTATGCTGCAGGTATTGAAGATGCATTAAACTGAATGTGGAGTTGAAGCCCAGAAATGAGAGAGGGCGAAAGAGAGAGACAAAGAGCGACAGAGAGAGACAGAGACAGAGACAGAGTCACAGACAGTGGGAGAGAGATGCAAAGAGAGAAAGCGATAGAAAGATGGAAAGAGCAATAGATCACAGACGAAGGAATGGAGTAACTGAAAGTCTGTGAGAATTCATAGTTCCAAACGGGAACCAATGTTAGCTGACGACTGGGTTGTTTCAGTGGCCCATATGACGACAAGAACTGGTGTTTGGTTTTTGGTCTGCTGCCATGTGAAATGTTTTAACATCATTCAAATCCATCACAAGGTCTGAAGACTGCAGGGCACCGCAAGTGGATAAATTACATTATATTTCAGCACTTTGCGCTGAGTATCGCTGGCGGTGTCCAGCAAGTGAAAGAGATGTTTGTCAGGGAACAGCGGGGGTTCCTGAAGTGACAAGCAACAAGAAAATGTGCCAGATTTTGCCAAAAATAAATCAGGTCGCCAAGTCTTCTTTTTCCCTGTCCAATGTCGAGCAGATCACATTGTGAGCAGCAATTACATTCGAGTTGAGTGAGCCAACTGGAAGGAAGTCATCACTTTATTTTTGAAGATGGAGCAGGGGCCTTAAGTAGTGATGAGCGACGGTATAAATGGTCAGCAGTCAGGCATTCCGAAATGACATTTAAATGTTCTTGTTGAAATGGGTAAGAAACTCATAAGACCCTCGAAATATTAATTTGCTATTCAATTCTGAAGGCTACATGGAGGCCAAGTGTAAAATGAGGTGGTCTTTTTCAAACTTCGAAATATCATTCAGCAAACCTGAGGCATAGATGTTGTCAAGTGAGCATTCTCGAATGTCTGTAACAACACTATAGCGTTCGCCGAAGTAATGTGTCTTTTTCATTTACTGAAGATTAGTTGATGCAAGGGTGCTGAGCGGTATGTTCCGAGGCAAGACATTGCACACTTTGTGACTATTTCTTTTAAAGGTGTAACCATAATATTAGCTTGAATGGATGGTGTCAAACGCTAACAGAACCTGACACTTAGTTCATAGTTCAGTAGCTGTTGCAGTTTAGAAACTGTGATACATTTCTAACTCGGAAAGGATAAAAAAAAACGCTGGAGTTCTCACACTATCCCAGCGCTTATTCTTGAGCGTCTTTCCTCTGGAATTAGAGAAAATTTGCATATGAGTGAATTATTTTATTGAATTTGCCTTTATCAAGTGTCTGTTTATAGGATGTTACTATCTTGAAAAAAAGTAGAACTGTAGTAGATAACGTATATACTGTCTTTGTATTTTCTTACTTCGTAATTTAACTGCAATGTAAGAATAAAGTGTGTTTAGATTTACAATGCATTTTAAAATAACAAGCGAGCTGAGTTTTAGGAGGTCTTCTTAATCTATTTTGAGGGTGTTAGATTTGGTCCACAACATATCAGTTACTGGCAGCAGGAACGATTAGATGTATAGCATTGGCGTTCCATATAAATGATACTGTATTAATCCTTCTTGAGAAACGCATTCAATATTGTCAGAGTACTGCATACTGTCCCAGTGCGATAAATTTCCTAGCATGCACATCATGACCAAATTGCCATGACTTCTGGATTCATTAGTGCATCGTGTACACCAGCAACTCTGCCAGGTTATCTAAAGTTGCTCGCCATCTTATCACTGCACTGCTGATACAATGACCCACGAAATTTTCTGTGGGTATGATTTTGAATTCCACTGCGGTGGGCGATGGCATTTTAACTGAATAAAGTAAATCTGGAACGAAGAGGCTAATGATGACATAAGTCCATTGTTGATTGTTGGGAAAAATCTATTTGATTAACTAATGTCCTTGAGGGGAGGAAACTGCCATCCTTATCTCGTTTGGACTACACCTGACTCAAGACCAACAGCAATGTCGTTGACTCAAGCCTACCCTCTGGGATAGGCAATTTCTGCTGACCGATCCAGAGATGTTGTCATCCCTTATTTGAAAAAAAATGGAAAACCCTTCTCAAAAAAGCACTTATCCTTCGATGTTTTGTGACTGGTCTAAACTTAATCTAATTTATGTTGACTGAATTTAAACATGCATCTGAATAAATCATTAAATTACAAATACTGCGTTGAATTTTGGTAACAACATCAGACTAAAAACGAAACAACAAGAATGCTGAGAAAATACAACAGTTCAGGCAGTATCAACACCCGAGAAACTGCACTGAAATGTGAAGTCTTTTAAGAATTTATTTTGGATCTAAGGTCTAATATTCTGAAATGTCTAACTGTATTTCTGTTGCGACAGAATTTAGCAGTCCTCCCATATTTTCCAATGATTCGCTGTGTTTGTTTTTTTTTCCACATTCGCATTATTCAGCCTTTAATAAATTCAGACTACTTAAATGTCAGCAGTGTTTAATTTCAATGGTTTGACTTATTTCACAGGTTTTATTTCTACTAAAAGGAATCATTCACAAATTTAATCTAGTCATCATTTCCTCCATCTATTCAACTGAAGGTCTGAGGTATTCTCTTCCAACTTATCAATGATACCATTAAACTTAATATCGTTTTATATTTGCTTATTATTGTAACATATTACGATTGTTTATGCTTATATCTTTCCGTCCAATGCCTCAGGCAAGACTGCAGCTATGTCCGATTGCATAATCGTCTGCTAATGCATACTTAATATTAAAGTCTTTTTTCCACCAGGTAGCATTCGAGGAACCAATGTTGCTGTTGCTCCAGTGCACAGACGCATTGTAATTACCTATCCCTGAAATAGGAGAAATGACTTCCATGCTAAAGATGAATTTCGTGGAAATGAACACGAACCAGATAATAGGTTTTAATAGTAAAGTTCCTTATGAATTCCAGAAATTGGAACTTAGGTAGCTGTTCAGTAACGTAAGCAAAATATTGACGTTCATACTTTACTTTTCTTCTAGTTGCGAGAAATCTCTACCTGGAGAAAGGTGATACCTCACTTTTTTGCACTTTTGTTTTGCTAATAAAAAAACTTTTCACCATTTACCTTACATTGGTATCCACTCGTAGCTTTGAATTTATTGCAGTAATTTCGAAAATACTTCATCCATCCATAAAATTGAGTTACATGTTTTATATAATGAATCTGTTTTGTTAGTGATGCGGTTAGTGGTTAATGTCTATTATTCTGCCATATTGTCCAATTGAAAAACTAGTTCAATTTCCATCATTCGTTTATTTCACACAATATTAGAAAGTCTGTTCGTTGAATACGTAAACACATTTCAACGTTGTAATCAAGTAGGGATCATATCATGTCTGTCTATAATCGCTTTCCTGACGAAAGAGAGTATTGCATAATGCAGAATGTCGAACGGTAGTTTGAAGTGCGTCCAATACTTGTGTGGTTATGGAGAATTGGAACAGTGTCATTTCATTTTTTTGTTGTTGTTGAACGTGATTACAATTATCCTCGAAGGATAGGTCGCAATCGATCTAAAGCACATCTTAATGATCCCCTTACCTAATGAATTGCACACGTATCTTGTTTGAATATGGTTTCAAATTTGTCTTAAAGAAGTCAAATGACAAATGAATTAAATAATATGCGACTCATCATCCTGAATACCAAAAGTCCAAGAGATGAACATGACAAATAATTAAAGATTAGAATATGTCTTTATGAATCAAAGAGAGTAGGATTTGTGTATAGATTTTACTTCTGAGCGCTCGAAGGAAATATATGTCAGCAAACCGATCAATGAATTGTCATTGCCTCCAACTTATTTAAAATAATTTAACTTAAAGAGTTTGCCTCCCCCTTGCACAGGGATGAATAGTCTCCAATTACTTGTTTCTTAATTATTCATTCGTTATTGGATCTCGGCACGGCTAGTTGCCACAGCACGTGTCCCATTCCTACACCCTTTCTTGTTAAACAACCTTTTTGAATGACTACTCGATAACCAAAAATTCAAATTGATTGGAGATTCGTAAATATGTTACAAAAATCCTGAAAAGCAATGCCACACTACAACTGATGAGGTAAATATAACAATATATGTTTGAGCTCGCACTAAATTGAACCGAAGTGGTCATTGTCACATTGTTGTTAGTGGTAGCTCTCAGCTTATTTTTTTAGAGCGACATAACCGGCATCGTCAACTAACTATTCAGTGAGCACTGTCGCCCATTTAAAAAACATTTTAAATAGAGAGATTTCCTGAACCTGCACTGTACTTTAATAAGGAATTAGTCGAGACTTTATTGAAAATTTTGCTAGATAAGGCAAAGGGATAAAACAATTCATAGCATAGACAACCAGTGTCATTAAAGAAATGATCGATGAAATTGTAGATTAGACAAAGAATTGAATATCTCAAGTAAGACTGATTTAAGAATGAAATTACCCAAATCAAGGTGTCATTCCAGTTTCCTTCTCAGTTCCTCTTTAATAGGAATGCTGTTTTTATAAATTGCCTTGAATTTCATTTCTGAGACATTATTTTATTTTCCTGCAGGTCACTATATAATCTCAAACAATGTTATGTGTTTTGCAGTTTCATTATATCATCATATTGGATATCTTCTTTTTTATTATTTATTTTCTCTCAGAAATAGTCCGAATGCAAGTTGGACTAAAAGTCGCCAGTAAGAAAAAAAACACATATCTCTATTTTATAACGTAAAGATTCCAATGCTCTTGTCGAGATAATTTAACCGTATACCATGATATATTGTGCTTATTTTTCCCTCCGGACATATTGATTTTTATGCACGTAGCCTTCTTCTGCTCTTCATTACCAGTTATTGATTGGCCGAAGCCCATCTTTATCACTGCTGTTGCCTGCTAAAAAGAGTTAACTCGATTGCTCAACTCATTCTCCACTTGAAGATTACTCCTCACGTCATCCTCCAACCCAATTGCAGCATACTAACCAGCATTTGTCAGACTAAAATCATTGTTTTATTTCTAAATAAAAGGTCACTGGTGCCTAAACTTTACTCTGCTTTTTGTCCACAAATGCCGACCTGCTGAGTGCGCCCAGGAATTTCAGAATTTTTATCTATCCACTTGGATTGATCCACATATTATCATTACATAACAATAATCAATCTATTACTTGATGGTCAATTCTTGTTAATACTGCATTTTTGATTTTACTTTACAGAGAATAAAATTAAGAAGCAAACATCTGGTATGTATAACAATGTGCACAGTCTGTTTCATTGGTCGTTAATTCGAAATATTCCAAAACCAGCATCTACGAAATTACAAAATAAGAGTGTAAGTTCACGAATATATTTTCTGATATTTCCAAATGCATCATTTTTCGCAAATGAACAAATAAATGTAGCCACAGTGAATATCATTTCATTCCTGATTTTTATGGTCTCGATTGTACAATGGTAATTCTCCCTTAATTGGAGAATGAAGCTTATTGAAGAGTCACATGTTTCTGTTATTAGTCCCCATGTCAATGAGATATGTAATTCAAACTTAACTTTGTTACAACTCCTTACAATATTGTATTGAAGAAGCAAACAATTCCATTAGTCTTTTCCATCATCTGCTGCCCTCTTCGTATAGTATATTTTTACTAATCCATTCTTAAAGGATAGCCAGTGACGATGCAGAAATGGTTGTCATTATGAATGTTTACACGATCCTCACACTCATTAACAGCAAAACTTCTCCACGGCATTTCAGGAAGAAAAACGATTAGTGGTCCCTTTTACTTTACTTTTTACACGCCATAGAGAGCTGACCAATTTAATGCCAGGCAACCAAAAACTGCAAAGTTTGACTGCGTTTTGGTGTTGTGATGTTTGTGAAATTGGTCTAGTTTTCTTATTGTTAGTATTGATGATGCCACTCTGGAAAATTAAGAATCCACCTCTAGCATTGGGATGGGTGAACTCTATTGAGCAGATCAACAGTTGTTCTGTTAGATAACACAATGTCACTCCATGTAATGAGCCTGTTTCGCATTAATTGCAGATGTACTGACTTCCTCCAAGCCACATTGGTCGACATGGTGGACTTAAATAAGGGCATTGTTTGGGTTTTTTTCTCTGCATGCGGGACGGTAGGAGTAGGTGAATCTAAACCGTGAATTAATGAGCTGGTTGTCATTGGGTTCTAACCTGTTCCATCAGAAAGTGTTAAACAGTTCAGCACGCCACTTCCTGAAATTTATACATATGTGATTTTATTACAATCTTTTGGATTCTTAAGGGGCCTAACACGAAAACTGCAGATAGGAAGATTCCCCTATTGACTTATGGAGCATGCTCGCTTGTTCAAAAGGAATGGTTCTTCAGCAATTGGATGTGGTCTTATGGTTCAAAAGTAATTATTTTTAGTGATTTAATGCATAAACCCTATGGGTATCGAGCAGCGTAGGCATAATGGAAATTAACATTTAGGAAAATGTGAAATTTGGAAAGCCAAGAGTCATGGATAAAATGGTGGGCATAAATATAATTTAGGTAAGGAGTTAAGGCAGTTGTGAGAAATGATCTGGACTTCAATGGTGCAAATTTTATTTAGAAGGCTGTTTTTTGTTTAAATAAACATTCAGCAAGTTACGCATTGTTTTGACCGCCCATACTTGAGCCACTAGTTAGTAACAGCTATGAATCACCACATAATTTATTCAAGTCAAAATGCATCATTAATTAAACATCAACATTGGATATAATAACACATATTTAGGAATTTTGGTTGTTAAATGAAGGATCTCTCGCAACAAAATTTCCTGAAGGAATAGTATTAATATACTTTTCAAAAATTCATTTCGACAAGATAAAATGATTTCGTTCAGAAACAACTGTATCGAATTCAAATGTGGTGATTTCCATTGAAGTGTAGATCGAGTTAGCTGTAATCAACTTGGCAGATATATTTACAGAAATCTTTGGAATATCGCAGCAATTCGGGCAGCATTTGGGAGAACATAGTACTAAGTATCAGTCAAATGTAACCAAATAAGGATTAAAGGTTTCAAGAAAAGGTAAAGCCAGTTACGGAGAACCAGTGTGGTCAAGGTGAGATTAATGAAAAAAGAGAAAGCATAAAACCAAGCAAAACGTGGTTATCGCCAAAGCTCTGAATAATTGCAAAATCCATAATAGGGTGTACGAACATATAACAGAATCATAAAAAATAAGAAGTATCAGATGATTGTTTGGGCGTCCATAGAGTGTAAATATAGACCAAATAACCAGAACTGTATTGCTGGAAAATATTGCATTAAAATACGAATAAAGTAATGGCAGAACATTGGAAAAATCCGGAACTGTTCAAGTAGAGTCGGCATAGATTCATGAAGTCGAGATTTAAGCAATGCTGGAAAAGCACAGCAGGTCATGCAGCATCTGACGTATGGGAAAATCGCCGTTTTGGGCGAAAACCCTTCATCATAACTGAAGACGGGTTCCTCCCGGGTGGAGAGATGAATGGGTGGGGGGAGGCAGGGAGATGGTAGCAAAGAGTACAATGGGTGGATGGGGGTGTGGATGAAGTTGATAGGTCTGACAGGTAGATGGAGTAGATAGATCAGAAGAACGATTGGCATTTAGGACGGGTCATCAGGATGGTGCTGAGTAGGAAGTTTGGAACTGGGGTAAGGTGGGGGAAGGAAACATGATGCAATTGGTGAAGTCCACATGGATGCCCTGGCGTTGAATTGTTCTGAGGTGATAGATGAGGCGTTCTTCCTCCAGGCGTCGGAT
The DNA here is from genome assembly GCF_047496795.1 of Chiloscyllium punctatum. Lineage (NCBI taxonomy): Eukaryota > Metazoa > Chordata > Chondrichthyes > Orectolobiformes > Hemiscylliidae > Chiloscyllium > Chiloscyllium punctatum. The sequence goes on from NC_092772.1 coordinate 35,847,398, forward strand.
AGTGAAGGAGCGGTGGTGGAGGAGGCCTAGGACCTGCAATTACTTGGCAGAGTGAGACGGGTTGGAGAAGTTTGGGCCCACGGGCCGGTGGGGTTGATTGGAGTCGGTGTGCCAGAGATGTTCCCGAAAGCGCTCTGCTCGAAGGCGTCCAGTCTCCCCAATGTAGAGGAGACCGCATCAGAAACAATGGATATAATAAATGACATATGCAGGTGAAACTTTAATGGATGTTGAAGGCTACTTTGGGCCCTTGGATTGTGGTGATGGGCCGTGTGGGCGCAGATTTTACAATTTCGGTGGTAGCAACTGAAGGTGTAGGAGGGGAGAAGTGTTTTTTTGGGGGCGTCTACCTCACCAGGTAGTCACGGAGGGAGCGGTCTTTGAGAAAAATGGAAAGGGGTGTGAAGGGAAATATATCCCTAGTGGTAGGATCCATTTGGACGTTGCAGAAATGTCAGTGGATGATGTGGCTTATGCAAAGTTTAGTAGAGTGGCGATGAGGTCGGGGGGGGGGGGTTCTGCCCTTGTTACGGTTGGAGGGCGGAGTCTGAGAGCGGAGGTGATGGAAGTGGATGAGCTGCATTGGAGGCCATCTTCAACCACGTGAGAGGGAAATTGTGGTCTTTGAAAAACGAGACCATCTTGCGTGTTCTGTTCTCCTGGGAACAGATACGATGGATGTGGAAGTATAGGGAATACAGTATAGCATTTTTGCAGGAGATAGGGTGGAAATAGTTGCAATCCAGGTAGCAGTGGGATTCGTTGGGTTTGGAAAAAAAAGTGTTGCGGTCAAGTCGGTCGTCATTGATGGAGATGAAGTGGTCAAGAAAGGGAAGTGAGGTGTTTGAGATGATCCAGGTGAATTTAATGTCAGTGTGGAATGTGTTGGTGAAGTTGACGAACTGCTCAACCTCCACGCAGGAGCTCGAGGTGGCGACGATGCGGTCATCAATGCAGTGGAGGAAGAGGTGGGGAGTGGTACCAGTGTAACTATGTAAGATGGACTGTTCTACGTAGCCGGCAAAGAGACAGGAATAGCCTGGACTCATACGGTGCCCATGGCTACGCCTGTGGTCTGGAGGAATTGGATAGATTCGAAGGAGAAATTGTTAAGCGTCACACAAGGTAGGTCCTGTGTGAGTGATTTATGATTATTACGAGGAAGTATTAACTATGGTTGTTAAAGGGAAACCATTATTTCGAATTGCAGTTCGACTTCTGAATGTAGTTTGACAAGATATCTCACAATTGTTTTCGTCAAAAGAAAAATATTCATGGTCATAATATTTTGGCATTAAATCGAACTGGCCAAAAGTAGAAAGAAGCTTTTTTTTTTCTTTCGTTTTACAAACTGTCCGATTGCATGCTTAAATATATTGTGGGAGAGAAGCAAATGTTCTTCAGTAAGATTTTTAGATGCCACAAAAATTGTGGAAACGTAGGTGCAATAAGCATATAACAAGTTTGCAGAAGAGTGTTGATCGATTATGTCGATGAACAAATTTGGCATATGAGAATGAACAGTTTTTTTCATTTTGGAGTGCAGAAGAAAATAATATAGTATTCGTTAAATGGAGAGAGAAATGTAGACAGCTGGCACACAAATGAACCTGTGGTGTAATTGTGCAGGAAACTGCCACTAAAGTGTTGTAGATAGTCCAAAAATATGAATGGTAATGGTTTTGAAACAGAAAAGTACAGAGGTTTTACTGCAAATGTACAATGTGCAGAAAAGACCACATCTGGAGCAATGTGAGCATTTTGAACAAATTTTCGAATCTTCATGCCAATGAGTCACACAACATGGAAGCTAACTCTTGGGTCCAAGAAGTCCAGGCCTCAACCGAACTCGTCCCACTTCATAACGCCTGACCGACATCCCTCAGCCCATTTTCTAGGAATGTACTAATTCCAGAACTTCTGTAAACATTGTACAGCACCTTTTCTGGAATTGCATCCCCCTACCCTAGCGACTCTCTTTTCATGAACAAAAAAAGATGCTTGTGCTGTTTAAAGTCTTTCTCCTCTCAAATTACAAAAAAGCGACTTAGTCTTGAAATCCCAAGAACAAGACAGCTGGCATTCACCTTACCTGCATGGCACGTGCTTTGATAAACCACGATAATGTCACCCAGTCAACCTCTTATTCTCCAGTGAAAAGAAGTATGATCCATTCTTCCACTCTTTATAACTGTTTCTAGCAATATCATGTTTACATCTTGGAATGTTTTTGTCAGATCAGAAAATGTATACTATGATGATCTACAGGTTGGAAAGAATTTCTGAAGTGCAAATTTGTCAGGTTGGAAACCTATTCCTTTGAGGAGAAAGTGAGGATTGCAGATGCTGTAGATCAGAGCTGAAAATGTGTTGCTGGAAAAGCGCAGCAGGTCAGGCAGCATCCAAGGAGCAGGAGAATTGACGTTTCGGGCATGAGCCCTTCTTCAGGAATATTTTATAACCCTGCAATGCAATCCCACTGAGCCTGCATATCCCTGGACACAATAAGCAATTTAGTATGACCAATCCACTTAACATGCACTTCTTTGGACTGTTTTAGGAAATCCACTCAGACACAGGGAGAATGTGCAAACTCCACCCAGACAGTTCCCAAGGGTGGACTAGAACCTAGGTTCCTGGTGCTGTGAAGCAGCAGTGCTACTACTGAACCACCATGCAACTCCAAAGCTGAAGAAGAGCTTATGCCCGAAACGTCGATTCTCCTGCTCCTTGGATGCTGCCTGACCGGCTGCGCTTTTCCAGCAACACATTTTCAACCTATTCCTTTGGCATTTCGAGGAATGAGATATTCTCTCTTGGAAACATATTTAGTTCTTGTGTGGCGTGGAATGGTTCGTACAGAGAGGATATTTCCCCTCATAGGAGAATGTCCTCAGAGGGCAGACTGTCAGAATTACCGGTTTGATTTTAAAGAGAATCGATGAGGGACTTCTCTTAGATTGGGATGGCACTTTGGAACTCATTGACAGACAGAGCCATGGAGGAAGATTCTTTGTGCACATTTAAACTGACATCGAAAGTCTATTGATAAATGGCGAAAATAATGGCTCTGGGGAAAGGACAGAAAAGTGGAGTTGAAGGCAGTCAGGTCATCATGGCCTTACCGAAAGGTGAGGCATGTTCGAAGGTTTGTCGAAAATGTCCCTGTTTCCAGTTCCTGAGGCCTTATGCGTTCAACATCGTTGGCTAAGTCCAGTGATCATTGACCTAAATCAGAGCTGAATTCCCAGAATGACATGAGGAATGAAAAATTATTGTTAAATCATAGGTGGGTGGCACGGTGGCACAGTCGTTACCACTGCTGCCTCACAGCGCCAGCAATCCACGTGGAGTTTGCATGAGTTTGTTCTGGGGGCTCCGATTTCCTCCCACAGTCCAAAAATGTGCAGGTTAGCTGAATTGGACATGCTAAATTTTCTGTAGTGTTAGGTAAATATAGGGGGTTGGGTCTGTAAGGGATGCTCTTCAGAGGGTCAGTGTGGACTTGTTGGGCCGAACGGCCTGTTTCCACACTGTAAGTAATCTAATCATTTTTAGTTTGTGGATGTGGCTCTGAATAACATGCAGAAAACTGATACATATACCTATGGAACTTTGAGATAACGCCAGTGAAGTAAATTTTTGGATTTATTTGCTGATGCATGGAAATATAAACAAATATTTGAGCATACCTCTTATGGGATTAATGAGAATTGTGATTGAGAAAATAAAATGTTTGAAGAAGAAATTATTTAGTAGCATGATCAAGATCAATTGAAATTATGATGATAATTGAAGAGCGGTTCAGATTTAATCAGTTTGGTAGTTTTTAAACAAAATGTAATCGATTATTTTTTAATTCAACTGGCATTCCAATTACCAATGTGAGTATATGCAATATATGTTCGCTACTAATCTGTCTTTTCAGCAAGCCAACCCATGGAGACATACATTACTCCAGTATTCGTTGTCTGTGTCTGCTCCATGGTACTTGGTGTGAAGTGTCGATCGTAGTCTTTCAATATGATCACCACAACAGAATGCCACTTTTGTAACACTGAATGTCAGGAAACATTTGTGTCTATAAGCGGATGTTCTGAAAATAAACATCTTCACTCCACTGTCTTAAATGTCCAACGTGGACATTTGTATTTCAACAAAATTCAGGTGGAAAATGTGCATAAGTCCTCCTTCAGTCATTACCAAAGGATTTTTTTATGTATTTTGTAAATCACATTTCAAGACACTATTGACTGTTTGTTTTGATGAATGTCCTGTGACCAAATGCAATTCCTGTTTGTTTTTTTATTCAATTCCACCCATAAGTTGATGCGTTACTTTATGCAGTAAGGCATGATTTCATGCTTATTGAGACATAAATAAAAAAATGCTGTAAGTATTGCAAAAGCTTTCTGGGTTCCAAGTCTATTCCTCTAACTGTCATTACCACTGTTTTTTGTGTTATGCGCTGCTAGCCTGTTAACCGCACCACTGAAGCCATTCACACATTAGACATTGTTAATTGTTCATTCTAATGTTTAATTATCCCCATAAACACCACTGAGCTCAAGCTATTACTTTGTTACTCTATTTCCAGCAGCACGTTTAAAACCTTTTGGCACATTAGTTATCGAAAAAATGACCCTCATCACTGGATAAAATTTCCAATTTATTAAATTCAAAGTTCATTTGATTACATTCTCTACTTCACTTTCCAATCTACATGTAAGTCGCTGCTTCAAATTATTCACAACTGAATGAAAGTGATCATCCATGTCCTCTAAGGAAAACAGGGCCAATACTATTGGACACTCTGAATTAAAATCAAATCAATGAACCTCTGCAACATTTAGGTGAGCAGTAGGTGAAAATATTTTCTCTACTTCTCGATTCCCCTAAGGCAAAACAACATGGTGATATCCGATCTATCAATTCTGTTCGTGGATAACATTGATCATTCAGTACTCCTCTTTCTTTTCCACACAATGATCAATCTTCGAATTTTACTCATATGACAACTTATAAATCCAAACCAAATCCCAGTAATCCATTTCTAAATTGTGTACAATAAATGCACAAATGTGGAAAACCATACCTGGGTATAGTAATTCAGAGGTTGTTTTCGCAATCTCTCTCTCACTCTCTCTCTCTGTTTGTCTCTCTCCCTACCCCCTCCCCTTTCTCTCTCTCTCACACTCACTGGTAATTGTTCCATCTTGCTCTGTTTATATACTCGGATCAATTTTTCTTTCTGGTTTTCAGAATCATTGCTGCCTTTTATTCGTGTTCTTTCTAAATCGCCTACGAAAAGTTTTTTTTTCAGAATACCACAGTTGAGTGTCTAGGAAAAAGGACTTTTTTTAAAAAAAGAATCCACTGATCCTCGTGTCTATTACAGTTAGTTTACTTTTGATGATGTGGAATAATCTTGTGAAACGCTAGAACATAAACACTGCATAGGCGGGACATCTGGAACAAGAGCAGAAACAGTAGTCTGTTTCTACATAGGGAAACTGCAGCCTTCAGGACTCCATACCGAATTCAATTTATGTGGGTTCCAAACACATTCTTCCTTGTCAGTTATCTGCACACCTGTGCCTTACCTGTCATGGTATTGGCTATTACGTTTACTTCATAACATTCTTTACAATTTCTTCCACTAATGGTGTTTATTTTTTAAATTTAATTTCTCCTTTGCGGACATTTTCCATTCGTTTTGACAAACCAACTTTTTTTCACTTTCTCAGAGTTCTGTTTCTTGCTCTTCTGTCGACAGACCTGTTGTTCTCTTTCTGTCTGCGCTGTATACATGTTTCCTTACACATTCCGTTATTTCAGCAGAAATCTGACATTTATTCGGTACTATCACATCTGAAGAAGCGTCACTGCAGTGTAAATATTAAGATTGTTTTCTGTCCAAACATGCTGTCAAAACAGATGATTTTCTCTCGTAATTTATATTTTTTTCGTGACATTGCTGCATCAAGAGTTCAACAGATTCATTTGATCAATAGCATTTGGCGAGTATAATATCCAAGAGCTTAAGTGAATTAAAAAAAACCACTTATTAAATTCTTAATGCAGATGCATCATGTGATCGGAATGAGCAAATGGCTTCTCTAGAGGCAAAATAGGCTTAAATGTTTTGGTCACTATGATAGTACTGCCTCAGGTACTTATTCACTCATAATCAAAGTTATGGGTTACCTTGGTTTGGGAAAATGAAGGATACATTTAGGATCTTCCATTATTCGTCCTTGAATAATAACTGGGTGTAATAACATTACATTGGCCTCAGATTAGCCAAGCCCTGCCAGAACAACTTTAGGTTATGCATGGTCTTTCGATTATCAGTATATCAGCATCACATGTGATCAGCAAGCATCACTGAATGGAACACAAAAGTTTCATCTTATGTGATTTGTTGTAACAGTGAACTATTTCTTTTTAAACATGACAACTTGTGCGTGGGAAGAAGAAATAAAATTATATAGTTTCGCAAATTCAGAATCCGTTTATTGAAAAAAATGCTATTATATTTATAGCTTTTGATCTGTATTCGTTTCTATACTTGAGCACTGATAAAACATTAAATTGCAACGTAATAGCAAACGTCTGCATTAGCTGGCAGCTGCTGTATGCAATGGATAAATATCAAAAAAATAAATTAACTTTGTAAGTTCAGTCTAAAATGACTTGTGTGTTGAAAAAGGAACAGGTTGTCATGGTAACTATCATTATGACGTATTGCTGTCTGTTGCAAATCAGAAATACTCACAAACTTTCTAGCCAAGATGTCAAGCCAAATGGGAAAATAAGGCGAACTCATCGAATTTCTTTGGGAAGGTGCGATGCTAGGGTAAAGGTGTACTTAATAAATGAAAGCAAATTTTAATTTTTAAAGTCGGGGATGAGTTACTACATTTAAGTAACCACTCTGGAATGAGGGTTCTTCTGGCTGATTTAGCATTTTGAGTCCATCACATAACTCCGCGAAGTATGGTAAACTTTTGTACTTAACGATTCACAGTAAATTAATTATTGTTCCCAAAGGAACATTATTGAAGTACATTCATTATTTTTTGAAGAATGTTCAGTAGAACCTTGTCATTAGACATTCATTTCACCACTTAAAAAAGAACAAATATTGCCCAATGTCATAGCGTGAGATGAATTAAAGAATCCAGAATATTAGTCTGTGGTCTGGAACAATAATCCATCAATAACGCAACAAAGAAACTTCCTTTGTATTCATTCAAAGCCAAACATATCTTATTGTGATCGCTGCATTCATTGATATTGTCATTGAATCATAGCACTGGACAGCGAGGAAACAGCCCGTTCAGTCAAAGAGTCGATTCTCTACAGTGTGGGAACAGGTCCTTCAGGTCAACTGTGTATATCAACCCTTCGAAGATTAACCCACCCAGACCCATTCCTTTACCTTATTACTCCACATTTCCCCTGACTAATGCTCATAACCGACATATCTTTGAACACTGTGGGCAATTTGGCTCGGCCAATTCACCTAATGCACATCTTTGTCTGTGGAACGAAACCGGAGCAGCTGGAGGAATCCCACCCAGACACAGCTAGAATGTGCAAATTCCACACAGAGAGTAGCCCAAGGCTTGAAATGGACACGTGTCGCTGACGCTGTGCAACAGCAGTGCTAACCATTCAGTTACTGTGCCGTCTCAACTCGTATATGGCTACCCGACATCCTAAAATAACTTTGTTCCATTTCCCTTTATCTAGATGACTTTTACTTGTTGTCACTTTACCAGCCTTCGTAATTTACTCTGGATTCTCTTTCCATATGTACACCTGCTTATGTGTAAAAAGAATTGCTCCTTAGATCCCTTTTAAATCTTTACCCTCTCAGCTTAAATCTATGCCCTCCAGTTTTGGATCCACTACTCCAAGAACTTTAAAACCACTCAGTTTCACAAGAATTATGCCTCTTGCTAGAGACTTCTTTTGGAACTAACACAATCCTGTATGGCAAACTATTCTGTAACTGTCGTGGCGTTCATTGTAATAGGTTTTCAAAGTATAAATCGTGTTTGTTTGCCTGTCTCACTTGCCAAAGTAAAGTGAATACCTTCGCAGATGATAGTGAAGGCAGCTGATAGTAAGCAAAGATGTACAGATCAGAAAGGCATAGACAGAGGCGTACAGGTTGCATTGTCCAGGGCGTGCTCAAAGTTAGCGAAATGTTTGCAATGCCAGCTTGACTTTAGGTTAGAGAGCCCATTCATCCAACTAATAATGACAGGGAATAAGACGTTCCTGAATTTATTGTTGGGTGTGCTCAGGGTTTCAAACTGCTGGAAGATGTTGTAGAATATCTTTACCAGTGTGCGGTGATTTCTTGATAATGTCAGGAGCCTTTCTGTGGTACTGAATCATGTAAATGCAGTTCATGGATGGAAGCTTGTCTTCCGTGAATATCTGGGCTGTGCACACCATCTTCTGTAGATTTTATGATCAGCGGCACAGCAGTTGCCACACCAGGCTGTAAAGCACTTTTATAGTGGGCTTTCAATGTGGCATCTGTCCACATTCCTGAGACCGTAATGGACATGCTGAAGAAGGGGCATTGCGGTGCGTTTTTGACGATCACCTGAAGTGCGAAATTCAGGACAGATTGTTGTTTAACGTCCCTCCAAGAAACATCATGCTCTCCAAACTCTCCACTTCTGTTGATGTGGAATGGGCTTGTTCTCCTCTGTTCCAAATATCAATTATCATTTTTTTTTGTGTTGACGTTGCGAGAGATTTTGTTCTTATTGCATCGGAAAAGCGAGCTCAATATCTTCCTTCTGTGCTGAGATTCGTCCTTGTCACATATCCGTTAAACTATTTTGTTGTCGTCAGCTAAATTGCAGTTCATGCTCGTTTGGAATTTGTCAACATAGTCATTCGTGTAGAGGGAGTAGAGTTCGAGTCTGAGGACGCTTCCTTCGGGTTTACAGTGTTGTTTGTTATCATGGAGGAGGTGCAGTTACTTAGCCAATTTGAGGTCTGTGGTTCAGAAAGCTGAAGATGCATTTGAAGAGGTCAGAAACGACAGCAAGCTCACAGAGATTTAACAAAATTCTGGAGACAATAATGGTATTAATGGCAGAGCTGTAGGAAATGAGTAGGAATCTGACAAAGTTCTCCTTGTTGTCCAGATGTTCTCGGGATGACTGTTGGGCTAGAGATGTGACCTGTTAGGTTGGTCGGCGATTTGTAGGCAATTCCGGCAGCCTTGGAGATTAGAGTTGCTGGAGACAAGATGCAGCTTGTTGAAACTCTTCATGATTATTGAGGTCAATATAACTAGGCAGTAATCATTAAGGCAAATTGCATGTGCTTTCTTAGATATTAGGATAATGGTGCATCGGTGAAGCAGGTGGGTACTTTGGCTTCTCGGAGAAAGAGCTTGAAGATGTTGATGAATGCTTCCACCAGTTGGTCCGAATAGGATTACAACATCCGCCACGAACACCATCCGGGCTCATAAATGTGCTTGGGTTTGCTGCCAGGATATCCAATCTGATTTCGGATGTGGTATGTGCAGTTGGGGCTGTTGCTGAAGTTGTCACTGCATCACTGGCATTATGCTAAAACCAAACATAAAAAGTATCGAGCTTGTTGAGTAGGAATATATCATTGTCTGGTTTCTTGCTGTTGGAATCAACTAACCAATCCAGTTTCATGTAGAGTTTAGATGAGAGGCAAAGATTGATTTCTGCAATTTGAGTTTTAAGTAAGACAGTGTTCAATGGAGACAAATACTGCCCAGAGTAAACAGAAAAGCCAGCTCAGAGAAAAATTAAGTAACTGTGAAGGGTGTGAAAAAAGCTATTTGTCAGCAATCTGTGCCATGAGAAAAAAAATATGATTCTTACAAAAATTAAACCTAGCTATCTAAAGAGGAAAAGTCAGAATAACATTATAGTAACGGGTTTGCGAAATGCAGACAAGTGTCCAAATCACAGATCAGACAACAATGCAAAGTCCAAAGTTATTTACAATGAATTATTAAGAACAGCTAACAAAAGTAACGAAGGCAAAGCCGGCAAATGCATTAAATTAGAATAATTCATACTTATATGAAACGTGAAAAGGCTGTTTATGAGTACTACTGTCCTACTAAAGGCAGACAATGGAGATGTTCTCAGTGACCACGTGAAATAACATGTTTGCTGAACACTTATCGTGCTTGGGTATTGAGAGCATAAAAGGAGACTAGCTTGCCAGAAGTCGACCCCCTTTCTCGCCAATAGTTATTCAGAAAACCATGGATAGAATCTAAATGAAGTTTGCTTAATTGAATCATCAATAACGCAAATAATAATTGAACTGAAAATATGCTTCTAATTAAATAAAAACGATAAAACATGTTGCAATGTCATGTTTTTTTTCTAGATCTTAAAGAGCTGAAGGGTAGATTGGAAATGCCCGGTGAGTAAAAAGTGCTTTTCCACATCTAGTTCAGAAAATATGTTGTTGTTGCTTTAAATATATTTTTTATAAACATATCTAATAAAAAGGTTTTTTTTTACCTTCTTTTACAAAACATTTATATATAAAGAAAAAAAACGTCAGACCAGAAAAGAAGTACAAAGATCACAACAAACATATTGAATAAATATTAGCTTAACTTACATTCAAGTTACTTAATTTATATACTGTCAACTTACTTTTTTCTGTATTACTCATCAAAACTCCACTGACGCTGCCATCCCTGGGAGTAACCCAACCATGCCCAGACTCGTTTTCTTCCAACCTCCTCCTCCTCCGGGAGCCCCACGGGTGCCCATAAAGTTTCCCATAGCAATAGCACAGCCCTGAATAATATTGCCGACAAGTCTGTTTCAATGTAATTTTAAAAGGGCCGCCATGTCCTATAAAACTGTTTCGTGTTGTGTTGCAACAGATTTGTGAGGCAATCTTGGGGGAGAATCTCCATTACCAGTTTACACCACACTGTAAGACTTGACGTCCACTTCAGAAAAATGTTCGTCCTCGCGCAATTGGCAAAGATGTTACAGAGTCTCTTCCCATGTTCTCCCAGAGAGTGCAGGTTTGGCTGCCCCAAAAGAAGAATTACAGGGTCCACGTTCATTTCAATCCCCAGAATGCCTATTAACTCCCTTACTATAGCACTCTAATATCTTTGGATATTGTAACATAACCAATAACAATGTGTGAGACTGCCGATATAAATTTTACACTTAGAACATTCTGGGGACACGCCTCTCTTAAACTGAGCGACCGTTTCTGGTGTCATATGAGCCGTGTCTATGATCTTCAAGTGCATAAACTGTGCTGTGTTACATACGGAAAATTTCCTTGCATTCCCCTAGATATCTTCCCATATCTCCGGTGAAATGTCCTGTCCTAACTCGCGGTTCCACGTCCTACAGGGTCCTTCCATATTGCCCAGAGCACAGCCTCTCTGTAACTGACAGAACATAATAAGTAAAAGAGTACCCGTACACCAAAGTACCCTTTTCTCCACATCTGATTTATAACATTGGGCTCGGGGTGTGGTCTTCCTCTGTATCTGGAAGTATTGGAAAATGGCCTTAATGGATAACCCACATTTCTGACATAACTGACTGGATGGCTTCAGGACTCTCCATCAAACAAATCTCCCAAACATATAATTCCTTTCTCTTCCCTTAATCCTAACATTCATAGCATAGTGGTTCTCATTGTTTCCTAAGACCGCCAAGGTCCTGGATTCGATTGTTTGTGTGGAATGTGCCCATTCGCAACGTGTCTGCATGGGTTTCCTCCCGATACTCCGTATTCCTCCCATAATCCAAAGATGCGCAGGTTAGGTGAATTGGCAATGCTATATTGCCCATCATGATCAGGACTATGTAGGTGCGGTGCATCATTAAGGGTAAATGCACATAAAATAGTAGGGGAATGGCTCTGGGTGGGTGACTCTTCAGACAGTTGGTGTGGACTTTTTGGGCCAAATGGTCTATTTACATACTTTAAGGATTCGGTGATTATATGATTCATATGCTTCTACTTTGTCTTTCCAAATAACAGAACAATGCTTGACAGTGATATGTTGCACAATTTGCCCATAATGTTCAGGGATGCCAAGGTTAGGTGCATTATTCAGATTTAATTTAGGTCAACAATGTAGCACTATGGGTCTGCGTAGATTTCTCTTAGCAGGGTCAATGTAGACATGTTGGGCCAAATGTCATGTTTGCACACTGTAAGGGTACTGTGATTGTATGATTCAATGCATTTCAATGACTTGTTTCAATTTATGAAGGATACAAATGTGTGAAATGCATGGGTGAACGTAGTTTCTTAAGAAAATGAAGAGGAATTATCGTGGTATGCTTTTTTTTATTGCGACACCGTGTTACCTCCTCGGCTGAGGACGATTCGCTCGGAATGTTTGAATAAAATTTGTCATTAAGAAATGGACATTGAGAAAATTTTTAGCAACGTCCATGTATACGAGATTGAACTGTCAAATAAAAAAAAATAACAAAAGCCTCCATATTTATGATGGATATTTTGACATTATTTTACAATATATTATGTATATGCATTACATTAAGCAGGCAATTGCCACTTTTTCACATAAAAAAAAGTACGGTGAGGCAGCACTGCTAACCACTGAGCAACGGTTCAGCCCTTTTACGGATGAATGCTTTTCTTCAGATTGATCTCTTAAATGTTAAGACAGTCTTATGAGCAGAAATTGAAGGGCTGCACTCGTTTCATCATGTGTTTTGAGAATTTGGAGATTAGCTCAGGAAAACATGCAAACTATTGAAACACATAAGCAGAAAGGAGGAGAAAAGAAAATTAATAGTTTCCTTCAGCACTGGAACTAAGGAAACGCTGTATGTAAAGGGAACGTCTTGAGAATTATGAACCATGAAAAGAAGTATTTTCTATCTTGTTCGTCAATCTTTGGAATTATTTGTTTGTGGTCTTTTAGATCTGCAAATTCAGACATTTCATAAGGTTAGAGGGAGAGTGTTCATCTCGTGTTCAAACCGAAGATTTTGCCACAAAATTCAAATATGGCGTTGTGATTTCTCATATACCCCACCTTTAAATGATGCAGCAAACTCTAAAACATACACCTGATCTGAATATCCTATTATCTGCATTCATTTCTGATATAAAAAAAATACTTTTCATAATATACATATCCAAATTCACAATTTACCACATGATGACTCATTGAAAATCGGGGTATGAACTACAAAATAATACTGTTTGTTATTTCAAATTAAACCAAAACGCGTGTAGCAAACAAGGGAACTCTACAATTTCGAACAAAGAATGTATTTGTAGATAGATACTTAGAGAGATGGATAAACCGCAAGATATATAGATTGATGCACAGGTGGATATGTAGGTAGATAAACAGAGAAGATAGCTAGATACCTAGATAGATAGATAGATAGATAGATAGATAGATAGATAGATAGATAGATAGATAGATAGATAGATAGATAGATAGATAGATAGATAGATAGATAGATAGATAGATAGATAGATAGATAGATAAATAAATAGATAGATAAATAAATAGACAGACAGACAGATAGATAGATAGATACACGGATCGGTAAATTCTATGCAGACAAACTCACCCATTCACTGTCGGATGCACAAAACGGTGAGAATGATTATATGTTAAGAATTCTTTACATTTAAAAAAAATCAAACAACTGGACCACATACGGAATCTAACATCTGGGTTTCAGTGAAACATTGGCTATTTGTCTCCACTATGACTTACAATTTTGTATCTTGTCAGTATTCGACTCTCCTAGAAGTCGTTTTGTGAATATGTCGTTTGCTGAAATTTTAATGCTTGCACGTTAATTCATTGACAACGTCTCATGGAGTATATTTACCAGGACGTGTACAAATAAACGTGCTCGTGCCAAAATATCTTTATGAGCATTCGAAAAGAAACCAATGTAAACATTCTGTTCATTCTTGCAGTCCATTTTTTCAAAAATCAAAATCGCTGAAATCAATATATGTGCATGACAATTCTGATAATTAATCATTTGCTTTTGGAAACAGAAGGATCATTGTGTCTATGTTGTGCTGATGTTGGTCAGCGCTGTGTCCGTGTTCTGCATTCATTAACTGAGAAGCACAATTTTGCTTCAAAATCTGTCATGAATATTTGAGTACGCTTTCGAGAAGAAATGCTCTTCATTCTCATCAGGAACGTAAATGTCTTGTACTTATCCCATTCAATGTTCACTTGTGCATTTGTACCAGAGAGTGATAGTTGTTCAATCGGGATTCATGCAACGTGGAAATGTACCGTTCAATTCAACCAGTCCACAGTAACCAAGTTTGTCAACTGAACCTCTCTGCGCTTCGGTCATATTGGACCAAATCTTTCCTATTCATGTCCGTTAAACGCTGTAACTATGTATGCACTCGCCACTTTCTCTGGCATTTCATCACAACAAAATGTCCATGAAGAAAAAGTCGTTTTCACAGACTTATCGTGAGCCACTTTTATTGGTGTATTTCATATTAGTTAGCACCATTTCTGTACATGCTATAATCGGTGAAAAATGCAGTTCACATTCTTTATAAAAAAGCAGATCTTTGTATTTTCGTGCAACAGTGTAATCATCTCTTACCCTTGTTTTTGAAAGCACTGACATCCATTTGTGGCTTTTGTACTTACCCGTATGTTTCAGCAACAATATTATGATGAGTGCAATAAATTTAGAAACTATGTATAATGTTTATAATTTGCATTCATTAATCCAGTGATTGCAGGGGTAGCATTAATTGCACATCCCTAATTTCATTGAGAATGTACTGCAATGCTGAGTCCTGGATTTGCATTTCTATAAGTGGCTTTAAATCAAATGACAACAATACAAATTTTCATTTTTCATGCATTTCCTGAGTTGTTTATTTCATGCACCAAATGTGACAACCAGGAATGCATGGGCTTCAAAAGATATAGAAAGGTCCTTTTTTAAAAATCTGTTTATGTTTCTCTTTATTCACTGATGAACAAAGTTTCTGCACAAACCAAGCAAAATACGTGTTCAGAATAAAAATTTAAATTGCTTGAAATCCTCAGTAGTTCTGGCAGCATTGGTGTAGAGCAACTCAAGTTCACATTTCCCATCGAATGACCCTTCCTCAGAACTCAAAACTTGCATTCGTATCGTTTCGAAGTTTTCCTCCATGCGAATGCAGATGGAAATAAATTTTGCAAGCGTATTTGGGCAATCCTGTTGGGGTGGTTTGGAACAAAACATCAAATGGCATGTGCCTGCATATGCACGGATTCGTTTGGAGATTCCAATGTATTAGTAATTTATGTTGAAATTGTTTCAATTATTGGTTGATAGATTTTCCTGCCTTGCATAAAATTCTCTCTGAAACAATTCCTTCTGTACAAATGTCCATCAGGAGAAATTCATGCTGGACTTCATTTATTATTATTTGAGATAGTACCAAGGAAGCGGTTCCACATTTTGAACATAACTCTGCTTTTTAAAAACCTTATATTTTACTATTCAGGAAGGTCGGCCATGTGCCAATAATCAGGTCTTGCAAGTTGAAGGTTCTGAATTTACGATGGGGGCATCTCCGAATAGGTTTCGACCTGAGCCAATTCACATTCACGGTCCACTACTGTTACTTACGGTAATAGACAAAGAGAACCATGCTAGTCTTAAAATCGGAGAAACTATAAAACATAACATGCCTTGCGAGACTATTATTTATTCCACGCAAATAAATAAAACGTTTGTGTTACTTGCGTCCCACAATACATTCTTAGGTATAAGATAAGGGACATGATAATTGCATCGAAAATCATAAACATCATTGCAGAGTAGAAACTATTAAATAAACACGATGAAATTGAGCATTATGCAACTTATCTTCGCAACTTGAGAGAGCAAAATGTTTGACAAATATAGATAATATGGTTTCCTCAACAGATACTGAAATACAATTGAAAGAGCATGGTAATGAGCGTTTTAATATTCTCTGTATTGTATATCAAGAACTGTTGTTGACCTGTTTATACATGTGTATAATTTCTCATAGGGTTTAGACGTTTTGGAATAAGCACGTTATTTATTGTGTTCGAAAATTCTATAGGAATTTTTTATTAGCAGTTGCTATAGATTATGATTCTCACGTGCTCTTTTATGTGACAAAACTGGATGTATTACTTTATTTTACTGTAACAGAAAATGACGAAATAATTTGCAGTTTAGCTTGATGAGTATGTATATCTTTATCTGATATGTCATTACTTTCTTCTTAATTCAAAGATATACATGTTAGTTGTATTGGTCATGTTAAACTGTCCATAGCGCGGTGGGGTATATGAAGTAGAAGTGATTTAGCAAAGCTAAACCTGTATTCAAGGGGAAATGCATCATAGCTGGGTGTAGATGGGATGCTGTTTGTCGGATCAGTGTACACCGAATGGGCTGAATGCCCTGTCTCTTTAATTTGCAACACCTGTGTCATGAGGAAGCTGCACTTCTGGTGCAAACTAATCGTTTTTTTTTACTTGAAGCAAGGCCTGAGTGCTCCTTGATTCAAATCGACATGTTGTAAAATATAATGAACATTTGTTATCCACCTTTCTTGTTGAATCTGTTTTGCTTTTCGTATTCGTTGCCTGATGATCAAGGACACGGATGTCACATTGGACATTAATACATTCTTGCCACTTATTGATCATTCATCGATATGCATCACCTAGGATCTCACCAGATCTTTTTAACCCATTCCACTGATTTAAGTTTATCAATTTAAGATTTAAGTTGATTCATCATGACAGAGCACATTTCCACAAACCTTTGTTTCAGTTGCCATATCAGAAATATATAATCGGGACTCCACCTCCAATTCATCGATAAAGATTGTAAAGGCATCAGCAAGCACTGATCCTTTCGAGTTATATACACTTACTGTCGCTAATTTTTAATACCCTTTTGAACATCAAACCAAAATCCATGGAAATTATTTGTGGCTAATTCCTACTGATAACGTTGTCAAAAACCATCCAATTGCCATTCCAATCTTAATGTGATGACAGAGCTAAATAATAATCCAGCAGAAATTCAGACTGTCTATTTACCTTCCAGATGAACGAATGGGAGAACTTCAAAAAGATAGCAATGTGGAGACTAGCAATGTTAAGTACCTCCTTTGTGGTTCTGTACATAACTGTCAATAATTAACTACATAAACGCTATGTTATTAAATTCATTAGTATGCTTTAAATAAAAAAGACATTGAATTTTTTTTGGTAACTTCCCGTACAGATACAGCAGTAATTTCAATGCATTAAATCGAGAAATCTCGACATCAGAACGCTGAGCTGATACATAGCGCTTCACGACTGAATATTTCTTTGACAATTTTGACAAAAAAAAATGGTGACAGTGGACGATTGAATGAAATGAATACCATCTTCAATGTTTAGAAAATCACATTTTATGGCACTTTTTAAAAACTGTGAATGACACAAGCAGGGCATCCCCATTGACAAAAAATGCAAAGACACTAAGAGAAGTGGAGGAAAGTTTTACAAAGTGCACTGAAAGCTCCCAGTGGCGATCAGGAAGAAATGCATTGTCTGAGACCAACTCTATGAAGAAACGACAAAGGTACACCAGGCAAATGACGACTATGCACTAGTTTATTTGTTAACGTATTCCGTTGATGTATAATGTTAAAACAAATGCTTCTGTTGCGGGGAAAATGTTTGAGTCTATTATGAAGGAAGGAAAAAAATGGTATCTCGATAGAAATTCCACAGTTAGACAGACACAGCATGGGTTCATGCAGTGCAAGTCAAGTTTATGTAATTCTTCATAATTCTATGAAGACATTGCGAACAATGTAGACAACAAGGAAACAGTAGATGTGGTGTATCTAGATTTCGAAAACACATTCGACAAGGTTCCACACAAGAGGCTGCACATAATATAATGATGAAAGACGTACAAACAATGTTTTTGCATGTATAGATAGAGTTTCAACTATACAACAGAAGCAAGGAGTCGGCCTATATGAGTGCTATTATTGTTACAAACTCAATTATTCAAAATCTACATTGATAATTTATAGTTGGACATCCAGTTTCATGTGTCAACGTCTGTGGAAATTACTGGTATGAATTATAGCGCAAAATGTACACAGGAATGTGAAAACTTACAACAGAACATAGCTAGTTTAAGTGATTGGGAAATGTCTGTCAGATGGAGTGCAATTTTAATCAATGTGAAGTCACCCATGTCGGTCAGAATAATGGTTAAAATGGTTAATTGAATGGTTAAAAAAAACATGTAGCACACTGCTGTTCAGAGGGTTCCTTGGTGTCCTTGGACATAAATCAGAGCAGTTTAGTTTACAAGTGCAACGGATAATTAAGAAAGCAAATGGAATTTTATCCTACAATGCTAGTGGGATTAAGTTGAAAATCAGGAATGTTATGTTACATCTGGATCAGATGCTGATGAGGCAACACCTGGAACACTACGTGCAGTTTTATTTTTCTTACTTGGGAAAGCATATACTGGCATTAGAGGGAGATGTGCAGGAGGTACACTACTTTGATTCCGGAATTGAGTGGTTTGTCTTATGAGGATAAACTGAGTAGCCTGGGACTATATTCATTGAGAGTTCGAAACACGGGTTGGATCTTGCAGAAACTTTAAAAAATATGAAATGTGCTGATAAGATAGAAGTATTGATGATGTTTCCATTGACGGGGGAATCAGGGACAAGATGGCACACCATCAAAATTAGTGGGAACAGATTAAGGACAGAATTGAGACGGAATGTCTTCTTCCAAATAGTTGTGAATCTATGGAATTCCCTATCCAATTCAGTGATCGAGGCTTCTTCAATAATGTTTTTTGAAGCGAAGATAGATAATATATTGAACACTAAAGAAATTAAGTTTTATGGTGAGAGGGCGGTTAACTGGAGCTGAGGACATGAAAAGATCAGCCATGAACTTATTGTTTGGTGGAGAAGACTCAAGCGATCGGATGTCCGACTCCTACTCCGAGGAATTGTGTTCTTTTGTTCTTATGTTAAACGGGTCACAAATATCATCCGTTGAATGACATTTACAATGCGAAAACATTATATGATGAAGCTCGATATTTCATGGATAAACTGGATGATTAAATTTTTTAAAATAAAATCGAGCATTTTTGCCAATGGAAAAACAATGAACAGAGATAGAAAATCTATTCATAATATATTTAAAATGAAACAAAGGCACACAATTCTTCTTGAACGAGCTGTACTTTCTGTGAATACATACATCACATGAGAACTTGAAATTTTCTTCCAGTTACAATCGTATTTGGTTAGCAGTTTGAGTAATTTGCATGACATTAAAATAACGTGAATATATTCAAGAGCAGCAGTGGAAGAGGTGAGGTCTCCAGAATGAAGGTTAAAATGGTTACAGTGATAATATTGCGATACTGGAATTAAACAGATGAAAGTGAAACTACAGTATGAACTGGCTGTCACGGGGGCTGCCGGGTAATGCATGTACAATTCTAAATAGTTTCCTATGGATATGAATTGATTTTATTTCATATCATTCCTACATTCTTGCATCCCATTTCCGTTTAGGAAAGTGCTCACACTTTAAAATACTGATCAGTAGATCCGTTCTTCAAAGCTAAGTATAATCTCGTGCAATTCGATAATCTCGTGCAATTCTGATATTGTATTCAATACAGAATTTATTATTTTCCAATTCACATGGAAATGGTGTAATGGTAAATGAAGGCAGTGGATGCGTGTTCAGAAAATAAACAGCAACAGAAATTAATCGGGAAAGCCAGTTGCGTCATTAGTGAGGGAATTCCAGGACATGGCATCAGCGGCAGGAAGGAACAGTGATTGTAATTCAGAACGCTGAGTGGCTTGGAAGGAACTTGTAAGTTACTGTGTTCCCCTGCATCTTATGCCATTTTGCTTCCAGATGGAATTGGTTGTGATATTGGAAGGTTCTATCTGATGATCTTTGATGGATTTCTGCAGTTCAGCCAGCAGAGGGCAAACACCGAGGCACTGAATACCGGTGTGAAAAGAGTGAAAGCCTATGGAAGTTCTGGCAAAAAGAAATGAGTTGCTTCATAATGAATGGTGTCACCGCTTGTGCGTTTTGTTTAAACTGCTCCCATTCAGGCAAATGAGGATAAATCGATCACACACCTAACTTTGCCTCCTAGAAGATGGAAACCATTTAGGGAGTTTGGACTTGAGCTATGCTCTGCAGTATTCCTTGCCTCTGACATGTTATTGCTTTAATGTGGTCAGTTCGGTTGTATTTATACTTAATGACAACCCCCAGGTTGTCGATAGTGGAGGCTCACTAATTGCATCAACATTTATTGAGAAGAGGTATGGTTCAACTGTCCACTGTTCGTGATTGTCATGGCTTGCCAATTATGAAGGAAGAATGGAACTTGCCACTTTTCCGCCCATGCCTGGATATTGTCCAGATACGTTTTGCATTCAATCATGCACTGCTTCTGTATTGGAGTTGTCATGAATTCTGCTGAACATTGCGCACGCATCCATTTCTAACCTTATGGAGGGAAGGTCATTGAGGAAGCAGCTTAAGAGGATTGCACCTCAGACACTGCCCTGAGGAACTCCTGCACAGATGTAGTGCAGCCGATATTACTGACACATAGGAAACACAACTATTTTACTTTGTGCCATTCACGATTTCCACCAGCGCAACATTTAACTCTGATTCTTAAGGATTGCAGCTTTCCTGAGCTACTTCATACCACATTCCATCAAATGGATCCTGCATGTAAGGGGTTGTCACTCTCACATCACCTTATGAGATCAGCTATTTGTTTCCATTTATGAATCAACGCTGCAATCAGGTCAGTACCTGTATCACCGTGGAAAAAGCTAAACTAGGCATTACTGACCAGATTATTGCTGATCAGCTGCTACTCAATACTACCTTGGCAGCATTTTGCCTCATGTTCCTAATTTTTAGGCAGAGGATAGTGCAGCTGTAATTGGCTGTCTTGTATTTGAACTTGAATTTTTTGACATTAGTTAGATGCCAGTTTTGTATCTGTAAAGGAAGAGATTTGTTACGTGACGAGCAGCCTCTGAAGCTCAAGTCTTCATTACTGTTGAAGGATTGTTGCCAGACCCCAAAGCCTCTACCACATCCAATTTCTACAACTGTTTCTTAATTTCACATAAATTGATTTCGCTGAATACGAGTATCTGAAAAGTCAGGAACAGTTCAAAAGTGCAAAATTACTGATCCAATCTGCAAGTCTGGCTAACGACTGTTGCAAATACTTCATCCTTATCTTTCCCACTGATGTGCTGCCCCTTCCACGATCGAAGATGGGGATATTAGCAAAGCTTCCTTCGATTGTGAGATGTTCAATTATCCATCGCCATTCATAAATGGATGACACAGTACTGCAGAGCGAAGCTCTGATCTGCCGAATGGAGCATTGCTTCACTATGCATATCATTTGCGTCATATTGTTTTTCTCATGTAAGTAGTTCTATTGACAGATTCACCATTTTGCCACTTCAATTTTAGGTATGTCTGATGCTGCTTTTCGGTTGCCCTGCATTTTTCATTAAACAGCATTGATTCCCTGCTTTGGGATTAAAGGTTTTGGAGTGGTTATGGAGCCAAGGTGAGGAAAGGATTTGCTGGGACTGCAGATTGTGTTGGAGTACTGACAGCGTCCGATGAATGCCCAATTTGAAATTATTAGATTGGTTCGCATTCTGTGCCATTTAGGACAGTCATAGTGCCACACAACACAATGGAGCTTATTCTCGATTTGAAGTTGGGAATTTTATCCGAAAACTTCTGCGATGTTTATTTGTACTGCCACTGTTTTTAACAGGATTATCTGCAGGTGGTATTCTGCTACAAATGATGTTGAGTATTTTTGTTCCCGTGCTGATGGTTCTGTCAATTCCTGCTGGAGATACAGCCCAGCAGTTAATTGCTGTTAGACCCGTCCAGCTCGATCTGTAATACTGCTGCTAGTCTACTGTTGATAGTTGACATTTGTATTATTCACTCAGAATACATTTTTGTTACCTTGCCATCATCATTGTGCAAGTCCTCCATGTTGTCAAGGGAAGACAATACGTAGTAAAGAACAAGCAGTTTACTTTCCCACGTTTTAGCTGAAGCCACGGAACGTCATGGAATCCATAGCAAATTTTGAGCACTCGCAGGCAACTCCATTCACCTGTGTATCGCTTTGGAGCCATCTCTGCTGTGTCTGTCAGGTTGAGTTGAAGTGGGCATATTCAGAGGTAGTGGTAGCAATGTATGAGACTTTGCATGTAAATTATGGTTCTGCGAAAATGAATATGTCACGCTGATGCTTAATTCATATGTGAAATAACGCTAACAACTTCGGATCGCACTCACATTTTATTAAGGTCGGTTTTACGGGGTAGACAGGGCTTTTGTCGCCAATGTGTTTTCCGGTGTCTTTGTCAATGCCATGTGATCTGTCAGGGTTCCTTTCTTTTAGAACATGTATCATTCGTGTTAATGTGGCTTATTTGATAACACTTTAATGGAAATCACTTTCATAATTGCAAACTTTCCCATAGAGAAAGAAAATAGTGAATGTTCATCAGGTCTTTGTGAATATACTCAAAACATTCGTCATGGTGGACTCGTTAGCAGGGTGAGATCACATGAAATGCAGGGAGATCTACTCATTTGCATGCAAAACAGAGGATGGTGATGGAGTTTTTTTAATCAATTAGTGGCCTGCAATCAGCGGTGTGCAACAAGGATCGATGCTGGGTGCAGTACCTTTCATCAATTATATAAATGATTTTAGAAGGGAACATAGGAGGTATAGTTAGTAAGATGGCAGTTTGCAAGTGGCGCCAAAATTGGAGATGTGGCAGGCGGCGAAGAAGATTACCTTAAATTACAAGGGGATCTTGTTCAAACTGGACACTTAGTGGAAGATGAAGTTTAATTTAGATAAAAATGAGGCGCTGCATTTTGGAAAGACAAATCAGGGCATGACAAATACTTTAAATGGTAAGGTCGTAGGAGGTGTTGCTGAACAAAGAAACCTTGGAGTGCAGGTTCATAGTTCTTTGAAAGTACAGTCTCAGGTGGATGGAACAGCGAAGCAGTCGTTTGTTATGCTTGCCGTTATTGATGGCAGCATTGAGTATAGGAAGTGGGAGATCATGTTGTGGCTGCACTGGACCTTGGTGAGGCTACTTTTGGAACATTGTGTGTAATTTTAGTCTTCCGTTTTTTGGAAGAATGCTGTGTAGTTAAAAGATTTCAGCAATGACATACAAGAATGGTGTCAGGTTTGGAGGGCTTGAACTTAAGAGAGGTGCTGTATGGGCTGGCAGTGTTGCTCCTGGAACATTGGAGTGTGAGGGGAGAGAGGATAGAGTTTTTTTAAATCATGAGGGAAATGGATAGAACAAATCAATAAGGTATTTTACCAGCATTGGTGGAGTTTATAACTAGAGGGCATAGCTTTATGGTGAGGGGGAAAGATTTAAAAAGGACTGAAGGGGCAACGTTTTCACACACAGGGTGGTATATGTATGGAATGAGCTGCTGGAGGAAGTGGTGGAAGCTGGGACTACTTCAACAGTTAAAAGTCATCTGGATGGGTATATTAATAGGAAAGGTTTAGAGAGATTTGAACCTATCTGGTCGGCATGGACGAGTTGGCCAGAAGAGTCGGTTGCAATGTTGCGCATCTCTCTGAATCTATAACTCTATGACTGAATGTTTGAATGGCTTCTGAAATACAAACAAAAATGGTTAGCATTGTGTTGTGTTTTACTTCATGGTTTCCGTATTTAAACGTTGGGTACCCCTTGAGAGAAATAACGATATGGAATAATTTAATAAACCTGCTCCCAATGTGGACCCAAGCGCACTTAGTTCGGGCCAATTAATTCTCTCTGCTCAAATGGTTACATTTCTTGAATAAATAAATCAAACTTCAGGACTCGAATTTTAATGGAAGTTTGATGAGACTATTATTTATCTGTTATGGAGAAGAATTAACTTCGTCAAAGGATACTTCTCTTCAAAGAGGAATGTGTTTTCAGAAATTGCATTTTATTTATCGCCTAGTCTTTCTGAAGGAAGTTCACTGTAGTCGAAACTTAACTCTGTTTTGACTTCACAGCCTCTGTTCACAATGATACTTACTTTTAGTTTCGAATCTGCATCACTTCAGATCCCTGTTTTAGTTTCTTACATTTATTGCCATTCTCGTCAAAAGGAAGTAACTCAAAACTGAGTAAATGCTTTAATTAAGTTGAAGTTTTTGCATCTTATTTTTCCTTCCATTACAGAACTGAAAGAATGCAAAAGTCGTCTTCAAAAGAAAGGTAAGTGAAGAGAAACTCATTTTACAACTCATCAACATTTTGATTTATTTTCCCCCTTTTATCATACTGCTTTCTTTTTTTCTGTTTATTGTCAGTTTTTCAAATGTATGATTTGCTTGACCAATGCCATTTTCAAACCAAAACAAAAAAAAAGTGTAAACTTATTTTATGTACTGCAAAGTTCCATGGTACTCATGTATACCACAGAGACAACGAAACCATATCATACAAAGGCATAGACTGAAACAGTACACAACTGTCAGAAGAGGAATGGGTTACATTTACTGAATGAAACTAAAATAGTGCAGTCATGACTATCTAGGCGAAAGTGGGTACGAAAGTGGAGATTAAAGTCAACGTTAGAGTGACTGCTGGAAAAATAAAGCAGGTCAGGCAGCATTCGAGGATCAGTAAAATCGACATTTCGGGCAAAAAAACTTTTCATCAGCTCATTCCTGATAAAGAGTTTTTGCCCGATACGTTGATTTTCTTGCTCCTCAGTGCTCAGCCATGACTATCTGACAACTGTAAATAATCTTCTCAAATGCAAAGTTCATCACCAAGGTGAATCAGACAATATCCTGCAAAACTCAGATCTTTAATTGAACACGTAGATCCATGTCGTCTAGAAGTAATTATTTCCATTGAGTCCTTTCATTGCAATTAATATTTTCCCTCTGTTTAGGAAAATAAATACTGCTTTAACACAAAGCCTAATTGACTGGGACTTTTTTTATTTGAAGAGGTTAGGCGAGAGTTGAACATTGGATCCCACATGATTCCTTATTCAGTTTATGCGTTCCAATTACCCAGAAATTAAAACTCTAAGTGTAACAGGCCTTTGTATGGAATTCGTTGATAGAAGTATCTAATTTTACGTAACTTTGAAGGTAAACATTTCATATTCAAACATATGCTTAACAGTTATCCAGCAAAAGTCATAATGCTGTGATCTTACACTGATACTTAAGACGCTAATAAACTGAAGACATCGGAATATCACTTTTCATCGATAATAAAAATCTGAGTACTCATCAAACAGCACCATCACTACATCACATGCACCGTGAACAAAACACGTATGGATCATTACATCCAGCCAGACTACTGCTGAAGTGTGAGCATACATGCCCACAGCACTGGACACAGCAACACACAATAGTCGCTACTGCTATTCCAACACAAAAAAAACAACCACAATGAAATGACCATTCCAGATCTGATACTTTTTCAGAACCTCGTGAACCAGTCCTTATTGCCGACAACATACCAATACCATTGGTATGATCTGTTCAGAAGAGCATCTTTCATCCCTCTGGCCATAAGATAAACTTGCCAAACTCAAAAATGTCCTTTTACATAATAGTTGTAAATCTCCTACTTGTCCTTACGTTAATTCACAGACCTTCATTCACCGTTATACTCACTGGCTCCATGATACAATCTTACATTGGTGGACAGGACTTAACATTTGTTTACATTGGAATCATTTTGCAATGTCTGTGATGAGCACGTAAATGACCTTAGTTTCGATCGAAATAACCTCTTAATCATTGCATTACTCAGGACAGGTTAGATCCTCCAATTTCTCGACCAAACACTGCCAGAATTGAAACTCATATCCACTCCTAAAGCTGCTGGAATAAACAAGTATTACTGCCTGTTTCATTGTCCCCAGCACATGCCTTATGCACACATGTTGTTTTACTGTGACAAAATATATTTCCTACTGATGCCTGAAAGATTGCCATAAATGGTCATTAATTGCCCTGGGATCCTTCTTGTGTTTTGAATTGATCTAGTTTTGGTTCCTCTGATGGATGTGATCATTTGTGTGCCAGAAAGCAGGCAGGAAATCTGCAGTAGGAAATAATTTGACATCATGTTTTGCTCAATGCATTTGCTCATTATATTTACATGCAACTGACGTCTTCCCGGTCAATGTTGATACTGTCGCCAATGTGGACTTCATTTTGTATTCTTACCATGCATTTTATACTATTCAGAGTTCACTTACAGTCGTTTTCCAACAGGTCACATAGACAAAATGTAGCAATTCCCACTTCCTGTTCAATATGCTTTTTACTTATTATAATTTCCATCAATAAACCAGTCTCACGACAAAAGCCAGGAGAAGTAATTACACAAAGAAATATATTGTTTTGTTGATTTAACATTACCGTTCGAAGTAGGAAAAACAGAGTTAGACACATGTCGCTCAGTAAGCCTTCCAATCAATTCATCTAACAATTTTCTCCACTTAGATTTTGCCAGCAAAACGCCTTTCATGCCCATTGAAAGAATGGAAAGGGAGGAAAGAAGTTTCGGGAATCCAACAGATAAAGAAAATCAGTTATTATGGTTAATCTGTGCACCTCAGCAACCATTGAAATATTCGTAACATAAGGCCTTTCGTCTGTTTAATACCAACAATTAAGTAGCAATATATTTTCATGCTATTAGATGTTCAATTAGTTGCACAGAGTGCCAAAAAAGCATATTCGAGCCAAAGTCCACTGTCAGATAATAATCATCTGTAAAATGACTTCAGACTGAAAAGAGTTGAATCTCTAACATCCAAAATGCAGTGGAGGCAATCTCGCTTTTGATGTTCTGAGGAATTTTTGGTCAAGGAAGTGTTAATCGACGTGAAACATTAACTCTCATCTCTCTCCATCAGATGCTAACATATCTGTTAATCTTTTTCTGACAATTCCTATTTTTATTTGTAGCAGACATCTCGAAATATCACCCGTTAAGGTTTGCAAACACTGTAAAAGTGATATATGCAAAAGAAAGAATGGTAGTTTCTTGGAAAGCACGACACATTTCAGTAAAGTGTCAGAAATAACAAATTTCTTGTAAATTTATATGGTTCTGAAAGTTCAAAAGGATGAAGGAACTATTCATCTTCAGGTATTATTGACAAGGAAAATCACATACTAATAACCAACTTACATCGACATTGAATAATGTAAGGATCAGCTTATTTCTATTAATTTGTACCTACCAATAATGTTCAACAGATGACAGACTCTCTTTGAAGGAGGAAGGTACTTAGTTCACAATACTCTCAACGCCTTTCTCTGTTATAGTTGACTTCATTTCCATTGTACTAATTATAATCTCTTCATTGTCACATAATCTGAGAATAAGAGAGTTAATGCATTATTGATGATGTTCCTTCCATAATAACTCTATCTATTCTCTAACCATTTCAAATCATTCAAAATTATTGCATACTCCTGTAATGCTTCCGAGTGTATTTTTTGTATTGCAAGTGATCATTCATAATCCTCATGATCCCTCACGTTAAATGAGGTTCATCTACAGTAACTGATGTGTTGCCTTCACATATTAACTGAAGGTATGCAAAAAGAATATGTTCTCTTAACACTATGCTCTCTTGCGAAATGTACAAAATAAACTGTATCAGAATGTTAGATGTGGACTCACGATAACTGATAGCTATCCACGCAATTTTGAATGAGTTTTAAATTAAATTTTCTTTTAATATGACGTTGTCAGATTTGAAAATTTGCAAATCGAAAATGTTAAAAAAGAAATACTGCGCCGCAATCTACGGTTGTGATTTTGCAAATTCACATTGATCTGCTGTTACCACTGCTGTACAGTGAGAGCAGAATCACCTTTGTTTACTTTACAAACTTACCAGATTTATTTTCGGTCATCTTCCTGTTCGCAAAATTGTTCATCAAGGCCAGTTACACAGACAAGCAAAATCATTGCATCTTTGATATAGAGTCATTGGTGTCCTTCTGTTTTGCAGCACGTCTGACTGTCTTGGCTCTTTGCATTGAAAAAATTCGATAAATTAAGCCAAATGACAGTGACTTTCTACTCCTTCGGAATTTTTCTTAAAATGCTCTAATTATTATCAATATATGGCTCCAATATACCTGTGTTTATGATTGATTCCTGTTTGCAGCTGAACATGACGTGATTGTGCCCTGCCACCTCGTCAGCTGAATTAATTAGATTAGATTAGATTAGATTACTTACAGTGTGGAAACAGGCCCTTCGGCCCAACAAGTCCACACCGCCCCGCCGAAGCGTTACCCACCCACCCACACTATGGGCAATTTAGCATGGCCAATTCACCTGGCCTGCACATCTTTGGACTGTGGGAGGAAACCGGAGCACCCGGAGGAAACCCACGCAGACACGGGGAGAACGTGCAATCTCCACACAGTCAGTCGCCTGAGGCGATAATTGAACCTGGGTCTCAGGCGCTGTGAGGCAGCAGTGCTAACCACTGTGCCACTGTGCCACCGTGCCGCCCACAATTATTTGCAACATCTTACTTAAGTCTCAGTGAACCCTATTGCCTTCTGAAAAGTTGAATACACTTGTTTGCAAGTCAAAGCCTATCTTACCCTTGATATTGCTTAAGAAAATAGCTGCCAATTGCTTTGAAAAATTACCTAGCTGTTGAGAATTCTAGTTCACATGTGTTTATTGTGCTTCAAACAACCATGATTCTTCCCGTGGAAGTAATTAAAGTACGCCTGGAAATTGCATCTATCACTGTTTTTTTTTTCAATAGAAAATTTGCAGCGATTGTGGATCAATCGATAATATAATTTTGGTGATCAATCATATTTGCTTAAAAGAAAGAACGAGGAATCACAGTGTTGAAGATTGTCAGATGATTGCATTTAATAGTGAGACATTGGATAGTTGACATAAATGTGTAACACATTCAAAATTCCAAACTATTGTGTACTTTAAAAAAATTATTGCTCAAATAGGTTATATTTTAACGTTACTAATCATGATCTTCGATTGTTGTCGTTCAACTTCCTTAAAGAGTGTAACAAATTTGCTCATGCTGTGTTTTCTTATTACAACCCAATATCCTTAACAAGAAAATTTTGTCAGACATGACCTTGGTATTCAACTCAGCGATCCATATATTATTAATTGACTGCAATGCAATCAGTCATTTTGTGCGAAATTGACTCAGCACATTAAACATTTTACTTTCAATTCATTTATTTTTTTATTAATTGTGTTTAGTCCCAATGCCGTAAAAATAATCAGTCCAAACAATTGACACTTTGCACGCACACACACAAACATAAAAATGTTCTCCATTCCCCTCCCCCAATACCACCCTGCCCCCACCCACACCATGCAGATTGGATTGCACACATTCACACACACACACACACATCAATTGAGTCAATGACCCTCTTGTTCATAGAAATGCACTTTTGTTGCTTTTGTAATTGCTTTAATTTGATCACTACCTTTCATCTTCGTTGGCATTATTTGGGTTACATTGTACAGCATTAATCCTTAGATTATGTTCAATCCTGCTGAATATAATATTTCAACACTTTGAGCAGAGGTTGTTTTTGCCAATAATAAGTTCAAGTTCGAGAAATCACCAGTGACATTTGCAGTGAATGTTTAGGTGTATGTAATTTTGAACTGTCGAAATTGCACAAACGATGTACTTGAGTATAAACAGAGGATATAAGAAGACTTATCAAACGTAAGAAACATGTTTGATTAATTCCCAATTTAAAGTGAAGCCATTAAAACGACGATGTGTAGTGGTAGATTTTGCTATTTTATTAATGTTTCTTTCATAGTTATTAGTGATGGTCATTGTTGGCTTAACTTGAACTTTTTGTGGCAGTTTGTTTCAGGAGCATGATTCATTCATACATTAACTACGCAAGTTTTACAATAATTAATTTGAAAATTGAAATAACTTGCAGTTAAATCATGATTTGTTTTATAAGAGAACAAGTACCGTGACTCCGACTCCCAACATTTGGCTTGTCACTCATGAAAGCCGATGCAATGATACTTTTTGCTTCCATCATAAAGTGACATGCTATATCGTAACTTCATGTGGGTTGGGCATCGTGTAATTCAAGCATTCTATTCTCAGTATCATAGTTCTGTGCATTATTGTACTCGGTCCTGTTTAATAATACATTTCTAACATTAGAGAAATAAAATTCTGCAAAATAAATCAAATCTAGCCTTACCAAGACTTGTACAGCTTTAACGTGACGTGTGAATGATTGTAATAAATCTCTGACAAATGAAGAGAGGCATATTAAATGTTTTCTTCACTATCCGTCCTATATAAGATATACTTTTTAAGGAATGATGTACCTGAATCTGTGTCTGACAATTGTCCCTTATCCAAACATTAATTGTGCAAGTCCTGCCTGGAGGGACACCCCAAAATTCACCATCCCTCATTTACCTACATCTGCGATTCCATGGCCCAGTGGACCAGATTATCAAAATCTCTACCGTCACTTATGTTTTGATCTCTGGCATCTATTATTTCTGACTCTTTGAAGTCATTGCTTTTATCTGGAATGAGCTCATTCCTGAAGAAAGGCTTATGCCCAAAGCTTCGATTCTCCTGCTCCTCGGATGCTGCCTGGCCTGCTGTGTTTTTCCAGCACCACATTTTTCAACTTTGTCTCCAGCGTCTGCAGTCCTCCCTTTCTCCATATTATATTTTGTGTCACAAAAGGCAAAATTGTCTTCACTCTTCCGGTTAATGGTACTTGACTGCATCCTTTGAGTTGCTACAACTTAGCAATGAGAACTGCTTGTTCCCCCTTCTCAATACAATCTTCGAAATGTGGAATTGGATATGAGTCACACCGTGCAACTGCACTCATTTGGTCTAGGCCTCTCGAAATCGTGGAGTGCCATTTGGTTTTGGTATCATGGCGATGGGTGAGCGCATTTTGATTATGATGTCTTTGAGCATGTGTTCAATCTCATTTTGAACAACTGCCAAATTCAGAGGGTTATATCTATAACTATTTTGCGTAATTAGACCTGCATTTCCTATATCTGCATTTCCTACATCCGCATTATGGTTAATTACATTAGTATTTCTCATCTTATCTCCGCATATATCCCAACACAATAGCAATGACATGTTCAGGTCATTTTGATTTTTCTGTGCACTGGAACTGAATAATTTATCACAATTTTTGAGAATCCCTTCATTGTCAAATTTAAGTTGAGGAACGTACAAATCTGAATACTGTTTTCTTCCTTATTCACACTCAGCAATGCGTATTGAAGTTGCTGGCTTTTTTCCACCCTGAGATTTTCCAAAATGTTACCAATTTTGCAACTTCTGGCATAAATCAACTCCATCCTTATGCTGTCCAGGTAAGTAAATTTTTATTTGCATTTTGGATTGTGTTTCTCATACTCACATATGACCTCCAAATGGTAATAATTATCCAACCCGCAGCACGTCCTTTTCATAAACTGTAAGGAATACAAGTTGATGAACATCTACCCATTTCTCATCCGCCTGAACATGTAATCTTATCATTGTCAGGATATCTTTATTTAAGATAGGATCATTCTCGAACACTTAAATTCTATTCACTGTATGCTTTTTGAGAAAATTGCTTATGTTTTTCATCTTTCTGAAGTAGTTATGTTCTTTACTCTAAAATAGAAATATCAACTTTGTTCTTCACCTGTTCTTTTGTTTCTGAGATTTAATTAAGCGTGGTCCCTGATAATGGTACTTCAACCTCCACTTTTTTATTATTTATTTTTTCCACCAGCTTCTTTATGAAACTTTGCGAACTTGTCATCACACAATCGGGAAAAATACCTGGATGAACGTCCTATAAACCCTCCGTTTTTCACTGGACTTTTTACCTCAGTAGGCAGTAATCCTATTTGTGATTCAGCCGTATCATTTACAAGGAAAAATTGTATTCCTGGAGATGAGAGTTGCTCCTGATCTGCTGTCACTTGTTCGCATTTCTTCACTGGACACCCCAAACTCACTTTAGGTAATGGAGAACATTTCGTGTCACAATGGATAGATTTTTTTTTCCCTCTGTCAATAACGTGCTTCTGAATGATACATATCCCATGCCTCAACAGGAAAGATTGACATGCTCCTGGGTCTCTTAATTTACAATTTATTTTGCCTGATTCTGGCATATATGGGCACATCTCATCATCAGAGTTAAAAGATTAACTAGGATGAAGAACATTATTCTCAACCAAACTCCGACTAAGGTGTACACTTGGATGCATCCTTTCCGCCTCGATTGTCCTTTCCTTTACCACGTCAAAACAATCACTGGCCTGTCCCTCTTTCCTACAACCGTCTTTGCAGTGCATTTATTTTCAAAACAACCAACGCTGTGACTTTATGTTGCCTACATTATTGCAGTGAAAAAAAAAACACGAGCTTTACTTTCTTCTTTTAACCCTCATGGATTAACTTTTTACCCTGTGGTAAACTACCTTCATTAATTTTGATGTGATATCATTTATCTTCCGACTTGAAGATTTCTTTTTCTCCTATCTCTATCCAGATTAAAAGTGCTGTCGGAAGCGAAATTTGATTTATGAAGCAACTCGCAATCATTAGCTATTTCAGCTGATAAACTTGTATCTTGCAATCTGTGCTTTTCCATGTGAGCCTTCATTAGTAAGGGAAGTGAATATTTGAACTACCAACAAATACTCATATATTCTTTCAGTCCCGAACAACTCTCAGTGACCGACAAAGGCATTAATACACAAGGACTGAATTGAGCCTCTGAAACAAAAGACACTGGCAGCTGCCACTTTCTTTTTTGTGCCCAAATTTGCGAAACCCAACTTGGAATATCGATTTCGACCCTGGCAAGAGCTCACATTCTGTTATGAACGAGACCAGACCCCCCCCCACCCCCACCACAAAAAAATTAACAATATTGTCGCCTGCACCCTATCATTAAATGATCTTCAATGTACAATGTATAGGTTTCAGGTGGGATACGATTGGTGAAACTACTCGCCATGAAGAAAGGCACACTTTATTTCAATATTATAGTCAAATTACAAACAAAACGAAGAGGAGTTTAGAATAACCTAACTATTGGAAAACTTAACTGAATAATAGATAAAGTACCTACACATAATCTACTGTTGCAATCGACTAACTTTTCATATCCCTCATCAAAAATGTAAAATCAGAAATAGTTGCTAACATGCAATTCTTAAATGAAGGAGAAAGCAATATCAGGAGAGATTTCGGACAAGATGGCAGCTAGGAATCATTGGCCAATACTTGGAGCTTTTCTGGGATCCCAAATATCTTCTGACTGCTAAATCTATACAAAATGTAAACGAGAGAACGTGTTCTATGAGAACTGGCCACTTCTATTCACGTTTCTTCCATTGATCCAGCATTTAATTTTTAAAGAAGTGCCAATAAGTGGTTTAGTTTGGACGTCTGCAAAAGCCTCTGTCTGTAAAGTCTCTCTTCGGAAAAGACAGAGGATCAAATATCCTTTCTGAAAGTGACAGATTTTCAAAAATAGCTATGATATACCAATAACACTTTCACATCTATGCCCTTACCTGCCAAGCTTCTTGCATTGAAATACATGAAATTTAATTTATTAGTCTCCCTCGCTCTCTGCATGCTCTTGCCTGACTTGTCACTTTTACTTACTCTCTTGAACTTTGTATCAGCGTGTACATTCTCTGTTGCTTCAATACTGCTTAGGGTCCCACACCACTGTAAGAATACCTTAAGGAGTCCAAAGCGGTGTAGCAAATCTTACTGTCAGATATTGATCACCCCACATCAAGAACAATTTCCTTGAAGGAAAGCGAAATCATTTCTTGCAAAAGTGTTAGTGTTCGCAAACATTGCACTTCCTGGACACAAAATTTCAAATGTTTATCAATTCACTTCAAAGAAAAACACGTATCGTGAATAGAACCACTAAGCATTCTGTGAAATAATATGAGAGGGCAAAAAATTCCAGGCAAATGATTTAAAAATATAGAACATTTACATTGCTTTTCTCAGGTAGAGTATACGTTATCTGGATAAATGAGACATATTGATTTAAATGATGCTGGAAACATCAAAGCAGAAGACCATTACATTCAGAATATCTTTCCCCACCGATTTTAAATTTCTCAGCTTTTATGCAACACATCCCAAACCTCCAGCCTTCCTGGGACTTATGCAAATCCCAAGTAAATCATTCAGTCCAGAAAACGAAAATCCTTTGTGAACTTATGAATGTTTTAAACAATAGGGAGTTGCCAACATATGTGGAATTTCTGAGCTTGAAAAGAATCGGATTTTTTTATTAATGGATGTTCATTTTAAACTCAGATGAAAGTGAAAACAACTTTTTACTAAAAGCAAAAACCATAGGTATCTTTCTGATTTCGGAGATGAGAGTCTTTTACAAAGAATAAGGTATCATGTGGTTTGGCATAAGTTGAAAGTTACAGTTCGGAATATTTTAGCAACAGGAGCTTTGTTTGTTCGTTGACTAAGTTTTACTTCATCTTGCTGAGTGACGATAATTTTCATGACAAGTTCAGCTTTTGAATGACAGCTCAAGGGCTGGGGGATAGACTTGTCCTTTTTTTCTTTCATGTTCTAATGTCCTTGTAGGTACGATGCATAAAGTCCTGAATAAATGGGTAACCCAGGAAAAAAAAAGTCATAATTTCCGTTTTCATTGTATTCAAATATGGAGCTGTTGGAAGAGTAGACTTCAAATTTCAGATATTTTGTTTGTTAGAATGCAATTGAAGGTCTGGTACTGATTAAAGCCAGAGATTCAAAAGCGTCCGAAAGACTTATATTGTTCTAATTTATGTTAAATCATAGTTCTTTAAATGAAGGTTAATTTACTGAACGCAATTAAGTTATATATTGTACATACCAAGTCAATCTCGAGATTTTCTTTGAAATTCTGGCAAAATGAGTGTGGAAATTTGCCGCTTGGTCATTATAATGTGCGTGTAGCCCTGAAAAGCATTGGATAATTGTCACAGGGTAGATTCGTGAACAACTTATGAATGCTTTAAACAATAGGGCGTTGCCAACATATGTGGAATTTCTGGGCTTGAAAAGAATCAGATTTTCTATTAGTGGATTTTCGTTAGTTACTTTAAGGCTTTACTGAAGGTGCACTTAATGATTTTCTGGTCCACTGCTATTATTGACGTAATTGTGCTTTAAAAAAACATGGTGCATAATGTATACTCTAAATGTTGCATATGATAAGAAAATAAAAACTTATCGTGAATGCTGTTGATATTCGGGTTGATATCAAAAGGGCAGAAATTGTGGATGGTTGAAAACACACGTAAAAATATGCAAAAAATTTTTAAAAACTCAGTTAAGACAATTATTGGTGAGCAGTGAGACTTCTCTTTCTAAATGCAAAGAGAAAGTGCTGAACATTCAATCATTTTAGAGTTGTTTAAAAGGTTCTAATTAAAGTCAACATCACCAGTGAGAGTAATAATAGGCATTCAGACTGGGGGGAAATAGTTTGGAAAAGTATTATGAGAACTTTTTTTAGCCTGCATTTCATGTATTGATTTATTAATGGTAGCATGCTTCAGAGTATTTGCGAAGGCGTGATTTGTTTTGAGAAGAAAACAACTTGCCTGGTGGGTTGAACATTGAGCGAAGTGCAAATTAATCAAATGGGTCATTTCTGAAAACAGTGTGTGGGACATTTTTTTTTCTCTGGCAACACGAACAAAGAAGTCATTCAGTACTGCTTCTGAAATGTTCTACAATGAGAGATTACAAATGGTCCAATCTCACAAGTAGGCAGGTTTATGGATAGTTCGAGGACATAGTCTAAACAAAACAGAGACGTATTTGCCGTGCCAAGAAGTCCATTTTTCGCATCGAGATCATTACTTCCCCAAAATGACCCGAACCCCGTACACCAACGTGGTCACTCATCCTAAAGATATTTTCATTAGATGCAGAATTGTTTGATGTTTCGATTCTACAAAATATTCTGGTATTCTATCCAACATCAGCCGCTAAGTATGAAAGTGGAATGAAACAGAAGGGGAAAAAAAGTTCTGTCTAACTTACTTTAATATTTCGTTTTAGTAATACAAGATTTGAAGAAAAAGTTGGATGATTATGGTAACATTGTTTAAATACGTTTGATTATTCCTTATTATTTTAAAACTATTGAAAAAGCTTCGCAAATTAACAATGTGAAAGACAGGCCAGAGACGACCAAATAAATGTTCTTGCATACTATTTCTGTGCTGGCAAAACCTGGGTTTACAGGATATGGTAAGGTCTAAGTACTTGCAGTAATTTTGTAAAAAGACAAAATGCAACCAGATCTGACACGAGAACATATGATGCGTCATCATCAGATGACCCTTTGACATGCAATAAAAATTCCAACATTGCTCCCCAAACTTGATGCGATTTCGAATATTTTCATCTTGCATTAATAAGAATTACGATGTAAAAATAAATTGGTAAATAAAAATTCATCATTTCAAACAAACAGCTCTGGATTGGATCGACCATAGTTTGCATGAGGTCCAAGTATATCATTAAAACACCAATGCGAATTCTCAGAATACGCAGGTAGATTTTGGTGGTCAGGAAAAAAAAATACAACGTGGAACGTTCAATATATTTAAACGGTTTGATTCGCCTACACAACATATGCTCCTGAGTAATTATATGTATCAATTCCAGAATACACAAATGCATGAACTGTGTTCCCAGCTGATGCTCGTGGAAGTCACAGAATCCTTACAGTATGGAAACAAGCTATTTGGTCAAACAAGTCCACACCAACTTTGGGAAGAGTAACCAACCCAGACTCATACACCTACAGTTAACCCTGACTAATGCATGTCACTGACACATCCCTGACGACTATAAGCAACTTAGCGTCGCCAGTTCCCCTAACCTGCATACCTTTTGGTTGCCGGACAAAACAGTAGCACCAGGGTAAATCTACACAGACATGGGAAGAATGCGCAATCTCAACACAGTTGGCCAAAGATGTAATCGAACTTTGGCTACTGGCGCTGTGAAGCAGGAGTTTCCCCTGGAAAAGTTGCACTGAGTCAATAATAGTAAATAAAAACTTTCTAATGGGAGAGTAACATCCTGTAAATAAACTTGTGGTAAGTGCAAAACACGTAAAAATGTTTGCTGCCCTGAGGTTTTCCATGACTTTTGTAGTCATAGAGTCATAGAGATGTACAGCAAACCTTGGGTTCAAGTCCCATCTGCCCAAGACGTCTGTTAAAGCAGATTTCTGCGAATTGATTGCAACATATCTCCAAAAGACGCGTTTATTTCTTCAGTAAGCATGTGGATGGCCTTTAAGCATGATTCAATCATGATCAATTTCACAGGAGATTATTTGATATTTTATTAATCGATTATTACACGTGTGATTCTATTCCAGTATTATGTTAGTTATGAAAACAGCATATTTGAAGCTTGAAATAAAACAAAATGTTCAATTATCCAATAGTATTTGGTAGAGATCCACTTGTGCTCAAACAGCTTCAAACAGCAAAGTCCAATGACGTGCATCATCTTTTTGATCATATTCTACAGTGAGAAATAATTAATTGAATAACGTGTGCTATGCCAGAAGTTACAGTTGAAAGCAGTATCACGGCAATAGCCAGGTTGCAGTACATTCATTTGCACGTACTGCAACATTTATACACAAATAGTCAGGGATTGTACACCTGGGCAAAACAAGAAGTGAATGCTGTCCAAATTTGTTTTCGTTTTTAAAAATAAATCTGTGTCCTAATTCTGATAAGGACAATACAATAAGATGCGACTTTTATTCTCCTGTATTTTATTTAGCGAATTTTGTTTTCTTTTCCAATGAAGTATTTAAGTGCAAGTGAAGTACATTTTGGCAAAAACGCTTGCGTCAACACCATCAAAACGCTGGTGCTTCTATTAACAGCAAAATAGATTGTCAATACTCAATTGGTGTAAGAGTGATGGAGGTCATGACGAAACAGTAGAAGGCATACCATAAACGAGACATCAGACAAGCGATTGACGAAGAAATTTTGCTTACATTCTTATCATGCCTGCTTCTCCTTGCCGCATACTGCAGAGCAGGTTAATGTGGCACAAAATCACATGATTCTTTTTCAGAATTCTGCAGACTGCACGTGTAGTAACATGACTAGTTAGTGTCAATTAATCGTTATCTCAACATGGAGATTTCATAACTATCTGAAAATTAGATGAAATTGATTAGTTTCTTCAATGTCCGAGTCTGCAATAGATACAGCCACGATTCAACAATATTGCCAGTTTGTCGATCAAAGTTGAACATTTTCTGCTGTCGTTTCAATCATTACAAAGACTGAAATGTACTTTTTAAAGCAATTTGATATGAGGAATTAAACTCATCTATTTTATCATGAACAATGCAGAATGAAGAATAGCACACACAAAAAAGCTTTGAATAGTTTCTAAGCTCAGCTGGTTTATTCACTGTGCATTTAGTTCTAAGCTAACTCTTGTTGGTGGTGAGTCAGACGATAGTTTCCGTAAAGTATTTAGGCAAAAAATACTTTCAGCAGATGGAAGGAATGCAAATTCTTCAGATAAAATAGTTTTCATATCAATGTCTATTTCTCAAATGATAAAGGTTTTAGGAAAAATTCTGCCATTAATATCTAAATGTGTAGGGTGTCTGTGGAATATTGGCAACCTGATTTTTTTTTAACCATACTGAACAGCCTGTTAACAAGAAATTAAACTTAATTTTGCATTATTTGGAACAGCACAGACACAGAAAAGGAAGAAAAGGCGTACGTACTTTGCAATAAATATCCAAGAACGGAACTTTTTCACATGTCAAAGAACATTCCCTTTAAATATAAAAGACAAGGAATAGTGCAGTAATCAGCAATCAACGACTTTAATCTTTGTTTTCAACGAACTTTTCAGCTGATTCAGTGGAATGTCGAGAAGTTGGTAAGTTGAACCCTATGTAATGCCTAGTACTAACTGGTGACATTTAAAATAAAGAGATGCCACCTTCACTCGAACTCACAAATGAGAAAATATTACATTCAATTTACCACGTACATCCAGTCTAAACATTATGACATTGGCATATACATTACTGGTGAGACATTTATATAAAACTGCATAGAATTAAAAGATAAAGACCATTAAATTTAGCGAAGGTTTGAAGTTTCTCAAGCATATGAAACTAATTTTAATCAGATTGTTCTAAATGTATTTTGACATTAACACTCTAAGCTTTCCCTTATTCGCAACACATTTTTAACCTATCCAATTTTCAACAATGAAAGCAAACATCTGCTAATGAATCAACATTTTTGTAAGCCAGAAGGAAAGAGAAATAATGTGAAATGAGAATATAATTAAAGTTTTTTCCATATTCATTCAAATTGATCCAGACCTAATGCAAGAAACCAGGATGGAATGCGTCCGGGTTTTCCACCTGAAATGAAGCAGTTTAATTTGAAGCGATCACATCAACGTAGGTTTCTTAATTAAATCACTTTTACTTATACTTCATTTTCCTGTCTCATATCCAAAGAGCTCGCATTCATCTTTACATGTGTTACTAATTGTTCACCAGGATTTTGTGACATGATTCCGAATGTCACAGAGACATCTGGAGATGGACATTTGGCGAATTCAAGCAATGTCTGAAGACGCATGCAGTCCAGCAAACAGCAGCCTGTAGTTTTTCTTATTTATATACTTTTTTTTAAATGCCACTAATGTGGAGTTTCCAAAAGTTTTCTAAAACTATTTTAAAGATATACTTTGCACCATACTTCCATTCACGCAAAATAGAGTTAGTAGCAAACAATTAACACACGGAATACTCACAACGCATCACAACACATTGTTGCCGCATTAATTGGTTACTAAATATCAGAACGAAAAGTTGATTGAGTTCGAGGTTTGCTCAGTCTCAATTTGCTCACATTGTGTCTTTTGACTATTAGGTGAGTAGAAGCAATGGTAAAGTAGATTACGTATTCACTTAGAAATGCAGGAGAACATACCACTGCTCATCAATCACAATTCAGCATACTTGGTAAATCAGTTGTCTTTGAAACACAGAGATATACAGCTGTTAGCAACATTCAATTAAGATGCAACATGTTCCCTTCAATGTGCCAGCTTTAATTTTGTCTTAATGAATTTGATATCACTGCAGGGGTGTGGTGCAAGTTGCCCTAAATCTGTAAAATTATTGCTGACATCAAAGCTATCTGCCCCACACCATCTTAAAGCACCTTTATTTTTTTAAAAAGAAAAAGTCGTTGATAAATACTTTTCAAACATTTCATTGGCTCTGTCACACTTACTCGGTTTTATGTTGTTTTGCTTTGGTGGAGTTCAAATTTGCTCTGTGTGATTGTGGCAATGACAAGCCTGACAATTGTGAGCCCTGTTGCAAGTTAATTCGGTTCCCTCGTAAGTACAGTATTGTTGACAATCTCAGTGAAGTTTGAGAAAACTAATTTCAGAGAGTGAATAAAGAAGGTATTGCCGTTGTGTTGTGTGAATGGATGTTCATTTATACTTTTGGCAGTTAATGCCCCTGTTCATTATCTTTCAATCCCACCTGATATCCCACATTGGACCAAAAAGAAAAAAAAAGTACGTTCACATAAACCAGAATTTGTCTTAAAGTACTCAGCAATAAAATTACTCAAACTGGAATGGAAAGCTTTTGTGATTCCAAATGATTATCTTACAAGCTTTGACAGATGCAACTTACATTTTGAAAAGGATAATCTTAGCAGCAAACTCACATTTGTTACATACGACTAGCACAGTTAGTCTCCACAGTAATTCTCCCAATATTTCAATCAATTAACGTTTTCTGTCCATACATATTGAAACTCTTCTTCTCTTCGTGATCTTTCATGGAAATCTCATGATATACAAATATGTTTATTGAGGCAAACTCTTGGCTCTTTTTATGTCGTTTTGTTTGAAATTTGGTTACATTGTGATTCTGGGTTTATTACCTTCATCGACGAGAAACAAATATGGAATTGGACTATCATATGATTATTCATATCCAATTGTTATTCCTTTCATTCAGAGCTTCAAGATCTTCTCCAACGTACTAGTAAGCAACTTCACATATGAAAAGACAGTAAACATGATATCCGACGGGTGATAAATTCTGAAAGTAACAGCAAACTATCTGAAATAGCTCTTCACTGATAAAATAAAACAATTACTTATAAATGGATACGAAACAGTGCCAAATAATGTTTAATACTGTCCACGCTGCTGACCTTTCAGCAGTCGATTTATGTTGGAGTTCAGAATTTCTTTTGTTCAAGTGCCTTGCAATATTAGTATTTCAAAATAATTATTGACTCTCGTTTGGAATAATTGGATTATGTACTGCGAGATGATTTATCCCAGACTATGCTTTGCTCCAAAAAAAGCATATTTTGAAAGAAAAGTCGAATCTCTGTAATACACAAAGAATGGAATGAACTTCAAAGTAAAGGGTTATGAAGTCTATCCTATAAGACACAATATGACAAAAGGTGACACGGCTTTAAATAAATGGTGAGTGAGAGAAGCGTGGAGCATAAATAATTAATGTTGGAAATCGTTTTAATTTCTATACATGGAAGTTATTTGCATGTCATAAAATATAGGTCTTTGTGTTTTCTTTTTCATCATTCAGTGGACACACTATTTGAGAAAGAGAAAGGTTCGTGCTCCATAGAAATGTGCTGACGTTGCAACGTTAATACCAGTGCAAATAATAAAACAGAAATAAAGAATGGCCAAGTTATAGTACGTTATTTCTCCTAATGTGTGAAATTCAATGCTGTATTGGATGCTGTGGCCGGACACACACGATGTACTTGTTTAAAGGCTATAGAACCTAGTCATAAATATTAAAGTATCGCTATGCCCCATGATAATAAGTCAAGAGTTTAGTTTTGATTGTAGAGTCGAAAGCATCTGACAACTATTTTGCAAATCTTGTTATGAGCGAGTGGAATCCACTGAACTCTGTTTGCACGTGGAATATGTGCTTTTCCTTTGTTTCGTAGATGAGGAAAACGAGGGCAACTTAATATTAATTTGTGAGATTTTGATAAATTTAAAACCCTCTACAAATATAAGATTTAGAGAAGAGATATGAATGTGCTCAAACATGAATGTCAAATCTCATTGTCTTTCTATATCCGGTAGAAGGATGTGCTAAGGTTTGTCATAAAATTTCCAATTATCATATTATAATCTACAATTTTCTTTCAGAGAAAGTTGTCGAATAATTTTTGTATGCCAAAAAAACATTTTTAAATTTTATATGTTCTGGTCGTTGCAGAAATAAATCTGTTAGCACTTGATGCGATCATCTTTTTTTCTTTTAATTATTCTGATCTTTTTGAGAAAGTCTTCCTGTATTTTAATTTAGCTGTGTTCAATGTTAATGGAGAACACAGGCAATGCTTGTACCTTTTCAATACATTTTATTTCTGGCCCACTACTGATAACTGTTATTGATGTACAAGCACGTTTTCCCAGAGACAAAATGCATTATATTGAGCAATATGATTTGTATTGCTGTCCAGTTTATGCACTGACATTGTTTTTGAAAAAAAAAATAATCGGTGATTGGGGTTGCACTTGCAGCCTGCTGTAGGTTACGGAAATTCCACAAATGTTATTGTATATACATTAAATTCTACTGCAGATTCACAAAAAAATGAAACTTCCAAAAAATTCAAAACACAAATGCATCAACATTGGCAGAACACAAAACACAACAGCCTAAGTGAGTATTATTTCTCATTTTTCATTATTGTCAGTTCTGCAAATTGGTGACGAATTTCCAAAGAATAATGGTAAGAGTTACTATTCTCGAGTTTCTGTAATTTAGGAGGAATATTCAAACTGTCGTGGAACAGTCCTTGAAAATGTCGTACATAGACAACTATCTCTTTGTTCACTCAATATGGATGTTGACCTTTGCCGTGTTTATTCATGATACTGACACTTGGAATCTTTCAAAATTTTTGACTCCAATGGCGAATCGTCGTTTGTGAGCATATATGTGATTTAGAACAGATTTGCATTTCGAGGAGACAATTTGTCAATTTATCTCATTTTCTTTGTTTCTCCTGTGTGAAAGTATTCCAGTTTTTGAATTCACCTCTGAATATTTCTTGATCACTCATTTGATTCCAGAATATCATATCTCGCTAAATACTTCCTACCTTGTTTATATAATGTTCGCTGATAGATTACCCATTCACAATGCTTCTCGATGATGCTTGGACATGTTGCTTGTAACTAATTAATAATCACTTTTCCTCGTCCACAAACCATCCCTCATTAAATATCCGCCTGAAAAGTCAACTCTCGTACTCTGCTTATGCTGCTTGATTGCTGTACTTTTCCCAGCTCCTTATTTTATTGGTTCTTGTCATCAAATGCGCTGCTCCCCAACATATAGCAAAATTTACACCTAATCGTGCCCTTTAGCAGTTGTTTACTATCCTGCTGTGTCATACAGTCAGATTCATACAGTCTATCAGCACAGAGACACGCCCTTTGGACAAACTATTTCATCCCAACCAAAGTGTCTGCATATGCTAACCCCAATACCCTGCACTTGGCTCATATCCATCAAACATTTGCTATTCACCTATTTGTCGAAATGCATTTTGAAAGATATTAATACATGCTTCTCAGCGACTTGCACTGACAGTTCAGTCCAGATGCATAACACCTTCTCTGTTAAAACATTGCCTGTCAGCTTCCCTTAAAGTCTTTGCCTTCTAACCCGATATGATGCATTCTAACCTTGCTTATTATCTTATACACGTCTGTACAATTTCCCCTCAGTGTCTGACACTCGAACAAAATCTTGTACAAAATCTTCCGATAAGCCAGATCCTTGAGTACTCACATCATCCTTGCAAACTTTTTCTGCACTCTTTCCTGTTCGATAACGTCCTTCCTATTGTGACATAATCAAAACCTAACAAAATATTTCAAATATAGCCTTACCAATGTCCTGCACAACAGCAACATAACTTCCTAACTCCTATACTCACTGCCATGATTGATGAACACTAGTGTGTCATCTTCTTTACTGCCCTATCTACCTATGACTACAATTTTGAAGTACACTGCACCAAGAACTTAAGAACTCAAGATCCCTGTGTTCCATTACACTTCTTAAGGTCATGCGATTCTCCATGAAACTTCGATCTTGATTTGACTTTCCAAAATACAACGTTTAGTTTTATCTGAAACGCCATTTGTCATTTCTCGGCCAGCATCCACTGATGTTCTAAGTCCTGCTGCAATTTCTGATAATCTTCCTCACTGTCCACTATATCAGCTATTTGAGTTCAGTC
This sequence comes from Chiloscyllium punctatum, assembly GCF_047496795.1. Lineage (NCBI taxonomy): Eukaryota > Metazoa > Chordata > Chondrichthyes > Orectolobiformes > Hemiscylliidae > Chiloscyllium > Chiloscyllium punctatum. Next base: position 35,892,080 of record NC_092772.1, read on the forward strand.
TGCAAACATAAGAATCATGCCTTGTACATTCTCATCAAATCATTGATGTAGATAACAAACAGCAATTGGCCAGCACCAAAACATGAGACACTCCACTAGTCACGGGCCTTTAGTCCGACAGGCATCTTACCAATATATCCCTCAGCTTTATACAATCAAGCCAATAGTGGATAAATTTTGCCAGTTTCCGCGGATTCCATGCAATCTAACCTTCTAGAGCAGCCTACCATGTGAAATCATATCAATTGCCTTTTTGAAATCCTTATCAACTATATCTACTCATTTGCCCTCGTCAAGCTTTCTGGTCATGTCTTCAAAGAAATCTAATGTACGTGTGAAGCATGATCGCCCATGACAAAGCCGTGCTGACTATTCCGAAACAAACTCTGTCTTTCCACATGCATAAGCATCTTGTCTCTCAGAATCTTCTTTATTTACGTTCCCACCAAACATGTTTAGCTTATTGGTGCAAAATCTCCAGTTTTCTTTTTCTTTTAGTACCGCTTTTCAGTAAGTGAACAACATTCGCTACTCTCCAGTCTTTCTGGAGCACAGCTGTGATTAACAATAATTCATAAATATCAGCCTTGGCACAGCAATTTCTTTGTTAAATTCTTGCAGTGTTCCTGGATATATCTGGTCCAGAACAGATATTTATCCCACTTCATGAATTCTGTTACATCCAAAAATTCTGCCACTGTGACAGGGACTTTGCCCAAAATATGACGATCAAATTCGTCAAGTTCCTATGTCTTCACATCTTTGTTCATCGTTATCACAGAGCAAAAAACAATTTACTGAGGTATTCGCCCATCATGTCGACTTTAGTCCTTGAACTGCCCTATCCCCTCTCCAGTTATTGGTATGCATTTAATGCACTTCAAAAACGTCTTTTGGATTCATCAAATCTCCTTAGCCAAGGCGATCTCACGTCCCCTTTTTGCTCTGCTGATTTCCTTCTTAAGTAAACTCTTTTATCATCTCCATAGTCTCCAGGCATTTGCTTGATCCTCGCTGCGTCTATCTGAGCTATGCCTTCTTATGATTGTCTGATCAAAAGATCAACATCTCTTGTCTTCGAATATTGCCTATTTCTGTGAAATCTGCCCTTCTCCCTCATAGGAAAAAAAAAGAACTCTGGAGATCGTATTTTAAGGCCTCCATCTTGCCAGAGGTCCTTGTGCCTGCAAAGAAACTATTCCAATAAAATCCTGTAAACTCGTTTCTAAATCTATCAATGTTCGACTTGTTCCAATGTAAAACTTGAAATTATGGACCAGTTTTTCCACTCCCCTTTACTTACTTAATATTAATGCAACTAAGTTCACCAGTTCCAAAGTGCTTCGCCCACTGTCATCTATACTGCCCTTTATCCTAAGGCGAGGTCGAATTTTGTCTCATCCTGAATAGAATCCACTGTTTACCGCTTGAGAAAACTTGTCTGAATACAATTAAAACATTCGACCATACCTAAACTCTTAAAATTCTGGCAGTCCCACACTGTGTTAGGAAAGTTAAAGAAAACCTATAATGACATCCGAATGTTCTTGCAGATCTTCCCAATATTCCTGCATACCTATTCCTCTAATTACCGTTGACGATTTGGGGGTCGATAGTACAACCCCATTTGCGTTTTCATTCCATCCTATTTTGTAGCTGGACTCACAAATCCTCACTGGATTATCCTTTAGTTAGTTCATCGCTGATTACCGTCATGATATTCAACAAAATCAAAATTACAACCACCGCTGTCCGCTTTCCACTATCTCTATTCCTATCTGAAACACCTGCAACCTGGCATATTAGACTGCTAGTTCTGTCCATCCCTTAGCATATTCCTGTAATTGCTATAATATCCGAGTCTTACGGACCTATCGATGCCCTGAGTTCATTGGCCTTACCCGTCATTCCCGCTTGCCGTGAAATAGATGCAATTTGTTCTAACAGGCAATCCTTGCTCCCTATTTATTCCTGCTGTTGGGAGTCACACTCCCCAACCAAGATTAAAACCTACCCTGCAAAACTAGCAAACTTGTTCGCCAAAACATTGGTCCTAAAACAGTTCAGATGTAATCCATTCCACTTGAGCAGATCACCTTTGCACCAGAACACATTCCAATGACTTAAAAATCTGAAACACCACTCCCTGCATCAAAACTTCAACTGCACATTCTTCTTCCATATCCACCTATTCTTACCCTCACTCGCAGCTGACACTAGAAGACATTTGGTGTTGACGACCGTCGACATCATGGATTTTAACTTTTCTCCTCGATCTCTCGTCACTCCACAGGGCATCATTGCTATGTTTACCTATATCCCTTCTGCCAAAGTGCACACTGACCTCTGGCTCCTCAGCCTTCTGCTTGAGCACGTCCTGCAGCCATCAGAAACATCCTGGATGAGGCAACACAACATCCTCGATTCACGTTTGCGCACACAGGGTCTTCTGGGCATCCCTATAACTATTGAGTCTCGTCTCACTAACATTACGTTTAAGTTCACAATTTACGACTGCACTGCAAAGCATCATCCCAACAGTACCTAAAACGGTGTAATTGTTTCGATGGAAATGATCACAGGTGAATCTTGCACTCTCTGCCTACTCCCTTTGCGTTTCCTTATGGTCTCTCAGATTTTCTAAACCTGCGCTTTAAGTGCGACCACCTTTGAGGATCTCTTATCTGTGAAAGGCTCAGCGCCTCAAATAACGCTAAAAACATCCAGTCGTAACTCTAGCACTGCAATCCGGTCTCCCAGGAGCTGAAGCTGGTACACTTCTCAAAGTTGCAGTCATTAGACACTCTAATCGTTACCCACTTTTTGTCTTCCCGACATTTTTTTTATTCTTGTCTTTGGACTTTATCTCCATCAATTAGCCTCCCCCAATTCTTCCACTGCATCTTCATGTTAAAAAGTCATAAATGACCAAGTCACCATCCGAAGATGAGTCACTCCTCTCAAAATGTTAACTCTGATTCCTCTGAGCAGATACGACCAGATCCGCCGAGATTTTCTATTGTGTTCTCTTTGCACTTCTTTTCTATCAGGAGTGTCAAATTAAGCTGAATTGAGTAATTATCTCGAGATATTTAACATCATTACCTAAATGCTACAGGCGATTGAATATCCCTTACCCATTGCATTTCAACTGTTGCATAAACTTAGATATGCATTCCACTTACAATGTTCAGTGGCAGTTGTGGCTTATACTTTCAGAACAAAATTGAACGTCAAAGCAAACTTCAACTGTTCATGATTAATAAAAGAGTATGTTGGATTCAGGGTGGACACGGGTGAGTACTAATAGGAGGAATCATGCTGAATCCCTGTCAGCGATGTAGAACATTCAATCATAAATTCGAATCTGACGTGTTGTTTTTCAATTCGACCTCACTCAATTCACAATAGTCATTGTTTCTCATTTATTGATAACTGTGCCTTCTGGATCTGTGTTGCTTCTGTCAATACTTTCAGCCATTTATTTGTCCACACCAGTTCCGATAACTGAACCCATTTAATTGAAATTAAACTGTAATTCACACGAAGAGCAAATCAGTCTCCTGTGAAAGTTAGGTTGTACGCCAATTCAATAAGAAGAACGAATGATGTTGAGACTCTATTCAGTATTCAAATAACAATTCATAGATGTTTCGCAGGCTTGTACCAAATTTGAAAAAAGGAAGTCCAAATTTCGGAAACTAGATTAAGATTCTATCAGCAGTTTAAATAAATTTCCTGATTTTACCAGTTCCCGGTGATCTTCGACTGACAATGTCAATTACTTTAAATTTGACGAGTGAACCATTCAGCTCCACAAGGCTAGATCGCTTCACTTTGCTGAGCTGAAACATTCTCCACGGCCAGTAAAAATAAATTGTTTTTTTTTAGTAGTAATCATTTGGTACAATTAATTGAAAGCACTGTAGAGAGGTTCTGGTCTTACACATGCAGTTTTCAGTTTATCGTGTATTGGCAATGCCAGGATATGAACGACGGGATCAGCAAATGATTATTTTCCAAAATTAAAATAATTTCTTTAGTAATGATCGCAGAAAGTTGGTTAGCACGATGTCATGCTGGCTCCAGGAAAACATGTGCAGAAATCCGCCCACCACAATCACCACACTGGTAAATAAGTTTAAAAAAGAAAAAAATATGAATGTAGTAAAAACTGGGTAACAGCACGTCGCAGAATATACTTAATTTAAAGATGTTTATATTAAATTTCCATTGTAACAAGTATTCGCAGCATGTCAATGGCATCGATCATGTTTTAGATAGCCTCCAGAGACTGCAGTCTGCAAAAGAAGAGGAAGAAGAATGAAATGACACTTTTTACTCATCCTCAATTAACTTCAGGGGAAGATTATTTGCTCAATAACAGGACGGGTGGCACTTGTTTCCAATCTGCCCATCTGAAGAACAAGTTCATGTTTGATTTAATTCTACAGATAGCTGACTTCATTACAATCTTGCATCTAAGCCATTTAACAAACGAATGGTTTTGTACTGGATCTATGATTCTTGATGAAGCGCTTTAGCCCATAATGTCGATTTTCCTGCTCTTCGGATGCTGCCTGACCTGCTGTGTTTTTTCAGCACCACACTAATCTTGTCTATGAACACAAAGCTGAGGACCAATACGCAGCATTTGTTATCAAGCACTGCAGATTTGTCAAACAATATTATATGTAATGTCATTTAATTGCCACTGATTTAATAATCGCGTGGTTTTGAAATACTGCAGCACATCTCCGTTACAACAACAACGCAAAGTATCATGATATCTTTGAAAGGGATGCCAAATTAAAATAAAACTGTGTGATAACTCAATTCTCTCAGGATAAACCAATGAAAAGCGATATATGACACAGATGAAACTGTCACATCAATGATTAACATCCATAACAGACTTGCCGTGGTATGTTAGTTGTATATTACATTTCTTAGTGGTGAGTTTTTTGACAAACAACCACACCTGCACTAGCTAATAAGTTGAGCACAGCAGGTAAAAACACATGATGGAAATAAACACAACATCAGTCAGACGATCAAACTGTATTACTGAAGACACAAGTCTTCTTTATAAACAGGAGAAGAATTCATATGGATTAAAATAGTGCACCACACCATGCTGACGATCATCAGAAGACTGATGCAAAATGACTGAACTAATTTCGTAAAATAATATTTACATAAATCAAAAATAGTCACTCATTCTGAAATTGCTTTCTGCCATTTCATATCAATCACTATCTCGTTAAAATTTCGTTCAAAGAACAACAAAGGAAAATTGAAATAAAAGCTATAATTGGAGATACACTCTGAGCTACAAAGTTATATTTTGCAATGTTATCAAAAAGAGCCCTAACAAATCAGAAGGGAGTATTGACGTGTGGGCATAAAAATAAAACAAAAAAAAGTCATCACACTGAAAAAATGAAAGGAAGAGTCTTGTGTCAGTTGTTACAGGACAATAACTCCTGTGAATTCAAATGCCTGTAGTCCTGCTTGTGCTTTCTGAGTTTGTACGAAGCAAGTGAAATGACTGTTCAATTACTTTGCCTCTGACAATACATCATAATGTAAAGTTTCAGTAGTTATGATTAATCGGAACTCAAAACCTGAAAAATGCAGAAGCCATCCCTGTGTATTTACAGCAAAGCACAGATCGTACTTTGCCAATGTTGTCTCGTTATGAAAAGTTTAGTTTTGTTCTGAATTTCATTTCTTAAATTTTATTGAATAGAATTTCGAAACTAGAGATATAGCTACTGAAGACGGGTGTAGGACCATTCGGCGCAGCCATTTTGGCTCGAGCGGTTCAGCGCGGCCAGTTTGACATAGCACATTTTGGCACACATCCAGTTCAGCACAGAATTGTTTTGGCGCAGCTCATATTTATTCGTTTTCAGGCTTACTTAAAAACATTAATGAAAGCAATAAAAAGAAAAAAAAAGTGTTTATCCTCTTTAGTAAAAATGTGAAAAAAGGAAATAAAAATAAATGAAATAACATAAATATGAAAAATCTAACATTTGACGTTTATTCAAAATTATGGGCTGTTTCAGCAGCTGGCACTTTTATCTTTGAAATTACGGTTTCTCTTTCCACCTTATATGCTGAATCTGCATGCAAATGTTCATTAACTTGTTTCACTAGGTAACCATTTAAAAAATGAATTCGAGCTTTGAAAATGTCCTTCCTCTCACATCTCCAAAACTTTGTTATCTTATCAGCAGCATATCTATCAAATACGTATATGTAGCTGTCGTATGAGCACTTTTCCTTTCCATGCTTTGACAACATAATTGTTGATAGCATTTTAATAATAACGACAAATTACTGAATAACTACAAAACAGTTCTGCGCCAAAATGGGTCTGCACCAAAACAGTTCTGCAACTAAATGGGTCTGCACAAAAACAGTTATGCATCTAAATGGGTCTGCGCTAAAATGGGCTATGCCAAACTGGCCGTGAAAAATCACTCACGCCAAAATGGCTGTGCTGAATGGTCCCATTTCGACTGAAGACAGCACAAGCGAGCAATTTAGGAGACCTTTACGATTTCTATTATTCGTTGGAACAATTGATTAATTTTGAGTGAAAGTGGCCAGCTCTCACACCATTTTTTCTCCTTTATTAGCTATAGCTATCAATAACTATTTAGGTTATCAGAAGTATTGGTTGCTTCAGTGAATGTTTCCTTTCTGGTACTTCGTTTGGCATTTCTCTCACCGTTTATTTCACCCTGGAGATCAGAATTGCACTCAGGATTTGTGTCTGAATTTGTCTTTGGCTAAGGGATACTGGGGAGATGTTGCTATTTTTGTGGTAATTAATTAATAGTAGGTATCCCTCTAGTATTCAGTTAAGACTTCCAGTAGTTATGTTAGTCTAAATGCCATTTCCCTTCGTGTGCATGTTCATTATACTGCAATACTAAATTGTGTTTTGCTTCACATTGAGCATTTTGGCCAGTGCCATCACGTCTGGAATAGGCTGTTTGCATCAAACTTTCAAATAAGGAAATGTGAGGGTGTGGGCTACAGTCTTGAAACTATTTTTATGGTGGACAGTGCTGAAGAAATTGGACGTAGAAATAAAAACAGAATTTGATGGATAAGTTCAACACTTCCAGAAGCCCGTGAGGAGAAATCACTGTTATGGCTACTATTAGCTAGAAATAAGTTGTACATGTGCTTCTACCAGTGTCCGGGTAGGAAAATAAGTCTGGAATCTGTTGGATATCGAGCCGAATATAGATAGAGACTGGCAGAGTTTGGCAAGCAAATGGTTGATGAATAATGTTGTTCAGTTACTGTGTTCGACAACACATTTTGCATGGCACATAAAGAAGAGTTGAATCTGTATCCACTGTGCAATAACTTTATTAATTTAGTTTAAACAGTTGTGCAATTCAGATCCTCTGTTTCGGAAAAGATTGACGAGAAGCAAGCAATTCATAGAAGGCTAAATTCCCAGTAACCAGCGGCTTATTTTTCAATGATGTTCTTTGAACAGTTTACATAAACAAAGTTTGATATCGAAGAATAGAAGCTAACGCTGGCCAGTAGAATTATCCAGAATCTTGGAGATAACTCCACACTTCCAAGCATTGGGTCCACAACTCCAGATAAGTTTGTTCTCCAGAGGTTTCCATGATGGTGTACCATACTCATTCAATTGTGTTTCTTTTGACCTTATATTCACAAACTTTGATACCGTATCTTCATTGGATCTTAGGTTATATGTCGACCCCGTGTCTTTCCACGAGAGGCTCACTCGAAGAACACCTTTAGGCTTCTCACTTTACTGTTCGACCAAAACATTCATTTTTCCCTTACTTCATCCTCAGAGCTCAACCTGCTCAAAGAGGCTGAAGACAATGTTTTGGATCCACATAACGTCTGTTCACAATTATTGCCGTTATTTGTAAAGAGCCCCAGGTCAACAATAGAAATCTAGGTAAGCGGAAAAATAACCTGGTCTTGGGGTAATGTGTCTTTGAACAAATTCTTGCTATATTTGAAGCAACGCATAGAATATAGAACACAGAGAAGTACAGTGCAGAACAGGCCCTTTGTCCCACGATGCTGTGCAGAGGTTTAATCCTAATGTAAAATATAGTATCTTAACCTACGCATGCCTCAACTCACTGCTATCCATGTATATGTCTAGCAGTCGCTTAAATGTCCCCAATGGCTCTGATTTCACTACCATAGCTGGCAATGCATTCCATGCATTCACAACTCTCTGACGCCTCCACTATATTTCCCCCCTAATATCTTAAAACTATGACTTCCCGTCCCAGTCAATCCTGTCCAGAGGAACAGTCTCTGGCTATTGACTCTGTCTATTCCAGTCATTATTTTGTATACCTCTATTACGTCTCTCTTTTTCCCTTCACTCCAGAGAGAAAACTCTGAGCTTATTCAGCCTTTGTACATACGGCAAGCCCTCCAGTCCAGGCAGCATTCTGGTAAGCCTATTTGCAACCGCTCCAAAGCTTCTGTATCTTTCCTATAGCAAGAAAGATCTGGACACAATATTCCAAGTGTGTTCTCACCAGGGACATGCGGAGCTGCAGCAAAACCTCGTGGCTCTTAAACTCTATTCCACTGTTAATGAAGGCCAAATACTACTCATGTGGAGAGGGAGGAGGCAAGTATCCTCGCCAGCGTCTTAGAAAACTCCTTTTTCACTTCTCGGAGCGGCAGAGGATAAATTTGGTGTGGCCCTGGGGACTTATCATTCTTAATGTTTTCCAAAATGACCAGCATATCAACTTCATCAATCTTGATCTGGTCAAGCCTGTATCCCAGCTCCTCGAAGTTTTCATTTACAATAAGTTCCCTCTCCTTGGTGAAAACCGAAGCAAAACAAAACTCATTTAGGGCTTCCCCTATCTGCTCAGACTCCACACGCAAGTTCCCTCTGCTATCCCTCATCGACCCTACCTTCTCCCTGATCATTGTCAGAAATTATTCCTCACCTATGTTGTGAGAAGCTTTGATTTCTGGGATATTTAATGACATGAAAGGAGTTGTTCAAATTCAAAAATTATTGAAATCGATATTTATTGCTGATTTTTATGCAGCACCCAAACTAAAGACTTGGTGCTGTCCTTTCCACCTCCGCCAGTGTGCCTCGCTGGAGTGCCACGCCAGACCTAATCAGTTAGTTTGGTCTTTGAATACAATATTTCTTTTTCAATGTGGCAAAAACCTGGGACCTCGAAGTGACTTCTGTATTCAGTTTGTTTAATATACAATTAGTTTGATCACTTTCTAGAGCATCGACGAAGTGTTTGTGCCTATTCGATAAGGAATCACATGTGTATTATTTTCTGTGCAATTTCGTTTCTGTTTTTCTGAGAGGGGAAAATGTCCTTCTGTCATTCAAATTACTCATGTCGGCTAATTTCAATAACATTACTTCTCTTTCTTTCAAACTTTATTGGGCACTGACGCTAAGTCCTCTGTCCTTTCAAATGTGAAATATTCTCATGCAATTAATGCATTGAATCAGCTCTTCTGGCGTGTTTCTGATGCAATTATATTATTTTATTAATAAGGAGATAAGAAAAATTTAAATGAAAATACTTCTAAATCTGTGGTAACTTCAGAGCCTTGAACAACTGGAGCAAAAGGTCCTTACAATCGCATTTCATGCAAGTTGCATTTTCCCAGCTTTTGAAGTTAATCTTATGCTGCAGCAGGGAAGAAGCTTTATTTGTCATGCTCCACAAACTTGAGAACAGTATGTAGTGCAGTTCTCAATCCTTCTTCTATCGAACATATTAAATAGTAGTCAAATCATCAAAGGTGCCAACTTACAGTCGTTCCAATTTTTATGAAAGCTGCACCTTTATAACAATAGACAAACACATTGTCACTTGTGATCATTTTGCTCTGTTTATCTGTCATCTAAGTTAGCTGGAGATGCTACGTGAATGTAATTTAAAAATGACAATGAGAAAGTGACGTCAACGTCCATTTAGCCAGAGGGTATTGCATTTCATTCTCAGAACATTATGGACTATCTTATTTTGTCTGGCAGCCTCACTCGAGTTCGCTATATAAAGTGAGTTTCTTAAGGGTGTGAAGTTTGGACTGCTTGTCCATAAAGACGTCCATTATTTTTTACATTTCCTTCTCTATATTTTCTTAAGTTAAATAAAATGCTTTGTTTAGGACAGAAAAAAATAACTCTGCTTTCATGTAACCAAGTCTAGTAGACTTGTAGGTCTCGTCCGTCTATAATGATATTTTTATAATAACTGTGGCATTGCATGCTCATGCTTCTTCATCACGTCTCAAACTGCTCAAGGACTTTCAAATTTCCAAACAATTTCTTAATCATGGAAGATATCAAGTGTTCACAACACACTATTTTGACATTTTTTTCTGATTGATCGCAAAGGAAGCCAAAAAATAAATAAGCATCGAGAGACTGCAGACAGACCATGCTGACAGATGCCACAAATTCTGACCTCGTTTTAGAATATTCTATACACTCTACAAGATGAATGATTTGCTCTGAGGAGGAAGAACAGCGTGCGGGTACAACTTTCAAATAATGATCTTTTCCAAAGATTTCTATGAAGATTTTGGCAGCTATGGTATACTTTGCCAAACGTTGACAACAACTGACTGGGCAGTTTTTCCAAATGTTTTTATTTTTCTCAACTCTCTCTTTACGAGATATACCAAATATAGATTGTCAAATTTTCAAAGGACATCTATGTTTTGTGCCTCTGTTTACTCATGTGGATTATTGTGCACACACTTAATGAAGTGCAAGTTTTTTGTCCTGCTTACAGTCTAATGACTGGCGGACATTGATCATAGGAATTATATCCAGAATCGTAAGGTGATCAGAAACGTCTCAAATCATTTTATTGAAGTTGGAGTCAACAGATTATTAATCAAATGACACAGAGTTCAGACTTTCCAACCACCTTTTATCTCAGATAATGTATTACTATGTAATGTCCGTTTTCATAATGTTATAATCTACCATTGCAATTTGGGCTTAACGCTTCAAGAGAATCGAATATATTTTATTTTACTAACTGTTCAAAATCTGAAGCTACAATTCGTTCAAAATACTTTAGTCAACTGAGAGGCAATGAAATATACTAACTTATATTTATTCAATTAATATTGATCATAGATAAGACATCATTGGAAAATAAAATCGAAGGCCATGGTGAGTCTTTCATTCAATTAATCTGAGTTGGAAAGATCGAAGGAAGATGCGAAATTTGTAGTAAGGATTAAACCCTAACAATTATGGCACCTCTAAATGGCTGTTCATTGTTGCAAAATCTGAATTGAAATGCAAATTTGAAAAAAAATATAAGCACAGAAAATAATTTCAAAGTTTCTATACGTTATTTGACAGATGTAGCTGATGCTGGATTAGCCAACAGTTAGTGTCCATTCCAAAAAGCTTCGAGAATTTAGTGGTAAAATGCTTTACCAGACAGTCTGCAAAAACTGTTAGGGAAATAGCTGTGCTATTTTTATTCAGCAGTATTAGGTAGAATGTGCTGTTCTTCGAGAGGAAATGCACGTCTCCCTGTTCCCATGTGGCTATTTCTTTCTTCCTCTCCCAATTAGATCTCGGCTGTGAATCAACTGTATAATGTGTCTTGTGTTTCTGTGGTTAACTTCCAATGCGTACTTTTTGCTACCACTGTATGAGAATGATTGAACGAGGCAATGTCCATGTCTCAAAATGGATACCAGCAGAACTGCCATAATTCTAAATCGTGAGTGATGTACAGGCATTTAGGAATAATGAGGTGAACATATCTTCGAACAATTACCAGTTGCTGACGAGATCGTCTAACTACAGCACGACTTTCTTCAATGTCAGGTCAACATATCCTGCCGAGTATTGACGGGAGATAACGCAGTGCTGATTATTTGGTTGAAGACAAAGCAAAAATGTCCGTTTTTGTTCTATTTGATGTGCAATGCCTTTCACCACTGACTTTACCGAACCTTTCTGTCAGTCAACATTGACTGTTGCCCTGATAATGTTGGATCTGTCCATGTCCATTTTAAACATCTCAAAGTCAGGAAATTATCAAAGCATGAACTTGCAGGCATGCATATTAATCAAGAAGCAGGAGACTGGTAGGTGTTAGTAAACATCTGAGGAATTGTTTTCGATGTAACTAAATGCTTGATATAATGCAGTGCTCGGTGTTATTGCCATCAGTGGAAACAAATGTATTTCCACAGTGACGACATTTCATCATATGTTTTGATAAATGTGTGACAACACTGTAATTCGATTACTCCTTGGAGTGATGGAGAGTTCTCCCTTTTGCATACACTTCTTTAAAATAAATGTGGTTAAGGCTGCAAAGGAAAAAAAATGCATGTCACTATTTGAGAAAGCAACTGAAAACAAGGAACGGGTTATGTTTGTAGAATTCACACACTGCTTGTACTCTAGTCAGCACCTGTCATCGTTTTGCGAATATTATAGTTTAGGAGATGCTGGCCAGATTGAATGTGCTTTGTTCTTTCTACATGTGACATAACTCGTCAAATTGCTGCAATTCTGTGCAGATGTCAGTGTTTTGAATGCAATGGAACTGTTTTCCAACTGGAGTTTCAAATATCTCAGCACTATTCATAAAAGAATTCGCCCACTCATGATACAGTGGAACTCCTTTTATGCAGGGAGACAACAGTAGGGATTCCAATAGGAACTGCAGATGAAATGAAAGACCAAAATACTCAAAGTTGTCTTGAAAGTGATAAACAATGAAGGAATGAGATAAAGAAAAAAAAATTTTCTGTAAAACCACGAGTACACTATTAAGGCATTTGTGTCAGATTAGATTCCCTTACAGTGTAGAAACAGGCCCGTCGGCCCAAAACGTCCACACAAACCCTATGGAATGCAACTCATTCCCCTATATTTACGCCTGACAAATATGTCTAACACTATGGACTACTTTGCAACATCAATTCACCTGTACTACACGTTTTCATGATTGTACGAGGACGCCCACACAGACAAAGCGAGAATGTGCAATCTCCAGACAGGCAGTCGGCCGAGTCAGGAAACAAACCCTGGTCCCTGCCGCTGTGAGGGAGCACTGCTAACCACCGAGCCACATTGCGCACCTTCAGGCTACTTTATATTCAGTGTGATAGATTTTGTATAGCTTCACGTTGTTGTGCATGGCAAAAATAAACAGGTCTGCAAATAGATATATAGTAGAGAGACAGTCAGATACAGAAGAAATCACAAACATTATCATCAAGGCAGCTTGTAAATAAACATCAGTACCTACGTTTGATTTGTTGACTGTTTTAAAATGCTGATGCAATATATATAATCTGCTAACTGTAGTACCTGTTCCTGTTACAGATAACAGAGAATTAAAACAGAACAGAAACCAAAAAGGTATGAACTGAAAATTGGATAAATTAAATGTATTCCATAAAGAAATGTATGGTATAATTTGATTATCAAAATGAATGTTATCAAAAATCGGTGAAATTGCTGTAGAAACTCAACAGTTGAGCAGCATTTGTAGAGGAAATAAAATGGGAATTTCGATTCTTGATGACTATTCACCAAAAGTGTTTCAGAACGCACCCAGGGTGCTGACAAAGAGAACCCAGATTCGAATGATTAACTTAGCTTAAACTCTACAGATGCTGCCAGAGCCACTGAAATTCTGAAAGAGAATTTGCTTTCGTTTTTTCGTTTTCTTTCTTTATGTACACTTGTGTGATACACCTTTCTCATTCACACCAGGAGTTTTCAAAGGAGAATTGACTTTGGTTTTCAGAAACGAAATATTCGGGTCAAAATAAACAACTAAATCTGAAACTTACATAAATATTGACACGCATTAACAAGAATATGTGAGCAACTTAGATTTTCAGGCTTATAGGATCATTGTTATTCTCTTTATTATGGTTTCATTCAGATGATTCAGCTTCATTCACTGGTCTAACGTTTATTGCATAATTGTGGTTCAGAATGTGGATGCAAGCACCATTGAAAAGCTCTGAAATACGTTTTTTGTATGTGCCGACTTTGTTCTGTTTCCAAAGAAATTGTAAATGTTTATCCAGTGCAATGAGTCAGATTGCACGAGGACAAGCATGGATTGTTTCTGAGAATGCAAGTGGTTGCGAGTCAACTTGACAAGTAGTGTAACTCATTACAATTAATTTAAATAAGCAAAAAATGACATATTATGTTTCTGGTATCTGATGCCTCATGGATAAATGCTTGGTGATTAATGCTATAAATGTGCTGGAAACATTAAAGGGAGGAACCCTTTTTTGGTTCACCTCTATGCATCGTAAAACAAAGAAATACTACCGCCAAAACACATACATTGTTAGATCAGAGAGAGAAAGATAAGTATGTGAATCGATACCAAATCCAGAAAAGCAGTGAGAGTGATAGAAATATCTCACGGAAAACAAACGCATCCTCGATCGACAAAATCTGGAATTCTGCATGCAAACGATTCGATGACTCATTGGAATAATTATAAACAAAACTACAGCACAGTACAGAGCCTTCAGCCTACGATGCTGTGCCGAAAATTTATGTTAATCTAATATCAACTAATGGACACACAATTCATTATAATGCCGACGGTGTGCCTAACCAGCAGTCACTTAAGATGACCCAAAATACTCTAGTGCACTGCTTTAAACTGAATATTTGCTTTTCGAGCTCCCATGGCTTCCAAAAATGTTGAAAGCAAAACTCGCTTTTTGCATCGTTTCTGAGCTTCAAGGACATCAAGAGGGCATGACAGTAACGTTACGGAATTTACTTTAAGTTCCAGAATAATTCCTGAAATTAAATGTTACACTGTTACGATTGTGCAAAGGAAGCTATTTTCTGGGTCTGTAGATCGTGAAGGAGCAAAAATGGCCTTTGCAGTGGTATGTACTACTTGTGAGATGTGGGAGTTTAAAGAGCGTTTAAGGGTCACTGCGGATTATATCTGCCATAAATACTGTTAAATGCGAATCCTATCAGGTCGAGTGGATCGGTGGAGAGACCGATAGAAGCGATGAGAAAATTGCAACAGCAACAGTATGTGATGGACGGCAGTAATAGGAAGGGGGGAAGTCTCAGATACAGTCAAATAGATGGGTTAACTCCAGGAAGGGTAAGTGAGGTGTCTTTTGTGGATATACCCACTTCAAACAGTGATACTGTTTTGGAAAATGTTGGGGGTGATGGATTCTTAGGGGTACGTTGCAAGAACAGCCAAGTTTCTGGTATTGAGACTGGCTCTAATGCAACGAGGGGTACGTCGGCTTCCAAGAGATCAATTGTGTTAGGGGATTCTGCAGTCCGAGGCAGAGACGGACCTTTCTTGGCCAGCAGAGGAAAATCAGAATGGGGGACACGATGTACATGCATTTGGAAAGGCAAGAACTGATTCGGGATAGTCAACATGGCTTTGTGCATGGGAAATCATGTCTCATAAAACTTGATAATTTTTTTGAAAAAGTAACAAAGAAGATTGATGAGTGCAGAGCAGTACTTGTGATCGATATGGACTTCAGTAAGGCGTTCGACAAGGTTCCCCATTGGAGACTGATTTGCAAAGTTAGATCTCATGCAATACAGGGAGAATCAGCCATTTGGATACAGAGAGAACCAGCCATTTGGATACAGAATTATATCAAAGGTAGAAGACAGAGGGTAGTGGTGAAGGGATTTTTTTTTCAGATTGGAGTCCTGTGACCAGTGGAGTGCCACAACGATCGGTGCTGGGTCCTCTACTTTTTGTCATTTACTTAAATGATTTGGATGCGAGCATATGAGGTACAGTTAGTAAGTTTGAGGATAACACCAAAATTGGAGGTGTAGTGGACAACGAAGAGTGTTACTTCAGATTACAACAGGATCTGGACCAGATGGGCCAATGAGCTGAGAAATGGCAGATGGAGTTTAATTCAGATGAAAGCAAGGTGCTGCATTTTAGGAAAGCAAATTTTAGCAGGTCTTATACACTTAATGGTAAGGTCCTAGGGAGTGTTGCTGAACAAAGCGACCTTGGAGTGCAGGTTTATAGCTCCTCAGAGTGGAGTCGCACGTAGATAGGATAGTGAAGAAGACGTTTGCTTTCCTTTGCTGGTCAGAGTATTGAATACAGGAGTTTGGAGGTCTTGTTGTGGATGTGCAGAACATTGGTTAGGCCACTGTTGGAATATTAAGTGCAATTCTGGTCTCCTTCCTATCGGAAAGATGTTGTGAAACTTGAAGGGGTTCAGAAAAGATTTATAAGGATGTTGCCAGCGTTGGAGGATTTCAGCTGCAGGGAGAGGCTGAACAGGCTGGGGCTGTTTTTCCTGGAGCGTCGGATCTAAGGGGTGACCTTGGAGAGGTTTACAAAATTATGAGGGGCATGGATAGGATAAATAGACAAAGTCTTTTCCCTGGTGTCGGGGAGACCAGAGCTAGAGGGCAAAGTTTTAGGCTGAGAGGGGATAGATATAAAAGAGACCTCAGGGTCAACTTTTTCACGCAGAGGGTATTACATGTATGGAATTAGCTGCCAGAGGATGTTGTGGAGTCTGAAACAATTGCAACATTTAACAGTCTTTTGGATGGCTTTATGAATAGGAAGGGTTTGGAGGGATATGGGCCAAGTGCTGGCAGGTGGGACGAGTTTGGGTTGGGATATCTAGTCGGCATGGACAGGTTGGACCGAAGGGTCTGTTTCCATGCTTTACATCTCTATGACTCTATGACTCTATAAGGTGCAAAGGCATGAGCATGAAGGTGGCAAGTGTTAACTGGAACGGCGCCAATAGTGTAGTGGAACTGACAGAAGGTTCTGCGAGTAATTCAGAAAGCAGGAGTAAAAGTTACTCACGGAAGGAGAAACAAATAATGGGAGAATGAGACAAACATGAACAATGAGTGAAGTTAGCAGAAGAGTAGAATGAAAGGCATACATTGTGCCGAAGGTTAATGGGAAGCCAGAGGATTGTGAAACTCTTAAAGCCATTGCAAGTTGTCCAAGTCAGGAATAAGGCTGGAGGAGATACATTACGACTTTACTTGGCTAATAATAAGAAATAATATTTCACGATGTTTTGTGGCATATAAACATGAGTAGAGAGACAAGAATGGATATTGGAAAACGGAAAATGAGTCCAAGGATGTGCAGATCATGTGAATTAGCGATGCGAAATTCCCCATAGTGTTAGGTGAATGAGACAGGCTGAAATGGGTCTGGGAGGGTAACTCTTCGGAGTGCCAGTATGGATTTGTTGGGCCAACGGCTCAGTTTCCACACTTTAGAGAATTTAACCTGAATATCGAAAACACAATCCGTGTGTTCTCCAACAGGAAACCCAGGAAGAATGAAGGCCTAAAGAAACTGTTAAAAACCAGGCTTGAGGCCTACAGATCAGGAGATCCACTCAAATATAAAGATTCCAAGTATGATCTTCACAGAGACATTAAGACAGCCAAGAACCAATACTGATCTAAAGTAGAGTTTCACACAGACAACAGGCAACCATGGCAAGGACTCAATGACATACCAGGTTCTAAACCTGTGAAGACTGTTTAAGCAGCAGTTGTGGTGAGTGATGCACAAATCACTGCCGCTCCCTTACCACCAGACGCCTGGAGGAAGAACGCCTCATCTTCCGCCTCGGAACACTTCAACCCCAGGGCATCAATGTGGACTTCAACTGTTTCCTCATTTCCCCTTCCCCCACCTCACCCTAGTTCTAAACTTCCAGCTCAGTAACTGTCCCCATAACCTGTCCGGACTTGTCCTACCTGCCTATTTCTTTTCCACCTATCCACTCCACCCTCTCCTCCCTGACCTATCACCTTCATCCCCTCCCCCACTCCCCCATTGTCCTCTATGCTACTTTCTCCCCACCCCCACCCTCCTCTAGCTTATCTCTCCACGCTTCTGGCTCACTGTCTTTATTCCTGTTGAAGGGCTTTTGCCCGAAACGTCGATTTCGAAGCTACTTGGATGCTGCCTGAACTGCTGTTTTCCAGCACCACTAATCGAGAAGTTGAATTTCTGCAGTAACTCTTCTGAATACCGTACATGACTGCCACTAACCATTCGTTATGGTTCTGGTGCGTTATCTCGAATATGCTACTATTCAAGTGATTTGCGTTCTTGTGAATGGTGCCAACTACTGAACTATTGTTGGAGCTGCACCCAGGCATGAAATTGAGGGTTATTCCCACCCGCTGGCGTGTTGTGTCTTGTCCACGGCGGACAGACGACGGGGAGTCACGTTGCAAATTACCTGTCGTGGTATTCCAATTTCTGATTTTCTCCTGTCGGCGTTGTATTGAAATGACGATTCCAGTAGAATTACTGGTCAACGAAATGCATAGGAACATTGATCGTGAGGGTTTCAGTGATGGGCATATTCTTGGACAGTTGATTAAATTGATCATAGTAATTGGTGATGTCTATGGTTATGGCGAGTTTGTTGATGACAGTTTTCTTCTTGCATGCATGGTTATTCTTTCCTCTTTGACGTTCAATATTCATTTGAATCTCAGAGCTGGAATAAAAAGAAAGGAAGAGAAGTGGTAATCCTACTTGTCTTTGGTTCTCTTATCATTTTCTTTCATTCGTTTCTCAACAGAACTTCAAGATCTTCTGCAAAAGACAAGTAAGTGTTTGCATTCATCCTTTAAAACTTGCAACATCTAAACTCCCTGGCAACGTTAGTGGAGACAAATGGTGGTATTTCATATTGCATGTCTAACATGTACATGAGAAACATTGTTTGATATGATCTTAGTTTACATAAGTGATGCCAGAAAACGTTACACTATGGCAAACCTATGAGTATCAGAACAAAGCATTCCTCGAATAGTGTATTCTTCCAAAATTGCAGATTAAATCACTTGAATACTTTAAAGTTCCAGGACTATTCTTAAGTACCTTTTCGGCGTTGACAACTTTTAAAAACCACCCAGTTTTGATCATGTATTAAAAGACAGTGGATATTGGCAAATTAATACATATGAAAATACTGCTTATGTTTGAATTGCACATCTGATGTTTTCAGAATACAAGACGTGAGGGAACTCCCATTGGCGTAATCAGAAATATTAAAGAACCAGGCTAGATTCAGAAAAAAACTTGTTTATTTGTATTGTCGAGTTTACCTTTGTATGGAGCGTCTTACATTCACGTGACAAATGAACAATGAGAGCAAAGTGAAATAATTTAATCTAGTACAATTGTCACTATTCATCATTGCACATCTCCTGTATATTTTTATACTGTAACGATGAGATCAAGGCGTCAACTACAGATACAAAATGAATTCAAAAGAATAACGAACAAGATGAGATGAATCTGTGAGATTAGACGAGTGAAATTGGAACAATTTAGCAGTTATGTTCCAAATGTAATGGAATGTGCTACACAGGGTTTGGTTGTCAAGGTAATTGATTGTTAGGCATGGTAGGGAATATAGACTTCTTTATCATCAGATCTGGATATTAACATTGCAAATGCTTAATGGAAGTAAAGAAAAAAAGAATGTGAATGAAAGAATGTGAATCGTTAACAGCTGCAAATACTTTAGTCAGTTTGAAAATGAAGGGAAAAGCTTTGTCATTGCCTCTGTCGCAAAGTCTGTCATCCATCATACTGAAAAATCCACTTTGATTACTTTGGCAGCCAGCCGAGGATTGGAAGCAAGGAAATATATGTTTGAAGTATATGCACATTATTTAAACCTGTCTTGTTTCTTTCAGTTATATTTCGTCTGTCAATACAAACGTAATTAAGTGCAGTCTCTGCAAAAACATTCAATTTATTTGTTATCAAAGGAAACATTACATCTATGGACTGTTTCGCCAGTACCAAACGTCACTATAATCTTTCTTCTCCTTCATCTTCTTCTTCTTCTCCTCCTCCTCCTCCACCACCACCTCTTCAATGTTGTTACCAGAAAAAAAAAGTTGAGCTGTATTTCCTGTCACTGATACATTGCACGCTGTGCTCATTCCACAGTGAAGACACTGTTCGAGAAGGAGACTGGTAAGTGCCGCTGTAGCTGAGGATTCAGAGTGTTTGTCAAGATAAATGTCAAATCATTGTCAAATGTTTTCATCTCCAACTGTAAGTCGCATATTTAAACTGTGTTTGCAAAATATATCTCGTACAAATGTGGAGCAATTGGGTCATCAGAAATATCAAGCCATTGTAAGTCATTTATAGCTTAACGCTCTGCATGCATGATGTACACCTTTTATAATTACGGAGGAGCGTATTGCCTTCTCCATAATTCTTTCTAAATTTAACAACTCCAAGAGCACTTCAAAGCAGTTAACTATGACTTGCTTCCGACAAATGTTCAAATGGTTTAGAATTTGCAGTTTGTACCTTAACAGGAGGTTAAACCAAAACCATACTTTCCCGTTCTGAATTCTGATGTATATGAACTGGTCAGTCTGTTCGAGGGCTGTGTGGCCTGATAAGAAAACGACTTTCAAATGAAAGACAGAAATTATTATATCCTTTTTTTGGCAAACTATGTTATTTACGACAATACATTTCAAGCCAATACATTTTTTTTGTGTGAAACAGCGCATTCAAATTCACAAAAATTATTTCACTCTAATGAGAAATAATAACACTTTTGCGACTTATATGAAGACACGTGAACCTACTCAGGGTTACTACATCTTTTTTCAAAACTCTCAAACAACCATATCCTGAAACACAATATACAGCAAGTTATTAACAAAATGTTAACAAGATCAGAATAACATTAATCAATAAAGAAATATAATCCAGCTATGCTTTAACACCAAATGCATTTTTGAGCTAGATTCACTTAAAGGACAGAGAAAAAAGAAACTGTGAAAGACTAAATAAACGTAAAGCAAATCCTTTTGCTTCCGCATTAAGGAAATATCGTTCATGTCGAATTGTTCCACGGGTAGCAGTTATGATTTCCGAGTAATATTTCTGAAGTTGTTGATCATCGTCATCCATGCAGTTCATTGAAGAAAAGCCCTGAAATCGTTACTTAGTTTTATATTCTCTGAGCTTTTATCCATTGTTAATTGGAGTTTCGGACGGTTGATTACAATTCTTCATGCAGTTACATCAACAGTTAGACAATTTCGTTATGGACAGCACAGTCCAAACGCAGTTCAACCTCAGAACACTACCTGTCACACTGACTGGCTCTTCCATCAGTTTCCAGTCATCGTTCAGCTGTTGTGATCTATGAGAAAATAATGCATTCTTTCCAGATGTTCTGCAACAAATTCCCATGAACTACCCCTTCTCGTAGCTCACTTCTACTTTCTCCCAAACGTAAGTCTCTCCTCCACAATAAAGATTATGTGGAAAGTATAAATTCAAATTAAAACTGCAGGTAACCTCTAAGTCTGTTGAAAACAATAAAATGATTTGGCAGTGCCAGTGTTGCACTAGGTTGGACAATGTGAAGTAGTACACCACCACATTATAGTCCAACAGGATTATTTTTTTCTGCTTCTTCATCAGGTGGTTTTGGAACAGAATCGTAATGCACAGAATTTATAGCAAAAGTGTCATGGGGCTGCAATGATGCATTTTTTAAAAAAAAATTAAATCTTTCAGCTAATAGACTGGGATGTGGTAACTTTGACACTTCAATTCGTAAATCTCAGAACTTCTTTTTGGTTACATTTTCAAGGTAGCATCAGTTTTTCTGAGCATAGGAGCCATCTCTGCTCACAAAATGCATTAAATCTGTGATAAACATCTGTCCATGTCCCAATTTTGCGTAACACTGGTTCGATTTCTAAAGTGAAACTTGCAATATCTTACATAATTAATGCATTTATGTGCGAAACACAGCCAATATAACACAGCCAATAAAAATTCATCACAAAAAACTTATACTTATGCTCGTGCCAGAAAGGCAGAATTCGTTTATGCATGTGCTACTGGGTCTGAGTGCATTTGAAAGATGTGTGTCCGTGTGTGTGTGATGTGAGTAAGTTTGGTCAAGTATGTGGTTCAGTGTGACAGAGTATAAACCTGTGGGGGAGATGTGTGAGTGGGTGCGAGTGCGGGTGTTGGATGTGTGCGTGCTAAAGATCATGTTTGTGAATGAGAAGGGGTTTGTCTGAGTATGTGATATGCGCTTGTGTGTGTGTGTGAGAGAGAGAGTGTCGAGTGCTGTGGGCTCACCTGTCATGTGACATAAAAGTTAGGACCCTGCTGAAGCGATTCCAATGGACACCAGAATTGGTTTTCAGCCAATGCTCCACCACTTTGCGTTGTTGCTTATCCAGAAGTCTTCGTTGGGGGGTGGCCCGGAAAGTCCGAGGCTGAATGTCCTAGACCAGCGAGGTGTTCCCCTACTAGGAGGGAAAACTCTGAGAGGTGATCTTGGCACAGTATCCGTTGAACCATTGTTGTACTCTCTGCTCATTCTCGCCAATATACCATACCGCAGTACACCCTTGTCTAAAGAGTTTGGAGTACCTGATCACAGGAGTACCTGTCACGTACATGGGGAGTGGTTTCCCCACATTTTATAGTGACATTCGTGAAGACAGTTTGACACGTCTTGCAGTGGCTGCCGTGTAAGTTTTTAAGGTTTCGTGGGCAATGTTGTCCTAAAGGTGAGGCAGTTTGCTGCAAAATATGAATACCGAACATGGCAACGTACAACCCTAAACCGGGAGTCACTTGCAAGACATGCCATAATGTCGTCAAGGACATCACCATTGCAAGTGGGCATGACTCCTAACTTTAAGAAGCAGGCACTCATGTGACTCGGCCAAGATTGTCGATCACATACGTTGCAGGCAACGATGCCCTGAGGCATGGTACATTAGCTAGTCTAAGCAGTCGCTATGACAATGGATGAATGGACACATTGCGATGATCACCAGGTAGGAGTATTCTCTTCCAGTTGGAGAAAACCTCTGCGATCTGGGACTTCCGACCTCTGTAAGTCAGGTGACCAACTTCCGTGTGGGAGAACCAACAACTAAATGTGGTGGAGCAGAGCTTGATTTCAAAATTAGTATCCATGGGGCTGGCATCAACTGTGATCTTGGATTCATATCATTCGACAGGTGATGCCACTGAACTGTACATTCTCTTACAAACACCCACATAAACACACTTTCCGACATACTCACACAGTCACACGAGTCTCCCTCATGCACAAGCTCTCTCTATCATTTGCACGAACATGAAGCCCTGCACTCACATCCACACACGCACCCTCCCTCTCACAAGCTTATATTCTATTACACTCACACACGTACTTGACCAAGCTTACATTCACACATACACGCATTCTTTTTCATTCACTCACACCGACAGACACGCAATCATATGCACGCACAATATGTCTATTCCATGCAGTGCTTCTCTCCTGCAAATACACACATATGAGTTTATAGGGTGAATTTGTATGTGCAGAATTGCATTTTATTTTGCTCAAAACTGCATAAGTCCATGTAAGATTCTATATATTTCACATTAGAAATAGAAACAGTTTAACTCAACATTGGGACACAGACAGAAGTTAACTTCATACCTTTAATGCATTGTCTGAGCTGAATTGGCACCAATTTTAAGAAAAGCTGAGATGTTGAGAATGTAACAAAAGGAATTCTGAGGTTGACATTGTGAAGAACAGAAACGAGTTTATGCTATTCTAAAAGATTAAAGACAAATCTAAATTTGCTTAATATCCCATCACAGGTCCTTCACACTTTTACCTTTTAGCTATAAATTCTGTGTCTACTGGTCCTGTTCCACAACCATCTGATGAAGAGGCAGCGGTTCGAATGCTAGAGCTTTCAAATAAATCTGTTGGGCTATAACTTTGTGTTGAGTGATTTTTTTAACTCATGTATAAAGAATATGCTACTTTTTTTCTCCTTTTAGCACAAGCTGTTAGTGACAATTCAGAAGCCATCTTTAGCTCACAGTTTCCTGTTGGCTGTGCCAACCGAAATTACATAAAGGAACGATGACTCTGAAAATGATTTAAAACAACACTTCCTGATTAGAACACGTGTTTTAGAACACAACGCGCATGTGTTTCTTTGAAATGTAATACATTGCATGTTGAAATTGGTATTGCAAACGGCGACATCACCAGTGAAATATTCACCTGCAGGTGTATCGAAACACATGACCACTTAAGAAATTTCAGATAATTTTCCGTCTTGTATACTTGAAATGGAGATAAGAGATTAATTCTAGTAATTACAATTGCAATCTAATGATCTGGGCAGTCATTGAAATTTTTGCTATATTTATCAAAGCAAACACTGACTGTCTTCTCCGTACTGAACGTAGTACAAATGCTTATTTGTCGATGAACTGAATATGGTAGGCATTAGATCTTTCCTGGAAGTAGTTTCTACCGGAAACTTCAAATAATTTGTGAAAATTAGAATAAAATAAAACTGACTGAAGTAATCAAATACTTCATGGTGTTTCAATAAGCTTCAATTTTTGCAACAAGCATGCTGAAAGTCAGAGCACTGTTAAGTTCCGAATGGAACAGTTTTACAACGAGCAGGATGTGGTTAAAAGAATGCATCAAGCCAGCATGGAATATTTTGAACATTAGACACAAACTTGAAAAATATTTTTATGATGCCGACGCTGTGATCTAGTTCTCCTGACAGTTGAGCAAGCATCTTTCTGCAGAAACTTGTTCTCCATATAACTGAGTGTTTTGGAAAGTACTTTTGATATAGTAGAACCAGCTTTGTGAGTAATTTTAATGCAGACAACATAGAAGATAGAACGCCATTCGGGTTATCATAACTATTACGACCATGATGCAATTCAAAACTTGATGTACTTCCTCATTATCCACAAATTAAGCAATGGTCTTTTCATCAGCAAACGTTCTGTGCAAACCACCCAATTCATTCATATATTGCAAAGCAATAGATGTTTCAACCTAAAATCGTACAGAATACCACCGGTGGTACAAATCCAGTCAGCATTTCAAATCTGAAAATTTATGTCAATTAACATGAAGCAATTTTGAATCCAATTTGTCAAATTATCGTGGATATGCCATGACTTCAGCTACTGGAACAGCTTATCGTAATGAACTTTATCAATCATTCTTGAAAGTTCCATGTGGACAACTTTCACTGTCCTACCCTCGCGAAACATTTTTAGCATTTCCTGGAGAAATGCAAGCGATTTGTGAAACAGGGCACATCCGCTAAAAGCTAGGGCGACTGTTCACGTTAATTCGATTCTTTTGCAAATACAAGTACATACTGCCCTTAATAAAGTCCTTCAAATGTTCGCTGCTACTGATGCAAGACTGAGTGCATTATGTTTTTTAAAATGTTATTTATGCTGTTTTTTGCAAGGAAAGTGGCAGTAATGACAATTTTGTCGGATTCTGAATAAGCCTGCACTTAAACAGGATAAAGGCAACCCATCATGCGTCAGAAATCTCCCCACTGACTTCCCTCAGTGTCATGGAATAGATCCTATCAGGCCCTGATGATTTTTCCACCTTAATGTGTTTCAACACTTGTCAATTGACGTGCCTTAGAATATGAGCATACACTATCTTAAACCTAACATCACCCTTGTCCTTCTCCTTCACAAGTTCTTTTGCAAAGTATTCCTTAAAGAACTTGCACACTTCGCTTGACGAAGAAGCAGCGAATTTGAAGTTTGCGATTTCAAATTTACCTTTTATACTTTCACCTGGTGTGTGTTCATAACAGTTTTGTCGAGAAAAGGATCGATGGGGTTGAGATTTATAATTCCTTGAAAGTGGATCCGCAGCACGATAGGGGAGAGAAGAAGGTCTTTGGCACTTTTACCCTCATTGGTCAGTGAAACGACTATACGTGTCGGACTTTCATATTATGGCTGAAAAGCTGTGAGTGAATCCAATCTTGGAATATTGCATTCAATCCCAGTCTCCCGGTTTTCCAAAGGTATTCAAAAAAGATATACTAGTGTTGAGCTGCATTGAAAATTTCATCCCCACTCTTCCTTTTCCTGCATTTCCCCTTCGACCCACAGCCAGTCCTGAAAAATGGTTCCAGCTGAAATGTAGACTGCTCCATCTCCTGATGCTGACTTGCTTACTCGATTCTTCAATCTCTCTGGAGCGGCTTTTGAAGCTCAGTCTATTTTCAATCGAGCTTCGAAAACTAAGGTCACCTTTAAAAGGTATATACTTAAGAGAAGCATGGATAGCATCATTGACTGAGGTTTTCCTCCTCCAAATAGTAGAGTCCAGAGCTTTAGGGCACAGCTTTAAGGTGAGATGGGAAAGATTTAAAAAGGCATGTAAGGGCAACCTTCTCACGCAAAGACTGATTCAGTTAAGGAATGAACTGTCCAAGTAACTGGTGTACACCTATACAAGAACAACATTGTAAAGGTGTCTGGACGGGTATTCGATTAAAAAAAGAGGTTTGAAGAACATGGCCAAATTCCGCCAAATGTGTCTAGGTTAACTTAGGAAATGTCATCAGCATGCACAAGTTGGAGTAATGGATCTTTTTTTTCGTGCATTAGAACTCTCCGAAACAAAGACTGCATGACGTGTATCATTCCGCTTCAGATATGCACTTCTTCCAAACAAGGAAAGATATGATTAATCCTGGTATTCAGATAAAACACAGCCATCTTTGATCATGCTCATATGAAGTGTACAATGTGTATATTCGTTGTAATTGTATTTTGCAGTCCCACTTATTAATTCTACATTGTTAATAGGTAGATTCCAAGCGGATGTCATGAATACTTCATGTCTACTTCTTAATGCAGTCCTTGACATTGTGCAAAAGCGTTCAATTAAAATCAGTCATATTGGATGGTGGTCGCAAATAGTGCTATTCCAGGGCTGTGTTCTGTTCCCTTACAAATATCACATTAGTCGTCAAACTGATCTTAATGGTAAGAACAATTCTGAAGAATGTCGTCAGAGAATGTGACTTCTATGGAATTAAATGCTCCGAATTTGTAGTTCATCACATGACAGAATTAACTTCTCACTACAGAACGAAACGTACTGAGCTTACAATGATATGTTAACACTTTAGTCATGTGCTGCGGCGACATGAATATGTGCCATAATATTGAGTTTGTTTAGAAGTTTAAAGGTAGGCACTAGGTGAATTGGCCAAGCCAAATTGCCCATAGTGATAAGGGATGTGCAGGTTAGGTGCATTAGTCATGGGAAATGGAAGGGAATAGTGTTGGGGAACATCTGTAAGTTTGATTCTCTTCAAGGATCAGTGTGGACATTTTACGTCAAATGGCCTAATTCCACACCATAAGGATTTTATGATGCCGGAATTCATTGTTTAAACTATAATTTTAAAATAATCATTCAATAGTTATCTGTATTTATACGGAATATCTCAAATGATACGATGAAGTGAAGTGAAGTGAATAGTCCTATCTTCAAATTATTGATAAATCATTGCACACGAATAGAAGCATAGAACAAACATCATATCTAAAGTTAAATCATCTCCGTTTGATTTCATAACTGTTAAACTGATTTGAATTAATTGCAATCATATTTGATATTGCCGTATTTGAAATAATACTTACATCTAAACTGTATGTTCTGATGTGAGGAACGTTAGTTTACATAAAACAAATCATTCATTCCACACAAGTTGACAGCCGTGTTCCTCGGAATAGAAGTTCATATGTCTGTGATAGACGGGAATTTTGAATTGCTTGAACAATTACATAGCTTCTATACTCCATCAAACCATAAAGATGTCCATCCCTTTGGTTTTGCTTTTACTGAGGGAATTGTTTTCTTTTTGGATATTTGGAAGCTCTGAACTTTCACAGTTACTTCGGGACATCTCGTAGGCAGTAAGGATTACACATGAGAGTCAGCATGTCTGTGGAGTTCGCCCACTGGTCGTCATATTTGTTTTCATATAATGTTAAGAAAGTTTTGGAAGTCTGAAACGAACTTCTCTGATCAAAGCTTTGATTGATTTGAAGTCATGGTAAATATGCTAAAATTGTTATGATCACGAAAAAAATTGAAAAGTACTGAGTTCGATCACAGAAATACACTAATACCAATGATAAGTTTTAGAATATTTTGACAATCATTTTAATTATGATATAGACTTTTAGAATTTTAAATATGCATTTAGGTGCCATTATTGGAGTCACATAATAGGGCTCCAAAGCCTGCAGGAATTTCTTTTTCCCTAACCCATATTTCACGTTTTCAATTTATCTTTGTCCCCTCACGTGAATTATCAATCTTCAATTAGTCCTTAATTTCAGCAAATCCGCAATGTGATTCATGCATAGCCAACAACAGTAATTCTTCCGCCAACCACCCCCCCGCCCCAAACGCCCCCCCACCCCCCCCCCCCCCGAAGCTTTCAATTGTGGAACAACTTGTGTATGCGACTTTTCGTTTGCGATTACAATATGGCACCAAATCGAATGAAAACAACTACAGTCAGTTACTATTCATTTCTCATCACCCAAAAATACGTTTCTGCAATATTAACCATTAGGTTTATAGCATTGCAACAAAACTGCCTTTTATTTGATTACTACTTTAACTTTAAATAGCAGACGAATTATAGCATTTGGTACCAGAGTGACCTCTGCATTATATGAGGTAGATGCGAAAAGGTTCTCACAATGAATTGAAATATTATGCCAGACTAGACGAGTGTGCAGAGGGGATTTTTTCGTGCAAATCTGGATTCTTAATAGTTGTTATTTTATTCTTAAATGCTCCAGTTTTTTTTTGCAATTAATGGAATATGAACACCCTATATAAAAGAGCATATAGTTTCTGGTGGAACAGATGTTCTACTAAGAAAATTAAGAAAATTAAGTTCTAATTAAGAAAATATTGCACGATTAAAAATAACCTTAAAGTTATTTGTCAATGTTCTTCAAGGTGCTGTCAGGTAGGTCTCACATATCTCGAACTATTATCCTTGGCCATCACACAATGAGACAAGCAGTTTGATAGGAATTTCGATGGCAATAATCACTAGCATTATTTACCTTTACACAGGTGATAGGAACATAATGGTGTTATGATTGGATAAATGTGACTCAATTAATTTATTCTAAGTGAGCATATATAGCGAATCACAGCGACAAAAGAAACAATAATCACTCTTTACATAAGACTCAGTATTGCCTACTAAGCAATTTTATAAAAGTAACATAAGCGAAATTAATGCATTCTCCCTTTTGAAAAAAAAATAGAAAAATGTACTGTCTTCTGTGATGGAAACAAAATGATTTGTGGTAACGCGGAAGAGCATTTTTATTCTTAATACTGTTTTTGTATAGTCCGTGAACATTTAATTGAAGATAGTTCTCTATCGCAAGAGAAATATTTCTTTTTGCACATTACATTATTGACTCATAAAATTCTCGACTAATCCAAGTGAGGTATTGTCTGGCAATTGGATTCGGATACTTTTGATTTTTAGCAAATTATATGTGCTAAAGGAATGTTTTTACTTTCCAGTTATTCCTTTCATATATATTACACTGATTAGCTTGATTTTTGGTTTCAGAGTTACGGAAATTGCACATGGCAAAGGGTGAGAAAACATAATATTATGGGACGTGACGTTCATTCGAAAAAAATGCTGAAAATTTTTTAATAGTTAGTAACATTTCTTTTCTTTGCTGGAATTCGTAAGAGTCGTAGATATTTAAACCAGTGTGCCAGTTCAGAGACTTTGAACTCTTCTGAGCCTGAAATGCCATTTTCAACGAAAATAATTACAGCTTTTACATGATGGGGATGTAAGGGTTTCATTACTGTTTTCAATCTGTCGCTGACATCCCAACCCCATAAGAACTAAAACCAAAATTCCACAAGGAAATTCATCTCGTTATATAGTCTGTAAATTGAGTGTAAAAAGTGTTGTCATCTAATGTAACCAACTTATAAAATTTAAATAAATTTAATCCCTGAGAATCACTTTAAAATCAACAAGTAAAATGTGATTAATTTAAGTTTTCAAGTGAACAAGTTAACCAAATTATTAACGAACAGAATAAATTCCTTCTAACTACGAAATCTTCTTGAATAGCATGATATTTTATTAGTATGCCATTTCAATAAATACAAGTTCCAATTGTATAAAAACAAATAGGATTAATCTCTCGAAATTACAGCCAGGTCACATGTCTTCCAGATTTTTTGTGCCTTTACAATCGTTTGTTTTGGCAGAAATCCCTTCTGCACTGAATCATCTGTCAGGATCAGGAACGCTTCTTGCCATCGGCACCACTTATATTTGAACTGTGCTTTTATTCTAAGACTTAGAGGCTCTTGCAGATGGCAGCTAGCTTCGGGGCATGAAGTTAATTGCTCATTTCTTTCCATACGCTTGATTACGTATATGATCCCAAATAGCTTTGTTTATATGTTGTCACAATCACGAGGTTTAAAAATTAGTAGCATTTTGGTATCTTAATACGTGTATCATATTGCTTGGATAATTTGTTTTTTAAAAAGCTGCCCTTTTGTTCAAAAATAGCTGAGAACTGTCAGGCCTTTCAATCTAAATGTTTCAATTGGTATGCTCTCAGTGATTTTACACATTCATGTCCCAGCAGTTCCCATGCATCCATTTGAAGTTTGTAACATCGACAAAGGACATGATTGTTCAAATAGACTGCACAATGCTTTCTCCCCGAGCATTTAATATACACCAAATTCTAACTTCCTCCCTACTAGTCTACAGTTATTCTACACTACTTCAAAACGTCTCCCCATTAAGGAAAAAATGAATTATTGTTAATAAAAGGTGATTCTTTTCTTATAAAGAAACTTAATTATATCCACTGCACATTAATTTTGAGTGATATGTTAGACTAATTCTATTGATGTGCAACTTTGAAAACTACTGTTCCACCTGAACTTAATTTTTTTTTCCTTTTCAACTCGTGATCACACATCTGTGATAATATTGTCGTGGTGCATATGTACAATTTGCATTTTTCTTCTTGTTAACATGAGACTCCAACGAAATAATCTATTGTACTCATCTTGTACACATTAAGGTGTTGTAAAGCCATTCATAAATTCAAGAACTGTTTTTCAAATGGTTGATTTTTTTTTCTGATGGTTGTTGAATCCTTTTGAAAAATATCCAATTAGATATTGAATTCTCCAACACTCCTGTAGGAATTCAGCTCCAAAGTTACATCGTTTCCATTGATGGCAACTTTGTATGTTTGGAAAACCTTTGACGAGACTAAACTTTGAGCCATGAGCAAAATTTTAGGTTAATTCTCAAATCCCTCTTGACATTGTTCTGTCCACCAAAATCTAGTGTACTTTATTGTTCTATCCAGCAAAATTTAGTTTTCTTTATTAACAAATCCGTCATTATTATCACACCACTGCAAATGCTATTGACAACTTTCCCGTAAATCTGCAGAATTCTAAAACTTATCACACTTGTCCCTTCACTGACCGTCATGGAAATTCCTTGATGCCTTATACATTCACGGATGATGATATCGTTCGTCCCTATCAGGTGCTGTGCACTAAGAATGTCACTTCCAATTTCGCAAATTTTGACTGGTGAAGTTTACGACCTAATTTGCCTTCTGTAATCTCTTCAAGAGCTCGGACAAATTCGGCAAGTGATCTTTCTAAGAATGACTAAAGATCACTAAGTCATCTAGATAGATGGCACAGTTAGTCAACTCTGCAGCATCTCTGCTCGTAAGAATTTGCAAAGAGCTGGTGCTTTTCTTTTCTCCATTCAAAAGGTAATTGCATGAAATTGATATAGCCCATTTGCGATTACGAAAGCCGAAACTTCTTTTGCTCTCTCCAACAAAAGTACTCGACAGTAAGAACAAAGTCCAACTTTGTGAATCAAATAGACTGTTCTACATTTGCCCACCATTCTTCAGCAGTGGAGTTGGGTATGAGTCAGATTTGGTCACAGCGTTGACCTTCTGATAAAGTATGCAGAAGCATTGAATACAATAAATTTTGAGATTCAAAATAGTCTATGCAAGTTATTCGCATTGACTCATGTCAATGACGTTGTCTTGGGCCATTGCTTCCACTTCCTCTTGAACTTGACATGGTTTTGGAGAATTCAGCCTGTAGTTGTGCTGTTTTATCGAAACTACATTCGCTACGTCAACATAATATACTTTACCATTCTTCCTCCATTTTCTATTTCTACATACATCATCAAAGCACTATAATAAGTCTTTCAATTCAATTTTCTGTTCACGGAACAGATAGCTCCTTCCCCTATGCTATTTCGTAATGATCTCGTCGGTTTTTAATTCGTGTTGAGACACATCGATATCCATATTATCGAGATTTGACACCCCACTCTGAGTGATAGGAACAAGAAACTATTTCTCAAGTTCCCTTTCACTGTCATAGGAGCATATCATTATATTCTCGTCACAAACCCGATAATTACTTTTCCAATAGACATCTGAACCAGATAACTGGCTTGACGTAACTTCTTCTCAAACTGACAAGGACCTTTAAATCTTGCTTTAAAGAACTATCTTAACAATCGTAACTGCACCATTTTTTTTCCATCTGGCAAAACTACGCATTTTAGATCTCTTAGCTGCTTCTTTTTTTTCGGTGCTGTCCCATCTTGAAATGTTATCTGGTTAATTCACCTACTCCTTTTTAACCTTCGATCAACTCAGATGCATAACCACACTGTGTGCTCTCTAACTTCAGACATGCTAACTGTTCCTTAATTAATTTTTGATGGCACTCTTACATCGTGTGTGAATATAACTTCAAACGTAAAACCTGGGTTGATCCAGTTGAAGCATCTGTACTACGAAACAACATAAATAGGATACTGTTTTCTCAAACATTTGGGTTAACATGGTCATCGACCCTCACCATCGTCTTTTGGGTCTGATATCTCCTTTGTAAAGTACCCTGCAATTCAGGGTAGTATGATTTCGATTAAAAGTGTTTGCTACCAAAACAATTCATGACATCATATGACGAAGCTGGGCCTTTATCAAGATCATGTTGTCCTTGTTTATTTTTCAAGAGGTGTCCTCCAGGCAGAGCTTCCAATTAGTCTGGAAATATCTACTTGCAGATTGACTGAATAAGACCCCTTTGGTTGTGAATAACGGTTAAAAAATGTAAGCAAATCTTCACCACCATTTTTGCCTTTACATTCCATAACAGAACTGTTTCTGGAAATTTGTTACACAGATAATAAAGGTTGACTAATCCTGGTTTTCAATATAGGTCTTAGTCAGGGGACCTGCACAAGCAAACTCAAACCATTTAAAAAGGTTTTTAAAATGCGGGAATTGGCATCAAAAAAGCTAGTTTCATCACAGCCTGTGGCTTTCCTACCGTCTGACAAGTATGACAGGCTCATAACAAAACTGTCACATCTTTGTGTAATTTATCCCTATAAAACTCGTTCTGTCTATTAGCTACCCTCAATAGTGCTACACTCAATTGGTCCTCTGAGTTCCACCAGCAGTACAACCTGGTAAACTTCTGCCTATCTCTCATCTCACAAACGTGCCAATGCCTCAATTTCTGCTGCAAGAGGTTATCTTTAAGGTATTAGCTTTCTGGAATACACTCTGATTCGTTAAATGAATTGGACAAATCCTTGACTTCCACGTTTTGTTGTTACACCATTAAACTTTCTGAACTAAACACCTTTCCCTGATTCTCGACATTATGTGGTTATTATTTTACCATCTCATCGATCAGGGTGTGAGATACTGCACATCAACTTTTACATCTTTCGCTTTTGCTTTCTTTTTTTGTTTTAACATACAGTTGCGACAACTTGCCTCCACATTATTTGGAAAATATCAAGGGTGTTTATCTTTGCAGTCCTCAGTTCCCTGTTTTATTTTGTTTTATTTTCCGTTACAGTGGGTGTCACTCACAATGTGAACGAGCTATATTTTTCCAGGAATAAACTGTCTTCTTGGAACAGTATTATTTTTTCTGTCATGACATTAACCATGGCACCACTTTGACCCACGCAGACTCTCCGTAATATCATCACCTCCAGTGACCTCCCCTCCAACACCTCCAAACTCATAGTATCGGAGGCACAGAACCCAGTTCTAACTGTTCCACATGATCCCACAAGCCCAACTACCCCAGCTATCCCATGCTCCTGCATCACCACACTACTTGCTTCCCCTACCTCGACTCCATCTTCTCCACCTTGGTCTGGACACTTCACACCGATATTTGGGTCACCAAGCTCGTTTTCCACCTCGTCGGAAAGTTCTAGTCCACTACCCCCCCCCCCCCACGCCCCCGCATTTCATTTTTACTCTATACACGTCAACTCCCCACAAGGACGACCTGCAAGATCGCTCTTTCTTTCTCTCCAACATGCCCAGCTGGTCTCCTCCATCAATCCACTTCTTCCCCTCGACTACTTGGAGCTTACCCACGATACATCTTCCCTCAAATTTTCCCATTTACTCTTTATCCAGAGTTGGAGAGCGGGCAGGGCATGGACACTCACTTGGGCCCGAGCTAAGCCTGCCTATTTGTTCGGCATGTCGAAGGGTTCCTCTTCAGAACATACATACTGATTGTTCCATAACTCTTCTGCGATTGCATCGATGACTGCACCGATGCTGCATCCTGCACCCAGTCTGAACCGGATTCGTTAATCGACTTTATCAACAATTTTCCACTTGTCCGTCAAAATCACTTGGTCTATCTCTGACAGTTCCCTCCCCTTCCTTGAGATCTCTATTTCAATATCTGTTGATAGATTAATCAATAACATTTACTACAAACACACAGAGTCCAGAACTACCTGGCCTGCAGAACCTCTAACCCTGTAATCTGCAAATCTCTATGTATTATTTTTCGAATTCCTCTGTCTCTGTTGCAGTTGTTCTGACACCAAGCTGTTCCACTCCCAAGCATCCTTGATGCCCATTTAATTTTACTAACGTGCTCTTCCACTTATCTGTCAATCAGACAACCCTTTACCACAGATTTTCCATTCCCCACTACAATGTTCAAAACCCTGCTGCAGCCAAATTAATAAATACAGGGTCCCCATTGGCTTCATTTTCGAATTTTCCCGTCTGCACATCCAAAATATCATCCTAAAATAACCTCCACCAACTCCAACAAAACCTCACCATCAAGACAATCCCTCCGTCCCCAACCTGTCTGAGTTCAAAAATGATATTCCCTTTGTTAATCCTTGATTCCCACCAGCCTCTCCACGAGCACGCCATACCACCTGCACCGTCACTTGCAATTGTAACATTTTCAAAACCTGGGTAAACCTCCTTCCTCATCTCCATTCAAGGCTGCAAACAATCTTTTCAGGAGAGGCAGATGGTCACTTCCCTTTTCTACAACATAGTGTATTCCTCATTCCAGATGCCAACTGGATTCCTACATGCCATCAAACTACCAGTTGTACCTACCACCTGTAATCACCAATACTACTTCTTCACTTCTCGCCTAACACACCCAAAACCTTTTCCCCTCCCTTTATCTGCAACTCCCCAAGTCCCACCATCATTTCTCAAGAAGTGTTATAACTGAAACGTCGGACTTATCTACTTCATGATGGTACTTTCTTACTGTGCTCTTCCAGCTTCCTGACTTTAACCTGCCTTTCAACAAGGTCTAGTGTTTAAATAAAATAAATCCATGGCACTCGCCTGAAAGCCAACAAGTACCAGTTTATTTATCTAACTCGCCCAGAGAAAAATAAATCTTTAGGCCTTAGAAATTAGTTACAGATTAACTATCTTCTGAAATATTCTGTACCTCATATGTCTATGCTTCTTTTAAGAATGCCTTCTCCATCGATTCTTCTGTCAGGAATTCCCTGTCTACTGATTCTCCTGCAGAATTATTATCTAATTATTCTGCTGGTAACTTTTTCATTCAGATAGTGTTTAGTTTTCAAAGACGTCCAGGCTTTTGCACATGGTAGCTAGCTCTGTGCTTTTGTCCAACTGCCCCTTTCTTTTATATACCTGTGATGACATGGCAACATTTCTACAGTAGGATTGGCACTGTGTTGAGAAGGAATTCCATCAGATTTCATTTTAATTGTTTTTTGGGGGAATTTAAGTAGATGTTTAAAATTGATTGCAAATATTCAAAAGGTGTTAAAAAAGAAGACTTCTGCTTGGCCTGCAAACGGTGCTGGCTTTGATTACAAATGTTTCAATTTGGGTGCTATCTGTTCTTGAACACTTCCAAACGACTTCCCCCAGAAATGCATTTCAAGTTTCGAAGCAGAGAAAAATTCTACGATTTTGTAATGTGATCACACAGTGCTCCCCCCTCCGAACATTTCATAAACGCTGAATTCTAACTTCCTGCCTCCCAATCCAGGCGTTTTCTAGCTACCATCACAACTTTATTCACAACTTTTCTTCCATTTTCGAATATTATGTCTAACATATGATAGGTTACAACCTGAAAAAAACCTAAAGGAACCCAATGAATTGCAGACCACTAACACTAATGCGTCGATATGGTCACAGAAATGTGAGGGAGCATACATGAGGATCAATGGTCGGCACAACATCGTGGCTGAAGGGCCTGTTCTGTGCTGTACTGTTCTTTGATCTATGTTCTAGTTCTGTACCTCTGCCTTCACAGTATTTTTTAAAAGAAAAGAGGTTCATTAAGAAAATGCAGAGAACTAGTCCACTGAATTATGTGTAAATATTTTCCACGCTCTGCTAGCTTAAAAAATATAGATAGCTGCAGCTCTTTGGTGGCGTTATTATTCTACTACACACAAGTAATGCATTAATTTTATCAATTATAATTAGCATCTGAAGAAGTTTTGATTCTTCATGGTGTGGTATGAAATCAGTACAATATTTATAAAAAAAACTTCATTTAAAACGTACAAATTTGAATAGATTTGCTTCCAACAATTGAAGTGACGTCTAAAAAAATCCTTTCTGGAAATTACCATAAAATTGAAATAAACTGGAATGCTCCCAAAGTCAGATAATCAGTACAGCTGTGCAGACTGGACTTGAAATTCACATCGTTCGGCAGTCTGAAATCAGTTTACTCACATGCAATTGTTTACAGTTAATGTTACCAATATATTAGTTTTCTAAAAATATTCCCAAAAGCTGAAAGGTTAATTATTCCAAATTCAGTTGGCCTTTAATTATCTCAATTTTGCGTGAAAACGATATATCACGAAACATGACAAAACGAATTTTCCTTTCACCTTTACTCACCATAGTTATTGACCGTCCACAAGTCCAGACATCCCTCGTTTGCTAATTTGGTCTGAAATGCCCAGAGATGACACAATGACTCACTGGTCGACCTCACCATGCTCAACAAAATCCAAATTGGCGAACAATGCAAGCTTCTCTTAGTTACCTGATATGTAATCAACAATTTCTGAGTCACTTTCCATTGTTCATTTCCTTGTCTTCTCTCATGTATTCCCAATTAAATTGAAAGCTGTCTGCATTATTTTCTGATACAACCCTCGTTCACAGCAGCTTCCAACTTGACTGGGGGTGGACAATTAGAATTCTGAATATATTGCCAGTTGAGGCAATAAACGTGGCATCAATTGCATAATGAACATGTTAATGCCCGAATTTGAACATAACTTTGCAGAGTTGAAGTAGGATTTCCCTGTTCAGAAATTTCCCAAACAGAAATTATCAAAAAGTAAGTACGCATTTCTTCACATCAAACTTTGTCTGAAAGTCATAGAGTCAGAGATGTGCACAGCATGGAAGCAGACCATTCATTCAAACTCGACCATGCTGGGCTGATATCCCAACCTAATTTGGTCTCACTTGCCATCAGCGATCCCATATTAGTCCAAACCTTTCCCATTCATATACCTATCCAGATGTTTTTTTTTAAACTTGTAATTGTTCAAACTTCCAACACTACCCCTGGGAGTTAATTCCATACATGTACCACCCTCTGCGTGAAAATAATGCCCCTTAGGTCTCTTTCATATCTTGTCCCTCTAACACTTAACCTATGCCCTCTAGTTTTGGACTCCCCCACATAGAATATCTATGCTGCTCAAGGGTTTATAAATATCTATAAGGTCATCCGTCAGCCTCTGAAATTCCAGGGAAAACAGTGCCAGTCTATTCATCCTCGCCTGAAAGCTCAAATAGTCCAATACTGGCAACATCCTTGTAAATCGTTTCTAAGCTCTTTCAAGTTTCACAACATTCTTCTGAGGAGAAGGAGAACAGAATTGCATGCGATTCTCCAAAAGTGACCTAACCAATGTCCTGTACAGCCGCAGCGTGACCTCCCAACTCCTGTACTCAGTACTCTGAACAATAATGGAAAGAATACCAAACGGCTTCTTGACTATCGTACTTAACCGCACCTCTATTTTCAAGAAGTTACGAACCTTCACTCCAAGGTCTCTTTGTTCAGCATCACTCCCTTGGACATTACCATTAAGTGTATATGTCCTGCTAAGATTTGCTTTCACAAAGTGCAGCACCTTATATTTATCTAAATTAAACTCCTTCCACCACTCTTCAGTCCATTGACCCATCTGATCAAGATTCTATTGTAAACTGAAATAACCTTCTTCGCTGTTCACTGCACCTACAACTTTGATGTCATCTTCAAAATTACTATCAATACTTCTTACGCTCACATCCAAATAATTTAGATAAACGACGAAAACTGGCGGACACGGCACCAATCCTTGTGGCACTCTACTAGTCACAGGTCTCCGGTCTGGAAAACATCTCTCCACCAACAAATTATGGCTTCTACCTTCGATCAAGTACTGTATCCAAGTGGTATTTTCTCTCGGTATTGCATGAAGTCTAAACTTGCTAAATAGTCTTCCAAAGGGAACTTTGATGAACCCTTTACCGAAGTCCTTCTAGATCACATCTACCAGTCTACCCAGGTAAATCCTCTTTGTTACATCATGAAAACACTGAATCAAGTTCGTGAGACATGATTTCCCAGTAACAAAGCTGTGTTGACTATCACCAATCAATCCTTGGCTGTCCAAATACATATACGTTCTGTCCCTCAGGATTCCCCCAAAAATCTTCCTTACCACTCACGTCAGGCATACGGGTTCTATCGTTTCCTGGCTTGTCCTTACCAACTTTCTTTAATTGTCATATCATGTTAGCTAACTCCCATTCTTCCGTCAATTCACGTGTGACTATCAATGATACAAGTATCTCAGCAAGGAGACCAGCAATCACTTCTCACTCTTCCCACACAGCTCTATGGCATACTTGACCATGGGGATTTATCCACTTATTTTGCTTTTCAAGACGTCCAGTACTTCGTCCTCTCTAATATGGACATTTGTCAAAATGTCACCATTTATTTCCATACATTCTATATCTTCCACTCCCTTCCTTACAGCAAACATTGATGCAAAATATTTGTTTAATATCTCCCCATCTCGTGCAGCTCTACACAAAGACAACCTTTCGTATCTTTGTGTGGCCCTGTTCTCTTCTAAACCTAATCTGAGCTTGTTGGTCATTATAATGCACAATGCATGTCATGGTTCCCTTTCTTGTCCATACACACGAGTGGATCTTCAATGTTCACTGTCTTCACTTAAATTGAATTGAAGTCTGCGAACAATATATTCTGAATGCAAGATTGTCAACAAACAAAATGTTTACTGATATTTGAGCTAATTATGGCAGATAATTCGCTATTACATGGGCACAACTTCAAAACAATGTCATGCGTTCTCCAAGGGTATATGTCACAACGACTCTTTACGTTTCTTGTCTGTCGAGCTCTGGATATTTTGATGAATACAAATGAATCAACGAGCACTTAAGCTTCTTTAAACGGGATGATTTCAGCACATATACCTATCAGGGCTGAATTGTGATTAATGCATCGGCAATGATAACGTTGTGCTGTGAAAAAAAGGCTATGTATCACTTGAGGTGAAATTGTGTTCATATGTGACACGTTCTCTTAAAGTGTGTCCCCAAGCTTGAACTTCCGCCGAATTTTGCTCAAAAATTATACTTCGTTTCCAGCTTTTCTTGATATTTCAGGCATTGTGTCCTTATCCAAGGCTAACGTTTTTTTGTGGTTGAAAAAACCTGATAATCTAACAATTCTGATTATGAGCATTTGTATATATTTGTATTTACTTATTTATTCTTGTGGAATGTATGCGTTGCTCGTTGGCCAGTAAGAATTGCCTGTCTCCAGTTGGCCCTGAGAAGGGGGTATTTAGTTGCTTGTTTTGAATCGTTGAAGTTTACCTGCTAGGTTGGATCCACAAAGTCATTTGGAAGGAAATTCCAGGAGTTTGAACCAGCGAAAATAAAGAAAATAAAGGTGACATATTTGAAAATAAGGATGCTAAGTGGCTTAAATGTGGTGGTATTCCCAGATATCTGCAATCCTTGTCCATCCAGATGGAAATGTTATTGTGCTTGAAAGATGCTGTCTGAGAATCTTTGGTGAATTTTTCAAGTCGTCAGAAATTGTCGTCAGTGCACATTGCTGCTACGAGGCGTCGATTGTGTAGGGAGTAAATGATTATGAATGCAATGTCAGTCAACTGGATTGTTGTGTGCTGAATGCTGTGAAGCTTCTTGAGTATTCTTGAGGCAACTGATCACGCCTTTGCATTGTTCCTTTTCGGTGGTGGGCAGATCTTAGGCAGTCTTGATGTGAGTTTTACGCCGCAGTATACCTAACCTCTTGTATGCTGTTGTATCCATTGTACTTATATAATGATTCGATTAAGTTTTTATTAATACTAACTCCCACGATGGTGATAGTAGGAGTCATTGATGGTAACATCATTGAACGTCAATGAGAAATGGTTAGTTTGTCCCTTATTTGTGGTGGTCGTCGCCTGACATTTGTTGCTGTGAATGTTAGATGTTCCGTGTCAGCCCAAGTCTGGATATCGTCCGACCTTGTCAAGTTTAAATAGGACGTGCTTCCCTATTTGAAGAGTCGTGATTTTTGGTGCTGAAAGTTCTGCAATCATTGATGATCATCGTCACGTCCAATCTTATGAAGGAGGCAAGTTCAGTGATGAAATAGTCAAAGATAGTTAGGCTGCGGACACAATTAGTCATGTTTGATTGTGAGTCTAGGAAAGTGTTGGGACCAAATTGACAGTTTGCTACCTTTCACAAATGAATATTATTTCAAGAGTATATTTCCTGAAAGTATGGCTGACTGGAATTATGAATGAATATAATTGGAATTTTAAGCAGGATTAAGCAATTAAGCCCTTCTTATTCCTGATTCAACTATTAAATTCAGCGCTAATTTCCCTGTGCACTAAATCAGATTTCATCTCCGTGTCATGCAGAGTCGACTGGTGAAAGAATGTATCTAATGGACAAATTATTTTTCTGAAATATTTCACTCCACGGGCACAAAACAAAAGATGTTTTAAAGAAGCTATATATTTCCTATAACTTAGTTTATAAAAAGAAGTTGGATACAAGGTAGTTCTTAGATAATATATTATGTGTTAGGTCGAACAACATTGTCAAGTTGGAATGTATGAATTCATTTTTTCAGCCCAAGCAGATGGCATCGACGATTGCTAATCATCATAGTGATCTTTGGCCTCTTAAATTCTCTTAATTCTGTCGTATTATTTAAACATTGTGCTTAAGACAATCATGCAGAAACGTAAAGTAATGGCACTGCAAAAAACAAACAACATTAACAATATGATGTAGAAAAACATTGAAAATAACACTTACCTAGGCGCAGTAGAAATGTTTTAGTCTTTCACGGCATTGTCCTCAGGGTTTGTGACGAGAGAACATTCGTTCTTTTTTCTTGAAGTAGCTTGATAGGTTCTGTCCATGTTATCTTTTCAGGCAGCAATTCCAATGCTCTTAAGAGACTTGAAAATGCGAGTGGGTCATCAGTTCATACTCGCTGGCGTACCATGCCTACTCAATCGTCAACTAATGAGCTTTTCAATGAAAAGAAACACTTCCCTGACTTCATACTTTTCCAAGTTCATCA
The DNA here is from genome assembly GCF_047496795.1 of Chiloscyllium punctatum. Classification (NCBI taxonomy): domain Eukaryota; kingdom Metazoa; phylum Chordata; class Chondrichthyes; order Orectolobiformes; family Hemiscylliidae; genus Chiloscyllium; species Chiloscyllium punctatum. The sequence continues at coordinate 35,934,128 of NC_092772.1, forward strand.
TTTTTTTTGTAGAATCTTATTTCTGCTAGAGTTCATCTGTTCCACCATAAAATCCTCAGCCATTTTAAGAATTTTCCCCAATGATCTGTCTTATGATTCTGTCAATGTCAACAACAGAGTCTAACAAGTAAGTCTGCAATTGGTTGTTAATTAGTACTCCCAATAAAACAAAATGTTTTGGCTAACTAATTATTTAAATGCATTGCAAATATTTCTTTGCAAATATTTACTAACTCGGCAAGAAAGTATACATTCCTGTTATAAATAATATTTCTCATGAACACGCAAACAAAATAAACATAATTTAAATAATAAAACTTTTAATTATGGAGAAAATCAGCATGTCTGGCAACAGCTGTGATAAAAGAGAAAGAATTGAAGTTTCGAGTCAATAATGACACTTCAACTGGATATTTTTTCTGTTTGATTAGAAATGTAGAATGCTCATTATTTTCTCTTAAGTAATTACAATCTAACTTCATTTGTTTACTTTCAATCAAAAATTAACATGGGTTGCATCATTCACAGGAGATGAAACATCGCCAGACGGTGAGACTGATAAAAGTGTAAGGACATACATATACTGAGGGATAACATAGGTTATCTGCGCATTATTATTCGGAAATTCAAAACTGTGTAGGGCATGAGAATGCAACCACATCCCGTTTTTCCAGGAAAATCATGCTTGATATCAACACAGCATATCACCAATGGGAGAACAACGAGCAATATCGAAACGAAGCTAAGTAGCAATAGGGTGAGAGAGGTTTTCTGTCACGACTGCTTCGCATGCTTATATATTATCATCATAATATACAAGCATGCGAAGGTATGATAGCAAATCTGTTTCATAACTGCAAATGGCCTTTCATACTGATAATTCACAAAGTGTCAGAAAAAAACATTTAAAATTTTTCCTTATTCCCTTCATTACATTGCATCGAATTTTCCAGTTGTTCCACTTGAATAAATAATGCAAAATTCTGTATATCTATGTGTTGTCAAAATTAGACTACAGGTACTGACTGAATTCGCTGAATTATTAATAAAGGAAAACCATGCACAAATCAATATTTTTATTCATTAAATTAGTTTAACGGTGTCATAAAAGGTAGAAGGTGCTATCAATTTCAAAACCCACAGTAGTTATTCACGAAAACGGATAATATCATATTTTCCAAGTCGGAACCCAACATCTGAGGAATTTTGAAAAAGGGTTTCCATTTAGCTCATCAATAGCAATGGAATTCTGTCAAAGTCAAACTATACACTGACTTACAATTACATCGCAGCAACTGAATTCTCAAGAGAAACGGACAGTCCTACCATTATAGATGAATGTTCAGCAATTTGGCATAAGGTATTCAAGGCCACAATTTAAAAATTGGCGATTGCTTATAAATGAAACATGAAGGATTAGTGATGGTTTGTGTATTGAGAATATTAATTTACCATGAGACACACATGCTTTTGGCTTGGAACAACACGACATTCCACAAAATATAGATAAAGAATCACCTTGAAAAGCGCTGCAGCTATGGCTGAAACTACTCACCAAAGAGTCATAGAGTTGTAAAGCACGGAAACAGACCTTTCAGTCGATCTCGCCCACGCTGTACAGATGTCAAAAACGAATCTAATGCAAATTGCCAGCACTTGGTCCATGTCCTTCGAAGCCCTTCCGATTCATATAATCATGCAGCTGGCCTTTAAAAGTTGTAATTGTACCAGTGTCGTCCACTTCCTCTGGCAACTCATTCCATACACGCGCCACTGTTTGCAAGATAAGTTGCCCCTGAGGTCCCTTTTAAATATTTTCCATCTCACTTTGAAACTATGTTCTCCAGTATTCGACTGCCCCTCCCGGGCCAAAAACCTTGTCTCTTTTCCCTATCCATTCCCGTCTTGATTTTATAAACATCCATAAGTTCACCCCTCAGCCTCTGACGCTGGAGAAAAATAAAATAAATCCCAGTTCATTCAGCCTCTTCCTGTCACTCCACCACTGGAATGTTGATCAAAGATAAAGCTCTTCACCTGTTTTTTTTTTACTGCTATAAATGGATGCGTGTTCAAACAACATCAAAAACACTTGCACTACATGAACTAGAAATTGTCATTTATGTAGCCATTTTAAAGTATCCATGCCGTGCATGCTGTCCCATGATTTATTGGCGCTAGTCTAGTACTCACCTGACCACTATGAGTTACGTTCCTCCCAAATTAATTTTTGTTTCTAGCAAATGAAAATTATCTCAATTTCTGATTAACATATCAGCAGTATTAACATGGGCATTCCCGCGATATTAGTGATTCTATTTCATACAATTTGCTCGATGCTATCATCAGACACTGACTAGCGATAAAAAAGTGCGAATTTCGTTCATTGGGTTTTAGTTTTCAATCACTAAAGTTTTTGTTAACCAAAAACATCAAGACTATTTTGCGACTCAAATGACTGACAATATTGTGGGCATTTCCAACGTTTTATGCCTGAATTATAGTGTTTAAAAGTGCTGAAACTTTACATCACTTCATCTTTGAAGACAATAAATCGCCTCTAACCTTCATGCTGTACTCAATAGGTTGCAGCAACGCTGGACTTAACTTAAAGGCCAGGTCTGAGATTGCCTCTTTCCTTTTTCCCATTTTAGAAATTCAGAGGCTGAAAACAACCGTGGCAGAATTAGGTGGGTGATACGTTAAGAACATGTATTATTTGAAAGTAACCAAGAATTATGGGGAATATTAAAAAATAAAATTTATTATGCTCGTTAAATGATTTTTTTTTAAATCATCTCAAAAGGATTACAGCAAGTCATTAATAAAATACTTTAATTACTCTAAAGTGTTTCTTACCTCCGTTGTTATATGGAAAGAGGTAAAAAAAAAACAAAGTCAAGCAGAATTTCCCACGAAATATATCAGGATTCATTACTGACGACAAAAACGGGGAATGTACATGAATCAGCTAGCAATATTAGAGGTGGAAATCAATAAAGACACAGTATATGTAAAGCAAAGATTGAGAAATTATGAAAGTAAAATGAATAGGCAGAGCGCTGAAACAAATTTGACAGCATAATTTGCATGTTTCCAAATATTATAAGATTGATTCATTGATTTAACATATGTTTCCATGTCCATTTCCCTCATCCAAACATTTTATTTGAGTACGAAGATGTAAATATTCAGCATGACTGTTTCTAACCTGGATAAACATTTTACCTGCACTTAAGATAGCAGGTACCATTAGCAAATAAACAAAAACAAAACGATGGAACAAAGTACTGCAGATTCTGGATACGCTAATGAAAATTCCAAATGCTGGAGATCACAAAGGCTGTTATGAAGAGTGATCTAGACTCGAACCATTAGCTTGCTTTCTCCACGGATGCTGCCTAACCCACTTTACCCTCCAGTGTTTGGTGTTTTCAAAAATTAAAGAATCTCTTCCAGACTTCGAAAACTCAATTGCGAATTTGCAGATCCTTATTATTTCTCCAGATTCTTCTAACAGCATTAAGAATTTGCTCAATATTAAGTACAGCAAACTGGCTCATTATTGTCATCATTTCAATGAGACCAGATCCTATCATTTTATAAATGAAGTGGAGGTGCCAGTGTTGGATGGGTGAACAAGGTCAGAAGACAAACGATAATAGGTTATCTATGCACAAGTTTATTTGAAATCACGAGCTTTCTGAGTACTGCTGCTACATCATGTGATGTCTAGTGAATTCACCGAGCGAAGGATTAGCATTACGAAAGCTTGTAATTTCAAATAAACTTTTTGGACTATAACCTGGCATCGTGTGACTTTTGACCTGATCATTTTATAAATATCGAGCAGTCTGAGACCATGGAGCCTGCAGCATACTCATGGGACAGTATCCTCAGGAGAAAAAGCATTATAGTAAAATGTCATTGTATTGTTTAAAAAGATGTGTGGATGTTTGCATTGTCATTAATTTCCAATGTCGTCAAACAGTGGTTCACTTTTCATTGAACTGAGTCTTAGAGGTGAACAACACAGAAACAAACCCTTCTGTCTAACTCGCCCATAGCGACCAGGCATCCTAAATAATTCTAATAGCATTGGGAAGCATCTGACACGTAGCCCTCCAAAAGCTTCCCATTCATATACCCATCAATGTGCCGTTAAAATGTCGGAATTATGACAGCTTCATCACTTATCCTCAGGCAATTCATTGCATGCATGCAACATCATGCACATTAAAATGTATCCCGTCAGATCCCTTTTAAAATCTTTTAACTCTCACCTTAAATCTACAATCTTTACTTTTTTTGCACTTCCCAACCTGGGGATCAAATCTTGACTTTTCTACCATTCATTGTCCCTCGTGGTTTTGTAAATTTCTACAAGGTCATCCCTCAGCCTCTGATGCTTAAGGCAAAATTGCTGAAGACAACAATAAATAACAGACGCTGGCATTCGAGTCAACCTCTCCATACAACTCAAATCCTCCAAATCCAGAAATTTCTGTGTAATCAGCGCGTGCATTATTTCAAGTTTATAAACACATTCTTGCTAAAAATGAGATGAGAATTGAAAGCAATAGTACAAAAGGACAAATAAATAATGTTGAAAATATGACTTAAATAGTTTCATTACAGTAAAGGCAATCCTAAATTAGTCAAATTGTAATGTGATCTATAATTTGTTATTTTGAGATTCTCAATACTTCATTTCCAAAGTACATTTCATGTCTCGCAATAAATAGATATCAGATTAAATTGTTCTCTGACCTCCGCATTTGGTAAGGTACAAAAAACGTCATGAAGATTAGAAATCAACTTTAATATTTGTTTGCTAAAAATCAGAACTATTATTATTGATGATGTGATTGGCTCTTTAATACCTTTGCCCTGCCTGCCTTTGTCAAGATAGTTCGCTCTCGTTAAACTCATTTAGTTGTCAGACGTTGGCGTCTGAATATGCATTATTGAAGGTAAAATAATCCTTGAGCTCTGACACTCACGAAACAAGCAAAAGAAACTACCAGAAAAAGTCTTTGATTTATGCAAAAGTTTGGCATCCCATTTCAGGTAAAACTACACTATTTTCCACTGATTTAATAAATGGGAAAATGTTCCTTCTGGTCAGTGAATAGTTAGGCCATGTGATCTGTCCTATTGAATGTTGATACAATTACAACATATATACCATTGCGTGTGCTGCTGGCTAGAACAATTTTTCATTGATTTTTGTTATATCAAAGAAGAATAGTGTGAATAACATGTACACGCTGTAAATCTTTGCCCTCAAATTTTATATCACGTCTATTTCAGAATCGAAGTTGCAACACAGTTCAAGACGTAAGTTGCAAATTAGCTAGTGACTTTTCTTTACTGAATATTGACACGCCAATGATTAACTGAAATGTTAATCAATCATTTCTACAAAGAAAAATTTTGAAAGGATTGGGCTTTCACCATACCCTAGCATGGTATATAACATAATATCATTATTAACAGCAAATATAAACTGAAATCAGGTGATAGAATAGTTGTAATGCTTTAACAATTCTAATGAAATTGGTCTAGGGTTTAGACTTCTTATTACTGCCAAATAGATTATTTTTCATGTATTTACTTGACGTTCAATAAAAGAAAAATTAAGTCAAAATGCATTTCTTCTCCATTTAAGTCCTTGTGTACATTTTTCAAGTCTGAGCAAAGTAAACAATACACTCGAATGTGAACCATACGTGTCTTACACAAATAAGAATATATGATTATACAACAGGTACATTTTGTCAACAACGTATGATTTTTTTCCCCTTGTCTCTGGTCACTATTTTTAATTGAATAAATATTCATGCACAACACAACTGATAATATAGAATGTTGTAAGTGAACCGACAACAGGCTGTGCTTACACAACAATCCCCGATTTGCTCCCAAACCTTACAACTGGAAAACCTTTCTTTGCTGGAAATATTGGATTGTGTAAATCTACATTCATGTCGAAAATATGGACTTGAGCTTCCCAGAAATTAAAATGACTTGAAACATGGGGAGTACCACCACATGCAATTTACACTCCAAACCACTCTCCACACTTAATTGGAAATATAACACCGTTCCTTCATATCCGTTGGGTCAAAGTCCTGGAATTAACTCCCTGCTGCCATTTTGGGTCAACACACAAAAGCTGGACTGCATCAATTCATGAAGGCAACTCACCACCACATTCTCAACGGAAAATGGGGAAGGGTTGTCAATATTGGTCATTACGTTATGGAACCTACACCCAGCAATACCCAACGAACAGAAATCAATAAAAAAAAGATAAGCTTATGGAATGTGGTCAGCATGCACGGATTAGAAAACAATGTACCACACAAAATGTTGTGAAAGAACCTCTAAATTATTTGCAGCAATGTTAATTTCGGTACATTCAAGCCAATATTTAATTAATTGCAAACTGCTTCTGATTGCTTTTCTGACTTGACATTGAATGCCTTCAGTCTAGGTTGATGCATAATGGCCAAAACAAAATATTATGGAAGAGTTTGTTTTTCAGTGATTTAGTTAAATGCGAATAATTCACGGTAACCTTCCTGTAAAATTCTGTTTACAATCTTTTAGAAATACATGGCTGCAACGATGAATTTTATGGATTGCACAATTGGAGTCCGTCATCCTTCAATCACTTGCCACTGAAGCAACTGTGAAATAATATAATTGCATTTAACGTAGTCTTGCAAATTGTGAATGAGACGTTGATGGGCTATAATCAGCCATTACAAGGAAAGTTTTGAAAATATATATAGTAATCAGTTTTAGGATTTAGAGCAATTGCTTCTTCTCACAGTTGATGTTCTTGAATGCCTATATCGTGATTTCATTAGTCTGTTCAATAATTTTAAAAATACATAATGTACTTACAGATGTCGGCATGTGCCTACTTCTCTAACAATACTGTGAGGCACTCAACAAAAGGGCATTGTCTTTTTATGTTTATAAAATCATTGAAAGATGTGGAAAAATCCAGGAAACACATTCTAATAATTTAGATAATAAGATTTAATGCATAAGACACTTCAAGGTCATGTTCCAGTGAATCAGCACAATTTGCCAATCAGATAGCATAATTGTACTGACCAAAGGTCATAAGAATCTGAGATGATCAACAAACGAATGGTAAACATAGAAGTCGAATATTATTCAAATGGGATTTAGCAGATGACATGAAGGTGCTTTTAATGATAAGGGCCAAGGAAACAGTAAAACTATTGAGGATTACAAATGAATGCATCATTAATTCTGTCCTCACCAGAAGCTTAACAAATGAGGTTAACTGCAAAATTAATTTAAAACGCTCGCTGTTATTACTAGATATTAGGATGATAATGTTACATTTTCCTTCCTCAGCTATCAAGTCTCCTGAAAAATCTTATCAAGATTTTGTTCCACAATTGCAAATGTTCATTGATGCGTTATTGAAACAACACATTATATCACTATATTGTGATATGCGAATAGGTGTTCCATGATGCAACTGTGACCACTTGATTATAGTTTGTTTCTTGTCATTTTTACAGCTGTTCAGATTAACGGAAAGTAAATGTGCTACATACTTAATTACCTTCAGGTGGGGATTTTCGGAATATAATACCAGGTAAGACATGAAATGTTGAGGTTATTAAAAAGTGGAACGATTTGTAAAAATACAGACGTGGAATGTCACAACAGTAGTGCAAGGACGAAGAGGAAAAAAAACCCCGTAACTTTAATATCATTGACAAAACAAAAGAAAAGTTAGCTGAGTCACGGTTGACTTACTTGATAGGATTAAAAGCATCAATTTGGCAGGTATTGTCTAAGGTTACAAAAGATTATCTAAAAATGTTCTTTACTTGAAGATTTCATTTCTTAAGAGAAGTAAACTAAACACAAGCATGATTTAGAGATACCAGTGTTGGACTGATGCATACAAAGTTAAAAACAGCACACCAGGGTATGGTTCAAAAGTTTTTAATTTGAAACTCGAGCTTTCTGAGCGTTGCTCCTTCATCAGGTGGTTCTGGAGTACACAATTGTAAGACACAGCATTTATAGTAAAAGTTTACAGTGTGATGTAACTGAAATTATACATGAAAAATACATTGATTTTTGTTATGTCTCTCATCTGTTAGAATGCCGATGTTAGTTTCATTTCTGTAATATATGGAAATTATTTTTTTTGGTAAATGTTACATTCTCAGGATAACTTTAACAATTTGTGTCAGCCCAGATAACGTGTTGAATGTGTTCACCCCCTGTGCTGTTGTCTGTGCCATAATGTTTAGACTGGTTCTAATCTGAAAAAAATGTTTTAACTGTGTAACGTGGAGTCATCCAGTTTTTGAGTAAAGTACAATGTAACTCTGCAAGGACAAATGTGTATGCGTGCGCACGTGCATGTGTCTATCTGGGTTGGGGGTGGTGACTGTCTGTGAGAGAAAATGTAAATGTGTGTAAAGGAGTCTAAGACTGTGACAGGCTGCTTGTGTGCATGTGGGAGTGCCTGTAGGGGTTCGTGTGTGTGTCTGGGATGGTGGGTTGTGAGTGCCTATGCGAGAGAGTGTATATGGGTGTGTGCGAGTTTAAAAGGGGTCTAAGTCTGTTAGAGTGTACTTGTGTGACTGGGAGTGTGTGTGACTGCAGGAGTCCATGTTAGTGTCTGTGTGCGCATCTGTGCATAGGAGTGTCTGTGTGTTAGTGTATGTGTGTGTTTTTTTCGTGTGGGTAGTGCAATGGTGGTCACTTGTAATGCGGCATGAACCCGAGGTCCCATTGAGGCGCTCCCTCGAGTTCAGTACTAAGAAGGAGGGTCACAATGGGGACCTTCCGTTCATGTCACACTATAGGTGACCAGCATTACCTTATACGTGCACACAGACATTTCTCCATACACACACACTCTCTCTAACACATGTACACACAAACAGACTCTTCTATACACAGTCCTTGGCACACACTCCTACAGGCACACACACTCCCACACTCACACATGCACCCTTTCACAGACTTAGACCTGTTTTCACAGACACATATACACATTCTCTCACAAACCTTCACAACACCCTTCACAAACACGCACTCTCTCCTACAGACACACACACACACACACACACACACACATGTACCCTCTCACAGTCTCAGACCACTTTACTATCACACACACACATACACTCTGTCACGGACTCACACAACCCCCCCCCCCCCACCCCAGACACACACACACAAACATACACACAGACTCACATGCGCACACACTGCAGAGGTACATTGTACATTGCCCAAAAACTGCATGATTCCTGTTCGACTCGGTGAACACATTTTTTAAAAGATTAGAATCAGTCTAAACATTATGGCACATACGACAGCACACGGGCGCGAACACCTTCAACACATCATCTGGGCTGACACCAAATGTTACAGTTAACCTGAGAATGTAACTTTTAAACGAACGTTTTTGTGAATTACAGATGAAAGAAGTGAATCTAACATGGTCATTGTAACAAATGGGAGACTTAATAAACAATCAAGCTATTTTTCAATGTACAATTTCAAATACATCACACTGTAAACTTTTGCTATTAATGCTGTGTCTTACAAATGTGTACTGCAGAACCACCTTATGAAGTAGCAGCGTTCCAAAATATAGGGCTACCAGTTAAATGCAACCTGGTATTGTATGATTTTTAACTTTAAACACATGCAATTATAGATGAGAAACAAATTGATTAGCTAACCTTTCAATTGACTGTTGCAAGATGCTGTCAATTCTGTCCTCCTTCGCCATTTTATTTCTACAAACTGATAATTGCCAATTGAATTATATTAAATTGAAACCTATATGGTACACTGAATGTTTTGCTGTTAAGTAAACAACATGAAAGACATGTTGCTATTAATTGACACTTTAATTTATGAAAACCTGAATGGTGAAAAATCAATAGAGTGATATGAAAACCATATTGTATAGTTAGACAGAAGTACCAATTAACGTCTCACCGATATAAGATAAAACAAGCGTAGCGAAATAGAAATTCAAGTGGGGTACAACAGTGGACATCAAATAAGTGGAATGACTGATGACGTGAAGAGATGGAGAAGAATCAGTCAAGAAAACAAGTCAGATCAACCAAGGATGATAGATAAAATGGTCATCGAATGGAAAAGAATAAGTGAATAAACTATTGACGTGAATGAAAGTCACATCATGTGAGCATTTCAGGCCAATATTTCAAAAGTCATTTTAAAAAGAAACAAGGTTTCTATGAAGCAGATGGGAAAAGTAACCATCTTTGAAAAACGATTAAGATGATGTGTTGAAGGCCTCATACAATGAAAATCTATTTTATGCAACAAATCTTTTCCTGACAAACAGTAAAAACAGCTTCTTTCCTTTCACTTTGCGTGTTTGAAAATCGTCTCGAGAACTTCAACACAAAATTAAAAAAGCAAAACGTACTTTCATCTTCAGTAATCAAGTTCTCAGCTACGTCAACCCTGTTGTTCATCAGTTGTTGCAACCAGGGCTATTTGAAGCATATCAGAAAATGTTTTGCGACCTATAACAAGCAAGACATGAACAACAGTTATGAAACGTTTCAAGCTGTTTCTGATAATATCAATGTGTGAACATGAAAAAAAAACTCACGTTAAACAAAGCATAGGCTTCAGCTGCCGGAACATGGAAATATGGGTTGTTGATAAATGCTGTTAAGATCTGAAAATTGCAAAAATATGTGTAGTTGGTTTTGCACAATTTCACAATACTTCCCACAAACTGATATATGAATTTACTGTCAAGTTACAAGTGACAATTTGAGTGTGATTCTAACACAACCTAAGGAATTTGTTGTTTGCCAATTTGCTTAGATGCTGGTCAAGTCTATCAAGAGCAAGGTAAGCAAATTATGTTTTGCAGAATCTTTAGACTATTGTGCCATACATTATTGAATTGAAAAGTACTTGACAAAAGATAAATCAATTGTTTGCATTTTGTTTGGAAGGCTGCAGAAAAAAAAATCCAACAACGCAGATATGCAAATTTAAGCTCATATGGATAAGAATACGCGTTTTCACAGTCAGCTGCTCCTGTTGTTAATACAATAAATGCACTCTTTTTCCAGTTGTGCACACCAAAACATTACATCTGTTAAACAGTCAAAAGTAATCACTTCGCATTCATCGGGTGCTGTGGACTATGAAAAGAAGCAAACAATACTCCAGAATATTCTGTAACTTCATAACTTGGAAAGATCCCAAACACCAATAATTACCACCAAATCAGGAGATGAACCCTAGTTCAATGAAAACTGCAAGAGGGCATGTTATGAGTTGTTCGAGACACAACTGATGATTTGTTAATCTTGCGAATTCAACAAGCAGTTTTAAAGACATGTCAAAGAGCACAAAACAAGTGATAAACAGAGCGATGTGATCTCGTAACAAATGGATCTCATTTAAGCTGTTCAGTCCTGCAACAGCCACCCCCAAATTTTGGTGGATCATGAAATAGTTTACTCGAGGACGAGACTCACCAAATAGCCCCGTGCTCATTGGTGAAAGAGACCCGCAAATTAGTACAAAAATTAAGGCAATTTTCCACTAAAAGCAAATGATACACCTCGGCCTCCTTCAGTGGTCGCTCATAAAGAAAAAAAACTGTCTTCAAGCAAATTAATTCAATACACGTTATATGAAGGAATGGTTCGAAACACTGGATACTCAACCTATTAAATCTGACAATATTCTTGAGAAAATACCGAAACTTGTGCTCCAACACGTGTTATTTAATAGTCAAGCTGTTGCCACACATTTACAACATTGGCATGTACCCATTAATGTGGAAAATGGCACTGGCATATCCTATATATAAAAAAAGGGCAGGAAAAAAATCCAACACGACTACTTACTGCTCCAGCGGTCTAATGTCGACCATAAATAAAATGACGGATGCTGCTATCATAGCGCTAGCAAAGGGCACATGCATCGCCATAAACTGCTCAGTTTTACCCAGTTTTCTTTCCGACAGTTCAACTCAACCTTTGACTGTATTACAACATGGAGAAAATAACTGAATTGCAGAGGTGAATTGAGAATTTCCTTCCTTGACAGCAAGCCTTCGTTCAGCTGTGTGTGGCAATAAGGAACCCCAAAAAACTGAAATCAATCACTGTTGGGTGCTTAGTCGAAAGTGGTTGTGGTCAAATACGAAGACAATCAAGATTATTCGAAGCCACCCATCTGACCCCCAGGATATCGGTGCATGAATACCTTAGGATAATGTAAAAACAATGACTGCAGATGCGGAATTCAAATACTGGATTAGTGGTTCTGGAAGAGCACAGCAGTTCAGGCAGCATCCAACGAGCAGCGAAATCGAAGTTTCAGGCAAAATCCCTTCATCAGGAATAAAGGCAGTGAGCCTGAAGCGTGGAGAGATAAGCTCGTGGAGGGTGTGGGTGGGGAGAGAGTAGCATATCTTCTTTTCCACCTATCCACTCCACCCTCTCCTCCTTGACCTATCACCTTCATCTCCTCGCCCACTCACCCATTGTACTCTATGCTACACACTCCCCACCCACACCCTCCTCTAGCTTATCTCTCCAAGCTTCAGGTTCACTGCCTTTATTCCTGATGAAGGGCTTTTGCCCGAAACATCGATTTCGCTGCTCGTTGGAAGCTGCCTGAACTGCTGTGCTCTTCCAGCACCACTAATCCACCTTAGGATAATGTCCGAGTCCAAAGGATTTCCAGCTGCTTTGTCAATGACGTAACGTCCATCATCATAAATTTCTGTTAAAATTTTCCAGTTTAATTTTCCTCTAACTGTGCGATGTTGTTTGTTTTGCCAGAATGCAATACCTTACATTCATCCAAATTGAACTCCTTGTCATCCAAATAATTTATGTAAATGACCCACTAAAATTACATACTAAAGATCACTGTGGAAAATAGAGCTTATAACAATATGGCACTGTACAGGCCCTTCGGATCTCGATGTTGCGCCGACCTATGGAAGCAATCTGAAGCACATCTAAACAACAATATTGCATTTACATTTCCATATGTTTATGCAATGAACATTTAAATTACCTTAATTTGGCGCATCTACTACTGTTGAAGGCTTTGCGTTCCATGCCCCTACTACTCTCTAAGTAAAGAAACTACCTCTGACATATGTCCTATATCTCTCACCCCTCAATTAAAAGCTATGTGTCCTCATGTTAGCCATCACCATCTGACGAGAAAGGGTGTCACCGTCAACAGTATTTAACCCTTTGATTATCTTTTCTGCCTCAATTAAATCAACTCTCAACTTTCTTTTCTCTAATTAAATCAGCCTCAAGTCGCTCAGACGTTCCTCATACGACCTTCTCTCCAAAATAGCATCAGCCTAGTAAGTCGCCTCTGCAACCGTTCAGTGCTTGCACGCTCTTCCCATAATATGGTGACCAGAACTGAATGCAATGCTCCGAGTCCGGTGCACCAGCGTTTTGTACAGCTACAGCATTCCCTCGCAGCTCCAAAACTCAAACTCTCTACCAATAAAACTTAACAAGCAATACGACTTCTTAACCACCATATGAACCTGGATCACAATTTTCAACAACTATATACATGGACACTGAGAACTCTCTGTTAATCTTCACAGCAAATAATCTAACCATTAGCCTAATTCTCTTTGTTACTGTTGATCCATCCAAAGTGAATCAACTAACAATTTCCTCAGTAAGCTCCATTTGCCATGTCTCAGCTTACCACTGCAGTTTTTCTATGCATTTTTGTATCCAACAACATCTGTCAGCACTATTCACAAATCCAACGAACTTTGCTTCATCCGCAAATTTACTAACTCAACTTTCTACACCCTTATACAGATCACATATAAAAATGACAAACAACAATGGCCCCAAAGCAGATCCTTGCGGTATGCTACTAGTAACTGAAGTCCAGCATGAAAATTTCCCATCAACCAACACCATCTGTCTTCTTTCAGCTGGCCTGTTTCTGATCCACACTGCTAAATCACCATTAACCCCATGCCCCCTTATTTTGTGTTGTAACCTACTGCGGGCAACTTTAGTAAACGCCTTACTAAAATCTATCCATCTTTTTAGGAACGAGCTCAAGAAACTCAATAGGATTTGTGAGGCATGATATACCCTTCACAAAACCGTGTAATTTATCCCTAATCATCTAATTCCTCTCGAGGTGATTATGAAGCCTATCTCTTACAAATATTTTGAATAATTTACTCAACAACCAAAGTAAGGTTCACTGGTCTATGATTTCCAAGTTTGTCTCCACGTCCGATCTTAAACAAGGGGAAAATATTTGCTCTCCTCCAGTCTCCTGGCGCTATTTCTGTAGACAATGTCTTCAACAAGATTAGTGCTAATGCCTTTACAATCTCGCCGCTAGCTTCCCAAAGAATCCCAGGATAAATCCTATCCGGCCGAGGGGACTTATCTATTTATACACTTTACAGAAGTGCTAACCGCTCCTCCTTGTGAACCTCAATCCCATCTTGTCTGGTAGCCTGCATTTCCATTTTCTACTAAGCAACATTGTCATTTCTTTCCAATGTGAACACTGATGAAAAATATTCATTTAGCACTTCCAATATTATTTTGAATCCTGGTTGAAGAAGCTGTCACGGAGGCGAAGGCGATGGAAGAATTGTTCAATGTTTTGCCGCGTGTTGAATTCATTAATCGAAGCGCGTGGGGGAATGAAGGTGAGGCCTCTGCTGAGTACTAATCTTTCATCCTCAGAGAGCAGTAGTTCTGGAGGGATGTTGAAAGCATGGCAGGGCTGGGAGCTAGGACCGAGGACCTGGGGAGGGGCTGGAGCTGGGAGTAGGGGTGGGAGTTAGGCGTGGGGGCGGGAATCGGGGTGTGGAAGAAGATCGGCGTGGGGGCAGGGTTCGGTGTGCGAAGGAGATCGGCGTGGGGGCGGGGTTAGGAATGGTGACGGAAGTCGGCGTGGGGGCGGGGTTCAGCATGGTGACGAATATCGGCGAGGGGGCGGAGACGCATGGGGCGTGGTCGTTGTGTGGGTTAGTGATGTCACTAGGGGCGGAAGTGGCTGCGGCGACAGCAACCCTGGGGGCGGAAGTGGCTGTGGCGATGGCAGAAACGGTGTTGTTCCCGATAGCCATGGACCCCGCGGAGGCCGCGAATCTGTCGGCGATGGTCTTCCTGGCGACAGTGGAGGTGGTTGTCTGGCCGGCCGTCGCGGAGGCTGCAAGGTCGGGGGGGGCGGAAGTGATGTCATTGTTCGCGGCGGCGGTTGCGGTCGCGTGGTTATTGGCGCCCAGTGATTTCAGAGGCCGATGGACGATTCTGGAACAGTTGTGGAACCCTGACTTTGGGGGTAAGTACATGAAAGTTTTTGGTACTTACTGTCTTTAATTTCAGATATGGCTAGGAAGAACTGTTTGTTTAGTGTATGGATTCTTCTGTGGAAAAAGAACAGTAGAGGTCCTTTGCAAGTCTGTGAGAGTGTTGTCCTGAGCTGGGGTGGGTCTAATTGTAGGGAATGTAGGTAGCAGCGCATGGTTGCAAGCGTGGAGCGGAGGATCCGGACGGAGGTCTGTTGCTGGAGGCTTTGGATTTGTTGTAGGTACTGGTTGTCCTGGCTGGGTCCAAATGTTGTTGGTCTGAATGTAGTCCGGAGTCCGTGCGGAGTCAGTCGGTTCCATTAACAGGTGCTGAGGAAAGAGATGTGGCTGTGGTAGCGAGTCTGTTTGAGAACGTGCCTGAAGAGCTTCTGGGCAGAGGAGATGACAGTGAGAGAGGGATTCACTGAAATCCTAGTAGAGGGAGGAAGAGAGCTTCTTCAAGGAAGGCATTTTTGCAAGAGGATTCGCAGTAGGTTAGAATCTTCAAGGAGAAAATGAGGACTGCAATGCTGGAGATCAGAGCTGAAAATGTGTTGCTGGAAAAGCACATCAGGTCAGGCAGCATCCAAGGGACAGAAGAATCGAAGTATCGGGCATGGGCCCTTCTTCAGGAATGAAGAAAGTGTGCCCAGAAGGCTAACATAAAAGGTAGGGAGGAGGGACTTGGGGGAGGGGCATTGGAAATGCAATAGGTGGAAGGCGGACGAATTGCTCGATGTCTCGCCACGTGTTGAACTCGTTTTGGGGAATGAAGGTGAGGCCTCTGCTGAGGACTGATATTTCATCCTCAGAGAGGCTTCGTTCAGGAGGAATATTGAAAACACGGCAGGGCTGGAGCTAAGACAGAGGACCTGGTGTGGGGCTGGAGCTGGGAGTGGGACGGGAATCAGGACGGGGACGGAGATCGGCGTGGGGGCGGGGTTAGGCGTGTGAATGGAGATCGGCGTGGGTGGGAGCAGGGTTAGGCATAGTGACGGAGATTCTTCCACCGCCTTCGCCTCGCACCTACTTCTTTGACCAGGATTCTCGCCCAACCTCTGACGACCCATTCTCCCTCCTCCAACACACCGCATCCACCTGGACACCCCGTGCTGGCCTCTTACCTGCCCTCGATCTCTTCATAGGCAATTGCTGCCGCGACATTAACTGCCTCAACCTCTCCACCCCTCTCACCCACTTCAACCTCTCAACCTCGGAATGTGCAGCCCTCCAATCCCTCCGTTCCAACCCCAACTTCACTATCAAAGCGGCAGACAAGGCAGTCGTGGTAGTAGTTTGGTGCAACGACCTTTACACCACTGAGGGTAAACACCAGCTCACGGACACCTCCTCCTACTGCCCCCTTGACTATGCCCCCTCCTCCCACCACCAAATCATCATCTCCCAGACCATCCATAACCTCATCACCTCAGGGGATCTCCCATCCACCGCCTCCAACCTCATAGTCCCACAACCCCGCACTGCCCGTTTCTACCTCCTGCCCAAAATTCACATTCCTGACTGCCCCAGACGACCCATTGTCTCAACCTGCTTCTGCCGCACTGAACTCATCTCTGCATACCTCGACACGGTCCTGTCCCCCTTAATCGAAGAACTCCCCACCTACGTTTGGGACACCACCAACGCTCTCCACCTTCTCCATGATTTTAGCTTTCCCAATGCCTTATCTTCACCATAGACATCCAGTACCTGAACACCTCCATCCCCGAACACGAAGGACTCAATGCCCTATGCTTCTTCCTTTCCCGCTGTACCAACCAGTGCCTTTCCACTGACACCCTCCTTCGACTGACTGAACGGGTCCTCACTCTGAACAACTTCTCTTTCCAATCCTCCCACTTCCTCCAAACCAAAGGAGTAGCCATGGGCACCCGCATTGGCCTCACATATGTCTGCCTCTTTGTAGGATATGTGGAACAATCCATCTTCCGCAGCTACACTGGCACCACACCCCCCCACCCTTTCCTGCACTATATCGATGACTGTATCAGCGCTGCCTCGTGCTCCCACGGGGAGGTTGAACCGGTCATCCACTTGACCAACACCTTCCACCTCGAACTCAAATTCACCTAGAACGTCTCAGACTCCTCCCTCGCCTTCCTAGACCTCTGCATTTCTATCTCAGGTGACCTAATCAACACGGATATTTACTATAAACCAACCGGCTCCCACAGATACCTATACTACACCTCCTCCCACCCTGCCCCCTTAACAACGCCATCCCATACTCCCAATTCCTTCGTTTCCGCCGCAACTGATCCCAGGAGGACCAGTTCCAATTCCATGCAACCCAGATGGCCGCTTTCTTCAAAGACCGCAATTTCCCCCCAGACATGATTGACGATGCTGTCCACCACATCTCCTCCACTTCCCACTCCTCCACCCCTGACCCCCGCCCTTCCAATTGCCACCAGAACAGAACCCCACTGGTCCTCAGCTACCACCCCACCAACCTCCATATACATCGTATCATCCATCGTTATTTCCGCCACCTCAAAACGGACCCCACAACCAGGGATGTATTTCCCTCCCTTCCCCGATCAGCGTTCCGATGAGACCACTTTCTCCGAGACTCCCTCGTCAGGTCCACACCCCCCACCAACTCAACCTTCACTCCTGGCACCTTCCCCTGCAACCACAAGAAATGCAAAACTTGCGCCCACACGTCCCCCCTTACATAGGGATCCTTCCATATCCGCCGCAAATTCACCTGCACTTCCAATCACATCATTTCCTGCATCCGCTGCACCCAATGTGGCCTCCTATATATTGGGGGGAACAGGCCACCTACTTGCGGAACGTTTCAGAGAACACCTCTGGGACACCCGGACCAACCAACCCAACCACCCCGTGGCTGTACACTTCAACTTCCCCTCCAACTCCACCAAGGACATGCAGGTCCTTGGACTTCCCCATCGCCAGACCATGGAAACACGATGGCTGGAGGAAGAGTGCCTCATCTTCCGCTTAGGAACCCTCCTACCACAAGGGATGAACTCAGATTTCTCCAGGTTCTTCATTTCCCCTCACCCACCTTGTCTTAGTCCACTCCCACGAACTCAGCACCACCTTCTTAACCTGCAAACTTCTTCCTCATTTTTCCTCCCCCACCCCCACTCCGGCCTATCACTTTCACCTTAACCTCCTTCCACCTATCGCATTTACAACGCCCCTACCCCAAGACCATGCTCCCTGCCTCTTAGGGTACACTTTCCTCATTCCTGAAGAAAGGCACATGCCCGAAACATCGATTCTCCTGCTCCTTGGATGCTGCCTGACCTGCTGCGCTTTTCCAGCAACACATTTTCAGCATATTACTGACTAAACAAATTCCACTAGCCTGCACTTATCCTTTCAAAATTTTATATTCATGAATTACTCTAAATGTTTTTGAAACGTTGTAACTGTATATGCATTCCCCATTCCCTCTTGATGTTCATTCCAAACACAAAACAATTTTGATGTTGAAAAGCATGGCCTCAAGATCTTTTTAAAAATAATCTCCATTCAGCTTAAAATATGTCCACTACATTTCCACATAGCAACACTAGAGGAAACTCTTTTGCTAATCACCTTATCTATGCAGCTCATGTTTTTGTAAATCTTTATAACGTCACGTTGTTACCTTCCAAGTTTGAAATGATAAAGGTCCCAGCCTATGTTATATGATTCAAACCATCCATGCCCAGAAACATTACGAGAAAACGTTTTCTGAACCCTCTTAAATTTAACATACCTTTACAAAACACAGTGACGATAATTTCACACTGTACCCAAGAGGGAACATGGAACATAGGACATAAAAAAATACAGTGCCATAGAGGCTATTTGGCCTCGATGTTGGACCAACCTGTGAAACCCATCTGAAGCCCATCCAGTCATGAGATGACTGGATCTCATGAGATTAAGAAAAGCCATGAGCACACCAATGGAGATCTTGAAAGGTTTCTCAAACCTGAAATTTTTATAACTGTTCAATCGAAGGGGCATTGGCAACAGGCTGCAAAACACACTCAGTCTGAGAGAGACGGCACTTTGTCAGAATTGCAGGAGTTGGGAATTTTAGAGTAGATCTCAGAGAGTGGTGGATATATTAAGGAATTATGTAACCCGTCTATGCGATTCCAAAATGTCCAGTTACTCTTAAACTGTAAAGGAGCGCCAACTCATGGGAGCTCCCGAATCTAAAGGGGAATAATGTTTTGCTTTAGGACATAAACCCAGTTATATTTTCGAAATGGATAAACTCGAATTAATATTGACGCGTAAAATGTGACATTTGCTTCAATGAACTGTTGCAGATACAGACAGGGAAAAATATAGAAATACAAATTTAGATCAACACGTCATTTGTAGACAGAACAGAAAGCTATCACGTAAACTGGTAGCAGACGTACAAAACAGTCATCCAGGCCGGTGAGCTTCTTCCTGATGGTATGTTGTGGATTTAACATTGGCTGTCAATATGGTCGAATGCACAGTAGCCAGGGAATCCCTGATGGTTTTTTTTTCTACTGGGCAGCATTTAAATCAGATTTTGGTGCTCACGCTATGAACTGAGACAAAAATAAAACTGCACTAGAACTCCCAAGCCTCTTTGTAATTCAGCCAACTGAATTTTCTCCCTATTTTGTTATAGTAACTGACACTACTCTTCCTTCCAAAGTACATGTCTTCACAATTTCTAACGTTCTTTTTCATCTGAAAATCCTTTGCTCACTCTCCTACCTTTATTAAATCATTGTGCAGTTCCCCATATCCTGGATGCTACACATCCCTCTACCTATTTTTCAATCAGCTGCAAACATAGCCAGAATGTCCTCAGGTCTACCATCTCAGTCGTTTTGGTCTGGAAAAAGTACATACGAGAAGACGCGTGTTTTCCTGGACAACCTAAATACATTGTGTTCATATACGTATGAGCCTTATAAAGTGATTAGCAAATACATTATAAATGGGTGACTCTCACAGGCCTTGGCAAGATAGGGATGCCTTGCAATATCCGATAGTTCGTGCTCATTGATAATTTCAGCGTCAGTGAGACGACCAAAGATCTGTAAATAGTACTGTAACCAAAAATGCATCTGGACATGGAAGGGAATTGTTGCTGGTATACAGCCTGTTGAGAGATTTTGGCTTCGACCATCTTCAAGCAAAACAATTCCTGTTTCCACCTGTGTTTCCACACCTCAGCGAACCTTTATTGACACGCTCAATCAACACTGAATAAACTAGTCTGGTGATGCAAGAGTTAATAAAATAAACTAAGTAACATGTGTATTGGTGGTATTTTTTGATTCACGAAAGTCTGAGGTACCGCTCCAATTTTGGGCGACCTATGTTTTGAAATAGACTGTTAAGGATCCGTATGGTCATTCAGTCATTTCGTTTTCTCTTCAAATAGTAAGAATTCAACCCCGACGTGAGCGTTCAAACTTTCGATCTGATAAGTTTTCTTTTGCAAAGCCAAAAGAAGTTAAGTTTATAAATCTTATTCACACAGCAAGTTTTTCATCAAACTGGTTAAAATATAGGAAACATGTATGCAAACTATTTTGTGTTTTCACTTCCAGAAAACACACAGATTGAGAAGGACCAAGGTAATATCAACTAATGATCATACATTCTTTTTCAAAAGTGTAGTGATGCAATGTTCTTCCTCTGGACTTCGCCATAATGCTATGTACACTTATGTAACAAATGAGTACGTTTATCTTTTCTGTTCGAAGGGAATAGTGTGCTATTTCGCTTTGAATAGGTGCAAGGGGAGTTATTGTGTATTTTATGTCTTCGTTTTACTTGTTCATGGGATGTGGCGTCTCTGGTTGTTCCTACATTTGTAATCCATCCTTTACAGCCCTGCGAAAATGATGGTGTGTTGCCGTATTGATCACCAGCAAAGAAATAAAGAACAAAGAACATTGCAGGACATCCTTTTCAGCCGTCCAAAGCTGTGCTGATCCAAATCTTCTATCGCAACCTGTCAGCTATTTTATAAGGGTCTGTATCATTCTGCTCCCTGCCACCTCATATATCTCTTCAAATACTTCTGAAATGTCGACCAAATTCCAGCCACGTCCACCTCCGCTGGCGACGCATTCGATGCATCCATCCCACCCCTACCACCCTCCGCATGAAGAACTTTCCACGCATTTCTCGCTTTAAACCTTGTCCCTGTCATTTTGAACTTGTGACTCCTTGTAAATGAGATCCCCCCCCCCCCCACCCCCCACACTCTAGGGAAGATATCTTGCTATCTAAACTACCAATACCTGTCATGATTTAGTAAATCTCAATCAGGTCCCACCTCAAGCTTTCTAATCAAAATATTCCCAACCTACTCAGCATCTCTTCATCGACATGGGGAGCAACTCAACAAAGGGAATATTCGACAGCGGTCTGATATTGAAATTTGCCATTTTGGAAAATGATAATAGGTGGCTTTATTGTACTCATTTCATACAAGTGAAAGAAGGACAGAGGTTAGAGGACGGAGTTGTAAATCCTTGTAAGTTAGTTATTCTTAGTTAGACTTTTAATGAAAAATGAAGTTGTTAGATTTTACCAAATAAATTATATTCAAGTTTAACCAAGTACAAAAGTAAAGCTTAAATTATTTGAGAATTACTCAAACACTTATGTGTGTCAGAGAAACAGTCAAGCGTGGTCGAAGAAGAAAAATGTAAACTACACAAAAATGGAGTTCGAAGATAATCAAAGAGAGAGAGAGAGAGATGGAGCAAAGGGAGAGGCAGAGATAGAAGACACAGAGAGAGGAAAAATGAGAGAAAATGTGAGAGAGAATGATCTTACGTGATAATAGATAAATAAGAGAAATGAAGAGAGAAAGAGAGTAAGTTAAGGGAGAGACTAAGAGGTAGAGAAGAAAGAGAGAGACAATCAGAGAAAGTATTTAAACTTGTGAAGTTGTGACTTAGTCAGCAAAGTCATATTAACGGGAAGGAGACTGAAAAAGTGTCGTGATATGCACAAGTGTGAAAAATCCTCCTACATTATGAAAAGAAAAATGTTGAACACTTTTTTATTTAAGTTATAATATTGTCCTGTCAGATGGAGTAGTCCAGGGATTTATGGGTAACGCTAGTTGAGACGAAACTGGAAGGCAGAGCTTGTGGGGTATTTGTCACGTTGTCAGATGATGGTATCAAAAAATACGAAGAATTAAAACAGGCTACTGTAAGTGACTCTAAATTGCTACCAGAAACATATAGAGCGCGGTTCAGAAACACAAAGAATGAGTCAGGTCAGACTGCTGTTGAGTTTGAATGTATTAAACGTTGTCATTTTTATGAGGTTAGTCCGTTCTTTGAAAGTGGGTTGGTCGTTTGAGGTTCTACGAGAGCTGATTTCACTCGTGGAGTTTAAAAAACTCTTTTCCATAGATGGTAAGAACTCACCTGGAGGAACAGAAAGTTCAGGAAGTGAATAGCACTGTGGAATTTGCGGATTAATCCATGTTGGTGCATCAGACAGACTCTAACCCAGAATTTCATGCGGAGAGGAATAGAAGTTGGGAGAAGAGGATTTACCCACTCCAAAGTCAAGAGTAGTTAATACTGGTAATAATTAAACACATGTTAAAGAAGGGTGTGAAAAGGAGGTGAAAGAATCAACTATTTTCACTCTAATGCCGTGGGGGCATTGCAGTGCCATTGGGTTCAAAAGGACACTGGATAAATTGTTTTCATTTCCAAAATGTTGAACACGAAAAGTCACCGTGCTGGTCTTTAAAGAAAGTCATAATGGGAAAAATGTGTCAAAAGATGCTCAGCCAGTGGCATTAGTGAAGGTAGGAAATGAGAAATGGGCGGCACGGTGGCACAATGGTTAGCACTGCTGCCTCAAAGCGCCAGAGACCTGGGTTCAATTCCCGCCTCAGGCGACTAACTGTGTGGAGTTTGCACGTCCTCCCCGTGTCTGTGTGGGTTTCCTCCGCATGCTCCGGTTTCCTCCCACAGTCCACAGATGTGCAGGTCAGGTGAATTGGCCATGCTAAATTACCTATAGTGTTAGGTAAGGAGTATGGGTGGGTTGCGCTTCAGCGGCGCGGTGTGGACTTGTTGGGCCGAAGGGCCTGTTTCCACACTGTAAGTAATCTTAAAAAAAAGAATACCCAAGGAGCTGCCCGAGAGTGTGCAGCCTAGGCACGGGACTGGGTATGGAATTGGGACCTGATTTCTAATATAAAAGAATTAGCATCTGTGGGTAAAGTTACTGTGAAAGAACAGGAGGAGAAGCACAAGAGGTATAACTTTGAGAGATACAGGAGCTAACCAGTTGCTGATCGCAAGGGATGGGCGGAAATGCAGTCTAGCGAATCTGTAATGCAAGAGTGCGGTACATTTTGCGGAAGATGAACACACATTTATCTTTCCCCATTGTAAGATCAGTTTCGAGTGCCAACTCACGACTGGGGAAATTCCAGTGCGAGTGATTGACACAGTGTCCGTTCCAGGAATTCAGTTTGTTCTTGGGATCCAAGTTGGGAATGACAGCCCTTGTTGTTGAGAAGGTCAGCGACCAAGAAACGCAGGAGTTGAAACAGAATTATCCTGTTATCTTCTGACACTATGTGCTCACCAGATTCCACTACCACATGTCACAGAGCGAAGCGAAAATTAAAATGAAAGATGAAGGAGGTGAGGTTCCCATTAGCGGATATCATGTTTGAAATAATGGTGAGGTAAAAAATAACTTGAACAGGCAGAGGGAGAGGCAAAAGTGTTTACTCCTGAAAGGCTAAGTCACTTGCAACAGCAGAACAAGACAACAAAAGATATATATGTTGATGCTAACTCTGAGAAGGTGGAAGAGAATATTTCGCAGGGAGATTATCTGAAGGGTAAAAGCCTAAGACAGAAATAGAGACCATGGTAATTTGGTTCAGAGGCGAAATAGGCAAAAGTGAAACAGATTGTGTTGCCAGTACAATGCAGAAAGGAGTTGCTGCAGGTACCAATTGAACGACATATTGGAGCTCACATGGGGTAGAAAAGAATTAGGTTTAGAAACAGAAAAGCAGTTTTATTGGCCTAGAATGCAAAAGAATGTGGTTAGCTTTTGCTGTCCGAGACATTCCTGCCAAATGTTGTTAAGCTACAGGTGGTAAGAAAACATTGACTTTTGTTGACATTTCTGCATTTGAGGAACATTTCACGTGGGCTATAATTGATTTTGTACATCCCCTCCTGAGATTTAAAAGTGGGTACCAGATCTTGTTTAAAAAAAAATTGATGTGTCTACCATAGTTGGGGAGGCAATTCCATAATGGAGTGCGGAGGCAAAAAGGCTCGTAGTGGACTTAGTAGCGGTTTTTGCGGAGTATGGGCTACCAAGATAGATTCAGGCAGACCAAGGTTCAAATTTCATTGCTAGGCTATTTAAGGAGGTTATGGCTGGCTGAGGTCAGCAAAATTTTATATGCAATGCGAATTGTCTGAATCCCAGGGAGCTTTAGACAGGTGTAACGAGATCTTGAAGATTATGTTGAGAGTATACTGTTAGGTTTACGTGAATAATTGGGATAAATGTATCGCAGTGGTATTATTTTTGATCAGAGATACTCCACACTAATCCACTCAGTTCACACTCTTTGATTTAATATTCTGGCCGGAAGTGAAATGCCCTTTTGAATTAATTAAAGGAAAATCGTAATGACTAATGTTGGAGATCTCACACTTCAAACATGCAGCGAAGGTGAGGGAGAGACGAAATCGAGAAGGTGAGTTAACAAAATAGCACCTAAAGAAGGCACAGTAGAGAAGGAAACATGTGGCAGACAAATGCTCTGATACTCTGACGTTTTCCAGAGCGGATGGCATTGTCACCAGTGATTAGCAGTCTCTTTGAGAAAACATTGAGTCAGGCGACTATCTTATAAAACTGCAAGATTGCAAATAAAAGTAGTAGTTATGTCATGTGAACACATTGAAAGAACTGGAGAATTGGGTGCTAGTCACTGTCCCGCAGTATGAGGAATCAAATACTGCTGATGTTGATTTTGATGTGACTCAAAATGGACGCTGTCTTTCAAAAATGGGATTGTTTACTAATCTGTCTTATGGGCAAAGAACGCTGTTGAAACATTTCTTACTGAAGTCGAAGTACATATGTAAGAATCAGATGGGAAGACCTAATGTTACATGATGTAGACTTCGGGAATACTGTTCCGATAAAACAACATTCCATCAGCTTAATCCTTTCAAAGATAGACAGGTCCAGGTGGAGGTAGGGACCATGCGCAGAGCCAAGCCAGAGCGAGTGGAGTTAGCCAATCACCTTAGTACCCAATCTGAACGGGCATTAATGAATTCTGCGTGGATTATCGTATGATAAATGTCATTACAAAATTGAACTCACATCTAAGATTAGAAGGCTGTATTGAGAAAGTCAGACAAGTCGGTTTCATCACTTAGTTGGACTTAATGTTTGCTTAATGGCAGGTACTTTTATCAGCGACGGTGAATGAAATTTCTGCCCTTGTAGTTTAAAGTGATGTCCAATGGAATGCTGAACACATCCACCATGTTCGATAGATTCATGAACAGCGTTGTGGTTGGATTAATAAACTGTGCAGCTGTTTGGACCTGGAAATGATCTTCAGTAAGTCCTGGAAAGATCACAAGTCGCAATTGCCAGAACTCTTTGAATGACTACGAGAATCAAAACTGAATTTGCGAAAGCAGAGGTAACGTTCTTTGGACACAAAATCGGTCAGGGAAGGTTGACGTCACGGAACGTGAAGAAAAAGGCTATTGAGGAATTTTCACAATCAACATGGAAGAAGGAGATGATTCAATTCGTGAAATGCAATGAATTCTATCGAAAATTTCTTCTAAATTTGAGCAATGTAGTTGCACCTTAAAATCAAAACAAAGTTTCAGTGGACTGAACAATGCCCGGAGTCATTCGACCATTTGAAGTCAATATTAAACAACGACACAGTTTTATCGACATGAAAACCTTTCAAAACCTTTTAAAATCGCCATTGTTACTGGCAACATCGTAGTTGAAGCTGGAACTCTACACGAAGATGAAGATAGGATTCAACTGCCAGTTGGTCACTTTTTGATGCTCAGCATCCATCAGAGGAAATTCACCGTGGTCAAAAAAGAACTACTACTGGCCTCACATCATTTTAAAGTGTATATTAAAATTATATGAGGTATTGGAGATAGTGTGTACAGGAATCACAAACCCTCTATTCTTGGAACATTCCTGGAACCTCTAAGGACAAGAATATGAGAGCGATTCGTTGGAGTCTTACGCTGCAAACTTATAATTTAATTCTCAGGTATGTTGTGGATCGTCAGAATGTAATTGCAGATGCGTTCTCGTCGATTTAACTGATATAATTTAGATGAAATTAGTATTTACTTAAATATATGTGTACATAGGTGTAAGGAAAGAAGTTAGGGTGAACTTAGATTAACGTTATATGTATATCAGGGTAATGTGATTAAAGAATAGAAAAAATATGAAGCGATAATTTCAGTATGACGGTTCATTTCTTTAAAGGAGGAGTTGTGACGAAGTTGTAGAAGTTCACTAATTTTAAGAAAATTAAAAGGTGTAGATCTAATTAATAGCAACAAGTGTTCTGAAAAGATGCAATGTTATATTTTGAGCCATCTGCTGCTGTAGCTGTTTGCCTGGAGTCAAGAAAAAGCTATTTCGAATTATCCAATCAGTTCAAATTGTACACCCTAAAAATTCCAAACGACAAGCAAGTTTGAATTTAGTAGATTAGCAACTTTAAAGTATCAATTATGCAATCCAATGATTTCGGGTAAAAGACCGGGATTATATGAACAGTTAAGAGAGAATTGCCAAAAGACTGACAAACTTTGGCTGTGAGGAAGAACTCTTTGAGAGGTACCTGTTGAGGAAGGAGTTTGCAGAGGCAATGAAAGAAAACATCTACAACCACCTGTAAAGCAAATCGATAGAGGAAGACAAAAGAGAATATTCGTGACCTGCCTGAATTTGAAATTTGTTTTTTTTGTAAATCTTCGTCAGTGGTTGCAGTTGACTTGTAGAATCGACTAGAATTGTTGAAGGGAAAGTAAAAGATAGGTTGGAGGAAGGAGTTTTAAATATTTTCTTGTTAATTAATCTCTGTTCGAATGTTAAGTAAAAAAATACTTTCTAATTTTTACATGAAATAGATCTTGACCTCTCGAATTTTCACATATTACCATACAAGCCATTTTTTTGGTGTTCCTGGTTTTAAAATTTACTGATGGGATTTACTCTGAGTTGTAACAAACAGAACAACGTCAGAAATTCTCCAGTCTCCCTTGATGTCAACCATTTTCAAGATAGCTGCAAAAACATTTGTTTGAGCCCGAGCTATTTCTTCTTTCGCTACCCTTAATAAAGCTGTATGGGTCCAGAGCTGTGACATGGCAATCTTAATGCTTTTTATTAATACCAAGCACTTCTATCTTCCTTGTGCCGAATTGCCCTAGAGGAATCCATTATCCTTGTCGAACCTTAACTTCCCTCATGGCCCTCTCCTCGGTGAAAACCGATGCAACGTACTCATTAAGAATCTCACTCATTTTCCCTGACTCCATACATAACTTTCCTACATTGCCCTGGGCTGTGTCAAACCATTCTCCAGTTAAACTCTTGCTCCTTATATATGTCAAAAAGGGTGAGAAATTTTCCTTACCTCTTTTTGCCAGAGACATCTATTGACTACTTTTCGCACTCTATATTCCATGTTTAATATTGGTAAGTTTCATGTAGTTTGGAGACTTGCATACGTCTGCATGTTTTGCAATAAGGTGCAGTTGGTTAATTATGAAAATTTAAAGTGAAGCATTTTGCGTGGAAAAGCATGACAAGATGATGTGCGTTGATTGATCGAACACAGAGAGGTACAGAGGAAGATTTACATATGCCCAAAATTGTGGTTGTATTCCAATTGCCGTTTTGTTAAAAGAGAAATCACGTAGAGTGTTTTATTGTAAAACACATTTAAATGAGAGGAGGTCGCAACGAAAACCAGTCCATTTAAAGTCAGTGTGAACACCTGATCTGTTTTGACTGTCTGCAAAACATTATGTATAAATGTGTTTGAGGCGGGAACTGTGAATTCATTGAAAACTAATTGAGCTGATCGTTTTAAAGCAAACAAGAAAATGGGTCAAATGCTGGAGACTACGATTCCAGAGAGGAAGCCATTTAAGATAACGGTGATACAATAGGCTAGAGAATATATCTTTTTGTTTTGTATGCTGCATAATATTCCTGAGTCAACTTATTTGATTCTGACTCGAATGCAAGGTTAATTTCTGTGAGTAGAATGTCTATGCAGATCACAGTGTCTACTCCATTTCTAATAAATATCAAAAAGAAAATACTTCCCGTATTTGAGAAAAGCATAATAAAATTCAATTATCTGACTAATGGTAATGGTATTTCAGTTCATCCAAACAGAATTTAAAAAGATTGTGGTAATCCGATAAATATTTCTGAGGGAAAAATATTCCACGTTACCTCAATGGCAGACGAGGCTGCAAGCTGAAAATACAGCTTTTTCAAGAGAAAAAAAATAATGCAGCAACTTTGATTTACTCTTTTTGTCTCTTCAATCTATCAAGTTAATAAGCTCTGCAAAGTCAACGTGGATTGAAACAGGTTTTTCATAAAAGTGAAAGGAATTACAGGAAAGTCACGCGAGAGGTAATTGAGTCATTACATTTGCTAACATGAAGTTGTAGCATTTCATAACTTAAACATAGACATAATGAAATGGATATACAAGGCATGGATTTTTTTTTCAAAGTATTGGATATCTACCTCCTCGATAGCGAAAAGGAGAAAACCTGAGACTCAATCATTACTTTTTTTTCCAGAAATACACAGATTGAAGAACTTACTGAATGATGCAGGTGAATTTAGGATTTAAGGAATTAATATATTGAACACACGACAACAATTTTTTTTTCAACAGCAATCTTCATGTTCAACTTCAAACTCCAAATGATTAAGTTGACTACAACCTCTTATACAGATTAACATAGGGACTGAAAGACCAGAGGAAATCTCTGTCAACCTTTATTATTGAACCAAGCCTTGTCACACAGATTTTCCTTTAATCTATCCTTTCTTTCTTTCTTTCTTTCTTTCTTTCTTTCTTTCTTTCTTTCTTTCTTTCTTTCTTTCTTTCTTTCTTTCTTTCTTTCTTTCTTTCTTTCTTCATTCCTTTCTTTCATTCTTTCTACCTTTCTTTCTTTCTATCTTTCTATCTTTCTATCTTTCTTTTTATCTTTCTATCTTTCTGTCTTTCTGTCTTTCTGTCTTTCTGTCTTTCTGTCTTTCTGTCTTTCTGTCTTTCTTTCTTTCTGTCTTTCTTTCTTTCTTTCTTTCTTTCTTTCTTTCTTTCTTTCTTTCTTTCTTTCTTTCTTTCTTTCTTTCTTTCTTTCTTTCTTTCTTTCTTTCTTTCTTTCTTTCCCTCTTTCTTTCTTTCTTTCTTTCTTTCTTCCTTCCTTCCTTCCTTCCTTTCTTCCTTTCTTTCTTCCTTCCTTTCTTTCGTTCTTGATGATTAGGGTGTTAGGAATTATCTTATTTCAATGTGAACAATTTCCCCACAACATTTTCTGCAAATTCTGAGTTCTTTCAGACCCCTCTTCTCATTAAACTCTGTGTTTCACAAAATGTCTGGCATGTTACTTGTGTTCTGCTTTTGACAAAGAAGCAATATATACACTAACGTGGATAGTCATATATTTATACCATTTATGAATTCCTCTCTTTGTGAATATGTAGGAAACAAATTTGTCTTCATAAATCTCTTTTATTCCTTCACACGCATATTGAAACATTTGTTTTCTTCGGTATAATTTGTTCCAGTAGCTTATTTTCACTTGCTTAATAAATTTCTTTGGTCCTATTTTGAATTTTCCAAATTATGCTTTCTGAAGCATTCTGCTTCTTTCTCGTAATTCCTATATTATTTGAGAGCTATCTGAGGAATTCAATTTACAGGAAATATCACGTCTGAAGATATTTTCTTTGCAGCTTAAAAAAGGCCGACTTCTCATTTACAGTTAAATTATGGGCAACCACTATCTCTGTTCCTGTCCGTATACGTCATGAATATGTCCTTCCAAATATAATGTCAGCTGACACTTCGTTTATCTTATGTTAAACTCATGCTCTTGCTAATATCTTTTCACAGCTAAAATTGCTCGAACCGAAGCAACACCCTTGTGAATCGTTTCTGTCCTCTGTCCGTTGCAATGAGGATAAAAAAAAAGAAACTCTTCAGAAAATTCGCAGGTCAAGCAACATCCGTGAAGTGAAGGTGGCGTCAATCTCTCGGGTGCAGTGACATTTTTCGATCACTTCCTTTCATTAGCATGGCAAACAGTGCTTCATATATTACTTCAGCGGTGCATTAATAACAGTTTTGCTCAGCTCTAAAATAATGTCAGTACTCTACCAATGTATGCCCCGACCAATAAACGCAAGAGCCATATATGCCTGCTTAATCATCCTGTTAGCAATTCCTTCATCTTCAACGATCTCGAAACGAGTGTCATAAGGTCTTGTCTCTAGGGATTCCGAACATTACTGGCGTCAATCATTAGACAGTACATTTATTCTATGTGAAACCAGCAAAGTTAAAAGTTTTACAAAGACGACAAGCACTTTTGTCCTTCATCATAATATTGCACCAATAAGGTTGAACAGACTGTACTGCTTTGCTATACAAGCTGCTCTAACACAACTGCAAAATGGAATCAGCTGTACAATGTGAAAATATTGCTCATGTAAGCCTGTAGCATAAAGCAGATAGAATCTAATCTTGTGAGTTAAGTTCCTATCATTCTTTTCTCGATCATTGGAGAAGTGATAAAATGTGCTGTCAGCAGAGCTATCCACCAGCGCCTGCTCAGCAAGAAGAAAATGCCCACTTACAGCCATTTGGATCGTGCTGTGGGCAACCAACTCCTGTCCTCATTACAGCACTGGTTCATACAAAAAAAAAAGCAGCTTAATAACCTGAGCAGAGTTGGCAGTGCCAGAATTAATATCAAGGTAGCACTGGTCTGAAGGAGGTAGCAGGAATACATAGATAAACTGGAATCAATAGCAATCGGGGAACCACTCTCTGCTCATTCCAGTCTTTCCTGACCCCGGGAAAGACTGTTGTGCTTTTTGGAGATCTCTTATTTCATCTCCACGGAAACTAAGCATGAGTTCCTATCGCAGTATCCTCAGCTGAAGCATTATGCACTGATACAGCAATGAGATTTCCTCCATCATGTTGTCTGATGCTGGAATTGCACAATGTTCAACAAGATTTTGGGTTCTTCAAGGAGAGAATCAGACCATCTCCAAATGCAGACACTATCTGAATAAAACCTAGACTTGGGTTGGAAAGTGAAAAGTCGCATTTGCACAACATAAATGTGTGGTAATACACATCCACAAAGAGTAACAATCTAACTGCCAACGTGAAATGCAATGGTGTTAGTATCATTGAAACTCTCACGATCAGGATATAAGACTTCTTATTAACAACAAAGTTGAGTGGAATAATCGTGTTGGTCGTTGCTGCAAGCACAATTCATGGGTTTGGAGAGGTGTCTTGCGCAACTCACCTGTCGATAATAGTCCAAAGAATATAAGGCACAAATCAAAGGGAGATAAAATGTGTATCTGGTTGACAGCGTTGCCAAGATACAAGAAGTTTTAAATCATCAATCTGGGCATAATTATGTTTCATTGCTTCACACTATTGCCTCACATCGTCTGGGAATTAGGTCAATATCAAGTTCAAATTACGACCGCTATCGAGTTGCATATCCTGCCTGTGGCTAGATGCGTTTCCTTCGAGTGCTCACGTATCTGCCATAGGCCAAATTTGTGTAGGTTATTTGAATTGGTGTTGCCAAATAGCCCGCACGATCCAAGAATGCGCAGACCACTTGGATTTACAACGGCAAACCCAGGGTTACAGGGCTAAGCAATGGTGTGGTGCTCTTCAGATTGTTGGTGTGGATTCGATCGACCGGGTCTCCTGCTTCCACGATCATCATAAATACCTTAGCTTACTGGGGACACACTAACAAACGTTAATAACTCCCCAACCACAAATGCTACTGTTCAGATGATTTTGTTTTACCAAATTCACACAAATATTTGCTAAAGTTCTGAGAACAGTATCGAGCAAGCTCATGAATTCTACTCGACAGAAGAATGTAGCTGTATATATAGCATTCAGCCCAAATCAAGCCTTGCCTCCCGACTGTGTCTGGCTTTACCTCATTTTTCACTCACCTGTGAGATCGCTGTTGAATCATCTCGAGATGAGAAGACTACGCTGAGGCCATTGCAGGATGAGAGACCACAAGGTAAAGGTGGACACAGACCAAACTGGGCTGCTGAGATATAGCCACGCCAGATGGGGCAGACTCCATTTTGACCCATCAGACTGGCACGATAGTTATGAGACTAACATGCTTGGCTGAGGCTGCCAAAGTACGCTTGTGCGATCCCTCCTGGTCTGTTCTGAGGCTATGAGCTCCATACCGGAATGTTCTGAGGCAGTGACATTGGAGGCTGTTTTTTTCGAGGCCAGGTTTCCAAAGGCAGCTACATACGAGTCTGGGAGGTCCGATTCCTGCAGTTTGAAGGCTACGAAGTCCACGACGAGGAGTTTGGAGGTTTGAGATGCCTGATGTTCTCAGGCAGGGCAGAGAGAATGGAAGAGAGAATATGAAAACATAAAAATAAAGAACAGGAACGAATGGATCAGATCAGCGGGAGCTAAACTTTATGAATGAGGTCATAAAGTACTCGAGATGTACAGCATGGAAACACACCCATCGGTCTAACCCGTCCATGCCGACAGGCTATCCCAAGCCAATCTAGCACCCGGCCCATATCCTTCCAAACACTAAACAATGGCCTAACCAATGTTTTGTACAGCTGGAACATGACCTCTCTCATCCTGTGTTCAATACTCTGACCAATGAAAGAAAGTATACCAAACGCCTTCTTCACAATTTTATTTACCTGCGACTTCACTTTTACGTAGTGATGAATCTGCAGTCCAAGATCTATTTGTTCAGCAACACTCCCTAGGATCTTACCATTAAGTCCTGCTAAGATTTGCTTTCCCAAAATGCCTCAACTCGCATCTTTCTGACTTAAAAACCATCTGCCACTCTCAGCCCATTGGCCCATTTGTTAAAGATCCCGTTGTAATCTTGGGTAACCATCTTCTCTGTCCAGTACACCTCCAATGTTGTTGTCATCAGCCAACTTACTAACTGTACCTCTTATGTTTACATCCGAATCATTTACATAAATGACAAAAAGTAGAGGACCCAGCACCGATCCGTGTGGCAATCCACTGGTCACAGGCCTCCTTTGAGCCAGTTCTGTATCCAAATGGCTAGTTCTCACTGTATTCCATGACATGTAGCCATGCCAATCAGTCTCTCATAGGGAACCTTGACGAATGGCTTACTAAAGTCCATATAGATCACATCTACCGCTCAGCCCTCATCAATCATCTTTTTTACTTTTTCAAAAAACTCAATAAAGTTTGTGAGACATGATTTGACTCGCAACAAAACATATTGACTATCCTTCATCAGTCCTTGTCTTATTAATACATTGTTTGTTGAATACAATAGACAAATGGAAGTGTCTGTGAAGTGAAACTGGTCGTTTTCCTTAACTTTTAGATGATGCCTAATAAATTAAGAATAGTCATTGCTAGTTTGCGAAAAATGTTAATAGAGACAAAAAAAAGTATCAAAGTAAGGATTCGGTCAAACATTATGAAGTGAACAAACTGGAGATGTTGTCATTCTAATCAAATCCAACATCGTCTCAATCTTCATAACTATCACTAGTGTTGACATAAATATCTCGATATCACATTGAAAATTGTTCAGCAACAATCTGGAATTAAATGCATTAAAATACCGGTTTGCAAACTGCACAGAACAGCATTTGGTCACATACCAGCAAGTGTTGCCTTATTTCTATTATAGGAAGACTGAAATTTGTTCCGGAAATTGTTCTTTTTGGTTTGTTATTCAGTGTGAATGTTTCAAAGTAAAAGTGCGAGACAGCAAATATGAGATTTAAGTTGTTTTAACGGAAGTGTGGGAAATTGTGAATTTGGACATTTATGACTTGAATTTTATGCGAGAATAATAATCAGTTATATATGTATAATGAAGGAGTTTATTTTTGAATGGTCCAGTAGATTGTGTTGTGAACTTTATGAATTCAAATCTGATGGTGACTGGAGTGGCTTCATTTTACATTCACAATCCTTTCTATATTGTGGGGTTTGGGTGAAACATACATACTTCAAAGCTGTGAAGTTGGATCTAAGTGTGTAATTGGAATTATTCTTATCCTTCTGAAGATGTGGACAATGTATGGATTGTAACGTGGGTTCGTATAATGCTAAATATTGCAGTATTACTAACAAAGCTGGTTTTAACATTTTCGTTTTTTAAATGCAATTCAATTAGTTGAACGAAAAAATGAGTAAAAATAATTAAACATTGAATTGATGTTAGATCAGCGAGGAAGTAATTAATTGTAGAACTACAATTTTAGTCATGTAATAATGATGACATTGAAGAGAAACTGATATTATCGAAGAGAGTGACAATCTGCACATGTTGATTGATTTCACTGCGATTTCCAGATTCAAGTGGATGGACTGTGAAAAGATGGCAAGCATAACGAATAGCTAAGAGAGTGGATAAATCCAGCAAGTAAATGTGACAGTATCTTTGTTCAACCAAGTTTGAACTCTCATCGCAGTTATGACCGCAGCCAACACATGTTGGTACTTGTCCTCTGAGCTGTTACCTGCAGTTTATTACGTTGACAAAGAAAGGGAGGTATGCTGGTGGCCTGTTACACATAATTCCACCTTATTATCATATATGGAACCTGGGATGTTGCCGGTATAAACGTTTCCGAGTTATTTAACTGTTGTCTATATTGGCTGGGATCCAACACTATGATGAAAACGAATGAATTAATTGACGGCGTGCCAGAGAGTATTCTGCCAGGATTATTGCATTTTAGGAGTTCAGTTACCCATATGAAAGACTTAACTGAAAGCACAGTTAACTCACTGATGTACTTTGGTGTTTTAGTATTAAATGCGTCATTGAGTTTTGATTTATTATTTACTTATGACAGAGGAAAGGCTGCGTATTTGTACAAAAGGTAATGAAAACGACTATATTAATAAAATGTGCTAAAATTTAGTAACAATTTGATAAAATAAAAACATGAAGTGAGCCAAAGAAGAGTGTGATTTTTTTTAAGTTGCGAAGGCTGGGAGACTATTCAAAATGTGGTGGCTGATTTGTCCGTGTAGTTCGCACCACTTTCAATCCGAAGTCAATTGAAATGTG
Organism: Chiloscyllium punctatum; assembly: GCF_047496795.1. Taxonomy (NCBI): domain Eukaryota; kingdom Metazoa; phylum Chordata; class Chondrichthyes; order Orectolobiformes; family Hemiscylliidae; genus Chiloscyllium; species Chiloscyllium punctatum. Next base: position 35,970,002 of record NC_092772.1, read on the forward strand.
CATTTTTTTTGATGTTTTAAAAGTAAAAGACGAGATCTGAGAACACTGCCTCCCTAGCTTCTTGGAATTGAGTTCACAAGTTTCAGTGAGTGTTGTGAAAGAAAAAATGTGTATTAGCTAAAGGCCTTCATCATAAATGTACAACACATGCATTTTCTAAATAAAAAGCATAAGCTCCCCTAAATGTACCTGAGAGTGTAATGTCAAAAGCAATGCAGCAGAGGTTCTCACAGATTCAGAAATCTGTAACAATAATTCCTTTACAGTTATATATCTATCATGCACAGTTAAATGTTCAATCTGATGACTTTCTTTGTTAATTTTAGAACTGAAGACAGCTGGAAAAACAAATGGTAAGATTGAACATTTGGCAATTTGCACCACAGAGCTATTGAAATGCTTTCGTATTTCGTGTTTAGTGACTTTTATTTCCCAAGAAGTGCAATGATGGGATTGAATGTGACATTTTAGGGAAGAATAACAATGTTGTATATACAGCAGAATAAACTGAAACATAAAGCTCTGCATTAAAAACCTGTTCAATCAATATGACTGTTTAATTGTAATTGCTAAAGAAAAGTGAACAAATGCTTGTATCAAACGATAATGAAGACAAATTGTGTGCAGTGTGTTCTTGCTAGGTGGATAAAATACTGGTTGTGCAACTGGAGACAGTAGTTGAAGGGAGTTGTTCGAAATGAAGAAAATTAACCAGTGGTGTGCCACTAGGATCAGTGCTGGGGCCATTGTTGTTTGTGATATACATAAATGAAAGAAGAAGGCATTGTTAGTGTGATCGGTAAATTTGAAGATGCCACGAAGATTGCTGGAGTAGAAGAAAGCACAGGTGACTGTCAAAGAATACAGGAGAATATAGATACACTGGAGAGTTGGGAGGAGCAGTGGCAAATGGAGTTCAGTCCAGGCAAAAGTTAGGTGATGCATTTTGGATAGTCTAATTCCAAAGCGAAGTATACCCTAAACGAAATGTCCTTGGGAAAGTCGATGAGCAAAGAGATCTGGGAGTCCTGGTGCATTGGACCCTGAAGCTGGCAGCACAGGTGGATAACGTGGTGAGTAAAGCATATTGGATGCTTGCCTTCATTAGAGGGGTATTGAGTATAACAGCTGGCAGGTCATGTTAAAATTGTCCAAGACTTTGGTTCGGCCTATTTAGAGTACAGCTCTGGTTGCCACATTAACAAAAGAATCTGGACGCTTTGGAGAGGGTCCACAGAAGGTTTTCGAGGACGAGGCCTGATAAGCAAGTTGCTATCTATAAAGAGAAGTCGAGTAGGTTAGGATTGTTTTCAGTCGAAAAAAAGGATGTTGTGGGGAAATCTGGTTGAGGTGTACAAAACCATGAAGGGTACAGACAGAATGGATAGAGACAAGCTTTTTCCGAGGTTGAGGGATTCAATAACGAGAGATCACGCGTTCAATGGGAGAGGTGAAATATTTAAGGGGGATACGAGCGGAAAGTACTTTACACAGAGAGTTGTACGTGCCTGGAACACGTTGCCAGCAGAGGCAGTAGATTCAGTCACGGCAGATTCGTATAATGTGCATCTGGACAGATGCATGTGTATGTGTAAACCAGAGGGATACAGAGCCTCATGAATTGGGAGATAGGTTGAGATAGTGGATTTGGATCATCTCAGGCTTTGAAGGACGAAGAACCTGTTCGAGGGCTGTAAATTCTCTTTGTTCTCTTTGTTCCTTGATAGCAGTCATGAATCTGACTTTTAACTATTATGCTATATTTAAATTTTCTTGAAACTGAAACATTAGAGAAAGCACCATTGCCGTTTACTTCTTGCAATACAAACTTGCATGACCAGAGGTTTTGACTTTGTTTTGATAGAAAACAAAACTAATTTCGATCACAGGCAAAAAAATAGAGTGATACTAATTTTTAGAATGCCAAAATGAGTTTTGTACAGAATAACTGTAGGGAGGAGAATGGAATTGATAGTTATGTTGGGTTTGAATTCAAGGAAAATCCAGGAGCAGCTGCATCCTTGATACTCTTATAATTATGCATTTATCAAAAACTGTCGATTTGGAGGTAACTAAACAAAGACTGAGGGAATCTTTACTGCTTGTTGTGCATTGAAAGCAAAGCTTGGCATGTGTACTCGTTTAGAAAAGAACGATAATTCATAATTATGATGTGATGCCGATCATTCATCTTGATTTTTCCCAGTAATGGATAAACATTATTATGTCTTCTGGATCTGAAATCGAAAAATCATGTGTGTGTATACTTTCATTGAACAACATCCAACTCAATTATGGATGATCAGACAATACATGGAACGGCACAGTGACTAGCTTGACGAAATATGAAAAATGGCTACGATATTCCTTTTGAGAAACGTTTTCATCTTGCTTGTGTTGGTCACGTTAACAATTCTGCCCATGAAAGCTGCTCAATAATTCGATCATAGCTGACACTGTTTCAAACTTATTTACTCGCTTTCTTCCACTAATCTTTGTTCCCATTGGTAATCAATAACATTTCCATTTCTGTTTTAAATATACACAGTGTCCCGCTTTCCACATCCTTCTATGGTAATGAATTTCAAAGTTTCACAGTCTCTGCCCGAAAACGTTTCTCCTTATATCCATTCTAAAAGGTCTACCTTTTATCTCGGGCTGTGCCCTCCCATAACCTTCTTTCCTGACAATGGAAACATCCTCCCAATGTCCACTTAGTCCAGCCCACACAATATTCTGTACCTTTAAATCAAATTACCCGTCATCCCTCTAAACTCCATCGAGTACAATGTCACAGTACGCAAACTTTCCTTTTCAGTTCAGATTTTCATCCGTGCAATAATTCTTGTGAGCCACTTCTTGATCTGTTCTCTGTCCAATGCTTTCTTCCTGAGGTGCATCGCGCACAAATCCTCAGTATACTTTGAATGTGCTCTGAGCAGAGCTTTATAAAGTCTCTGAAGTATATTCCTCCTTTTACTTGTTGGTTCTTTTGGGATTAAGACATCTTCATCCCCACCTCCATCCACGTAGGACACTCTTAGGTATCTTCTCCACAGCACCACACCCCTCCCATTCATCTCTCCACCCCGTAAGCACCCAGCCTCAATCCTAATGAAGGGCTCCTCCGGAAATGACTATTTCCCTGCTCCTCCGATGCTGCCTGACTTGCTGTGCTTTTACAGCACAGCAATCTGTAATCCACCCTGATTCCAATGATCCCTGAAGAATTACTAATCACGTCTTCACTATCTGTTCCGCTATCTCCATCAGAGCTCTCGAGTGCATGCCTTGTTGAACAAATGTTTTATCCACTTCTGAAACTCTCAGTTTTTCTAGTATATACTCCTTCACAACTGTATTTATCTCTGCCTGCGTCTCTCTTCAATGTTTGGGATATTACTCATGTCTTCCAACATGAAGACTGAGCAAAATGCTTATAAAGTACCACTATCATTTCTTTGCTCACATTGCAACTTCACTAGCATAATTTTCCAGTGGCCCAATGCCAACTCCGATTGCTCTTTTGCCCTTAATGTAACCATTGAAAGACTTGCAACCTTTCCAGCGAGCTTACACTGATATTTAATCTCCTCTCTCCTTTTTTTTCTTTCTTCCTTGTCCTCTTTATATCTATGTAGGCCCACGGTCCTTAGCGACATTAAATGTTATCTGATTTGATTTTATGCTTCACTAATTTCTCAAATCATGCTATGGTTGCCTCATTCTCCTTTCACTCTGTTTCATGTTCCATGTGATGAATCTCTACAGTGTCTCCGGATTACTCCCAGAAACTTCTGTCATTCCTTCTCACTGTATTACCTGCCATGTTCCTCTGGAAGTCAATTCTGGTCAGCTCCTGCTTCATGTCTCTGTAGTTGCCTTCATTCGAATCTAATACTGCGACACCTTATTTCACCACCTCACTCGCAAATAGTAGAATAAACTCTGTCATAATATGATCACTTCTTTTTAAGGATTTCATCGCCTTAAGATTCCATATCAAATCTGCATCATTGCACAATACTCATTACAGAATTGCCTGCTACTTACTGTGCATCACCACGAACCGCTCCAAAACTTCATTCTCCTAGGCATTCCACAAATTCCTTATCTTCCCTGCCAAACTGATTGCCCAAGACCACCCGGATTTTGAAAAAACCCATGACCATTGCAATCTTGCCTTTCTTACACGATTTGTCTATTTTTCGGTGTAACCTATGTCAAAATTCTGAGTGGTACTTGAATCCCTGTAGGTAGCTCCCATTATGCTGCATTTTAACTTCTTGGTTCCTCAACTCTACTCACACAGTTTCTACATCATCTAACCCGATGTCACTTATTGGCGCCGATTTAATTTTATTTTTAATTGCAAGGCAACAACAATCCATCTGTCCGCTTGCCTGTCTTTTCAATAGAATGTATGTTCTTGAATATTTAGCTGTCAGATGGATCGCCTTGCATCCACGTCTCTGTGATGTTCACAAAATACCTCAGAGGACCGATTCAGTTCATAGTAAATTATTATCTGATAGTTTGAAGCTCTAAACTGTGACACATGGTAAAATCATTATTTCTACTTCAGGTTTTTTTTCATGATTATCAGCAAAAAGACATAATCAGAAATGATGATTTGCTATATAACGGGGCAGCTGACACAACAGATGTTGGTATGAATTGGGTTTACAATATTTATATACTGATTATTGTCAAGTTTATTATAAATACATTATGCAAATCCAAATGAGGGAAGCTTTTTTTTAAGAAAAAAAAGATGCCTGTTTCCATAATAAATCAGGAATCCATTACTTACGTTTTGCGTTCCTTCAGCTGTATAAATTCTTCACCTGTTTGTGAGTGCAGTTTGTGTTTAATTGCATTGTTCTATATTTGGATTTATATTCATGTTGCACAGCGAAAATATGTCTGCTTCCATCACTTAGGGGATGTCAGTGTTTTGTTTAATGATAATTAAGGTCATCCAATACCTGTTTCTATTTGCTACATCGAAATTAGATTTGAACTCGAGGTTTTTGCCCATAATAATTGATGTTCTCCAAAGATTACATTGGCACATTGGACTTTTCCAGCAAGAAAAACAGTTGTTTAACACCACTGCCAGATTAACAAGGGATTATTACAGTCTGAATGCGAGTAGTTAGAAAATGCTATAGACAAAAGCACGTTGCTCTGTGAATGGATTCGTGTTCTCATTATATGACTTCTTTAATATTAATGGAATATCGTGGTTTATTTTCAGAAAACGAACTAAATCGTTCTGTGAATTGTAAGTCATTGCAATATGCTTCCGTGCTGTGAGTTCATTTAGTTCATTTGTCTGAATAAGCAGCATGCGAAGCAGTACGATATTGTCAGTGCACGGTGAACTCCCATCACGAGCTAAAGTTAGCATGAAAAACTTACCTTCTCAGCCTCTTAACCTCGCTTGAGATATGGTGGCCCTCACATTCAATGACCACTAATCATCTCCTTCTGCTTCGACCACCACTCCAGTATGATAATACTTTGCTCACTTATGCACTTTCCTGTGATAACAAATCATGATCTAACACAAAAATGTATTTAGGACTAATTTTACAACAAATTGGAATATAATTGGGCTGTATTCACTATGCACAGATCAAACTTTGTTGAGAAAAAACAAAGGTAAGCAAACCTATGATTTTCTGTCCCTAAGTACAGCAATTTAGATCCATAGTTTTTTTTTTAAGAAGCATTGAACGTCTGATTACTGTGTCACTTCAGGCACTGGATTCTAAAACGTCGAATCGTAAATTATATAAGTAGAAAAAAGTTCGATGATGGCACCATGAAGCGACATACTACAACGTAAAACAAGCAACATTCAATGAATTTATTATGCAATGTATGTGAACGCGAAGTGTACAGAATCATACAATGCCTGATCACACATTATTGCTTCCATAAATTCATTTGACAGTTATGATTGGTTTATCCGTATGGCTATATATGTCTGGGCATGAGCATGTGTCTGGTTCGGCAGTCTGCTCCTCCAAAATAAACAAAAATCGCATGTATATTTACATACATTTATTATGGTCGAAATTTTTTTTTAGTCTTAAAATATTAAATATACTGATGTTTTTCGTTTCTTTCTACGTACCACATTATTTAGAACAAAAATACAATCACCAATATAAGTTACTGACAATATTGGAAGAAACTCTGCTAAAACTGCAAGAATTCATTTAACTGCAAATAAAATGCAAAATGGACGATGCATTCTGTTCAATGCAGCTTACTTTCCAATAATGCATTTTGTTGACTGTCTTTCGTTAACACCTTCTGATAAATCTCTCTCTATGTTAGTGAAAGACTGAATGGATATAAATCCAATGTCAAAGTGCAAGAAAGATAACGATTAGAACCATGAATTTCAGTTGAACAATAAGAATAAGTCATTCTGATCTGCCCAACATTTTCGACAGAGAGATTGAACATAAATAGCATTCACGTAACAAAGCTAAAAGAAACGAAAACGTGAAGCTGAAAATGTAGGGCATTGTGAGTAATCTTCCTATAGTTCACATGCATTCCATATCTAAATAACTTGTATCAAATCGTTTTCTGTAGCATCATTTTATAATATTCATTTGCTGTTAAAGCATTCAATCATTTCGTGTGAAACGACGCCAGTATAGGATACTTCTTGATCAGGAAACTTGTTGATGAGTCAAGCTAAATTATGCAATTCATGTGTGCATAGTAGCAATATTGGGTTCATTTTACTTCATGTCCATGGCAGTTCGAAGTAATAAAAGTTATTATTTTTTGAACATGGAATGCATTTTACTTACATTCAAAAAAGAGAAACATCACCTTTAAAGCGTTAGAACCTCTGATCTGTGACTTAACTAATTTGCAGTCTCATAAGTCTAAATGCATATATTTCCGTGATTATGATGTGCCTCTGTGGCCGAAAATCCTTTTTATGGCTACCAATAATCACATGGACTTTTGCATCATCAGCCAATTCCAATAAGCTGAGTCTGTTCTGCTGTGGTCACACTGGTCACTGTTTAAATCGGCATCAGGTAAAATTCATCTTACCGTGCTTTACAGCAATATTACATCATCTTGACTTGTGACTCATTTTGGAACGTAACTAGTTTTATTCCCGCTCCAATGATATCTGCACGGAATACCTAACTTGCATGTCAACTTTGACAATCATGCTGCCTCCAAGATAGACATGCAGTCAATGTTTCTGGTTAGTTCCAAATTTCGGGTAGAACCCAAAATTCTCTGCAAGGCACACATTAATTGGGCCCCCTTTTTGAATATAACGCCATGTCAACTTCAGACAGAAATTATGAAAGAAACATCGCCTCCAACATGCTTTAATCAAGCAGCATAACAGCGCATATCTATTATTTTTTGCACAATTTAATTTTGAGCATTGCATTTTTACACATAGTATCTGACATTGGGACGTATATGACTGTTATAAAACACTCAATCATACGTCCGCCACTGATTTAAGTGATGACTTTTTTTAACCCTATCTTCCATGCAATTAAATTGTTATTGCCAATTTGTTAGTCTATAAGCAACTGTATTGAGAATTGTGTTGCTATTAAAATAGCCTGCAATGTGTATTACTAAATTCCACAAGATATACATCAGGTTCTGAGAGCAATTCTGCGCACTAATTTTGAGGAAGAAATGTCGTGCAATTCAATCTCTTTCACGTTTCAGAGCTGGAAGAAACTTTGGAGAAACTGTGTAAGATATGAATATTAAAAACTTCTAATAGAAGCAAACAATTATTCAAATTATTTTAGAATCAGCTTTTATATTGCGCAAAATACTGCTTCCATTTTGCAGATCCGGGTGAAATGCACGTTTACTTTTCGTGGTCAATATCATGAACAGCTAATCAAAGTGTTCCTTGCGGATTAGTAACATTGTCAGAACGTGCATGAAATTGTACAGAATTGCTTAGCGTTCCAAACCAGAGTTCATGGTCATAATTGAAAAACGATTGTGCTTTCTTAATGAAAGGACTATGATCATTTTTCTTCCACAATTATTGGAGCGGGAATTCGAATGAAGCATCACTGACATAACACCTGTCTTTATCTACGGTTGGCGTGCAATTTTGTATGAAATGAATAAAACATCTCCTCATCGTCCCCTTCATATAAGATTTTTTTTTTGGCAATACTGAATAATTTTGAGACAGGCCATGAGAAATCAGGATTGATATCTGTCGAGACCAACTCTTAGCAACATTGTTTTTCGGACAATATTGACAAGTGAGTACACTGAATGTAAAGGAACATCGATTGTCACATTCGAGAAGAACAATTAGTTCACTTATATTGAAAATTTGCACTGTAAGTGCATAAGTATATCGAACAGGTGGGAAACGATTTGGAAGCTTTTCAAACGTGATGCCATGTGGTTCATCTGCTAGATCACAGCTTATGAAAATGAAATTGTACTTTAGACGGATCTTTTCTTATCATAAAAGAGAGGCTGCTGGTTGATCAGTGTAACATATTGAGCATTTTTTCTTTATTTTAGAACACCACAGCTATGTTTGAAAAATAATCATTCAATTAAACTATTCATTACTGGTGGACTGGCAAACATATGGGCAAGAATTAGATAGAGTTAGGGTCTGTGGAGGGGAGCGAGAAAGATAGAGTGATAAATAAATTAGTGTCTCAGCTTTTACTACATTGAAACAGGAATGCATGCTGTCATCCTGAGCATGATGCATTATTTTCAACATTTTGTTTTGAAAACATGTTGGACATTATTATTTCTCAAGTTTTCCATCGTTTATAATTCAGTCTCGTGGCCGTTCATGGAAAATGTGAACAAAACATTTGGATGGAACACAATATTGAAATTTGAATGTTCGCAGCGATAAATTGCAAGCTATAAGCAGGGTCATAAAAAGCACGCTGAAATCCTTACATATCTATGATTAAAGTGGTCTTTAGTAACGTCCATGAGTAGTTAACAAGGTTACTGTGAATGACATTTTATGAGGTAGCACCTATTTTAGTGCTTGAAATACTTGTTAGATGATACTGAATAAGAAAATATCTTGAAAGCATTTTTAATAAATACAGGCACTCATATGTTTACAAAGTCACTCGATCTCCCTCTTAGCACAATGTTACAGGACCTGACAATGCCCGGAGTATTCATTCATTACCTCGAATAATTCATACTCCCATTCCAGAATATTTCTAAAAAACATGGAAAATATATTTCAAAAATTGCCATTCTGCAAACGGTTAAATACTGCAAGCAATTGTGAAACTGTTTTGTATATTATTGAAATTTAACAAAGTTAAAAATTTATGTGCAGCTTACAGTGTCCTCGAAAAGGAAAAAGGTAAATGCTTTAGATCGAATGAATAGTAATGGAATACCAATGAAATATTTGTAATGACATTCCAAACAATGACCTATTTGGTAGCAGATTTAACGCATATAAATTTTATTAACTCTGCCAGTTATAGCGAACCAAACCTGTCGAAGTGTTAATTAACGTCAGGAAGATGAAACAACATACAGTCTTAAGTCGAATCAAAAGATAAAGCCCGGATCTGAAATCAAAATGCAAGAACTCCTCCTGACCATTGTGATTATTGGAAGAAAAATAAATTACTTCGAATGATAGAAATCCTTGAAATTAGAAAGAGGCCATTTGGCCTATTGAGGCTGCATGGCCCAGTGCATCCATATAAACTATAGGCAATTTAGGATAGCCAATCCATGTTATCTGAACATTTTTGGATAGTGGGAGGAAACCGGAGCATAAAGAGGAAACTCACCCAAATAAAATGGAAATGTACAGACTCTGCGCAGACAAATACTAAAGACTGGCATCGAACGTGTGTCCCTTTTTTATGGCAGCGTTGATAACTACGTGGCAAAATTAATTTAGAATTTGAAGTGACATAATAATATCCAACCCAGGTGTGTGGCTTTCTACTGTAAATGTGAGCCGTGCCAGAGGTCCCCGATGGTTAAATGTTGTAGTGGTTCTCCAAGGAATTAATAAACACTTTGACGATTTCACATAGAATTTTATATTTATTAAAAACAGTCAAAATTAACCACCGCTGACAAAAATTTTGCAATGTGCAAGATACATGAGTAAATAAATACTAAGGCCAAATTAATCTGTTAAGTAGTTATTCGACTATGTGAGGAACGGTTTAAAAGGCACTTTTTCCAACTCAGTTAATCTAACCAGTACCCTCCAAAATGAATTACACAGTACAATACCTCAGATACCTCATCTCGTCCTGGCTTTTGTCAAAACTGGCTTGATCACCTAACATCCTCTAGAATCCATTAGACGGCATTGACCAAGAGGCAGTTCCATCTGCCACAACCTCCGCACTCGATGACATCGCTTCCCACGTACTAGGTCACCTCCTCCGTGAACTCCTCCAATAACATCGCTTCAGCTCCCACGGCCGCCATGGAGGTCACTACTGCCGGTGTCACTAAATATGTCATATCCACAAATGGTGTGGAACACACTGCCTCCACAAAAGCCACCGACCACGTGACTGCTGTATTTACTGTCGTTTACATGACTTCTACAAGCACATTCCTACTCTGAAAAAAAAAGTTTCCACTCCAGCTCAACACTCGGCCCCAGAATCAAGCCCATCTGGTGTTTTCTGTTACTCGAGATCCCCTCCTTACTGAGGACGAATGGTCAGCTCTCAACCAGGTGTCACATCCATTCCACACCCAGCCCTACCCCACCCTCAGTTCAATGAATTCTGAACGCACTCACCGCAATGTTGAACTTTTTTATCCATCATCTCCATTACCATAGTGATCTTTTCGATGTGACACCCACCTACACTTCAAACCTCTCTTTCCGCACCTTGAACAAAGTCCATCTTCTTGGACACCCAATAACTTCCTGATTATCCTCCCTCAAACTAATAATCTCAAATTTACACTGTAATCTAGCTCAATTTCTCTACTACACCCGTCTCTCCAACCTCATCCAGATGCAACACAGGGCCTGCCAGTCTTCCCACTTCAATCCCAACCTCACCATCAAGCGAGATGACAATTGAGGAACGGTGGTACCATTGTGCGCTGACCTCTACATCACTGAGGACAGATGCCAACTTTCTGACACCGCCTCCTGACGTCGCCTGCACCATGACTCTAACTCTCACCATGAAGTCATCATCTGCGAATCCATATGCCACCTGATCACTTCAGGTAATCACCTGTCCACAATCTTATTTTTCTTCAATATCACTCTACCTGGTTTTTGTCTTCCCAAGATCAACAGTCCTGACTGCCCAGTTCACCGATAATCTGCAGCTCATCCTACTCCACAAAACTCATGCTTAATTCTCTCGACTACTTTCCTGTTCCCCTTCGTGTAGGATCTCCCCACGTACATTTGAGACAACACACACCGCTCCACCTCCGTTCAACTTTTTGTACTCTGGCCCACATTACCTCATCTTCACCATGGGCATAAAATCTGTCGACATGTGCATTCCTCAATAGGCAGTCCTAAAATCCCTACGTTTCTTTCTTTCAAACCGACACAAGCATTCCCCTTCACAAACACTCCCATTTGATTGGAAGAATTGTCATCAACTTCCAAAACTTCTACTTTAAATCCTCCAAATCCCTAGAAACCAAGGGCATAGCAATGGGATACTACGTTTGTCCCAGTTATGCCATCTTTTCGAAGCCTATTTGGAGAAGATCTACTTCCACAGTTATACCGGAACAAAACCCACTTTTTCCTCTATTCTACATTTCTGACTGCATTGGGATTGCCTCGTACTCCCACGACGTGCTTCACCAGTTCATCACCTACAGTAACACTGTCCAAACTGATCTCAGATTTTCCTGAACTGTCTCCAAAACCTCCCTCGAATTCCTTGAACTCTTAGCCTCCATCTCTGGCGACAGACACAACATTAACATCTGTTTCAAACCCACAAACTCTTGCAGCTAAATGCCTAAATCCTGTCACACCTTCTTCTTTAAAAGAAAAACGTGACCACTTCCCGCCAATTCATCCGCTGATGATATAACTGCACCTGGGATGAGCGATTCCAATCAAAGACATCCCAAGAAAATAGTACTCTCTCGCCCCATCATCTACTATGCCCTTAATTGCATTTGACCATTACCTGCACCTCACCCACGAAAGACACCCACTCCTTCACAACCCATCCCAGCCACAAAAAAGATAGTAATCTGTGGACTTCACTTTGCCTCCAAGTAGTCTAGAAATCCAGTGCACCATGCTTCAGCATTTATGTCACCTACAAGAAAAAAATACATTTACTTCCCCACCCCAAATTGCATTTTCAGGGGCCATATCTTGTGCAACTTCCTCATTCGTTCCACGCTTGCAGCAACTCCCTCTCCAGAGTCGGCACTTCCCATTGCCGCCTGAATATGTGCAAACATTGTGCCGATAACTTCGCCTCACCTCTGCCAAAGCCTTATAGGATCTTTGCAAATCCATCAGAGATTTGGTTGCATATACGTGAACCCCATTTAATAAATTCATTTTTCTCTCTGTGATGCCCTCTATTTTGGAGCGACCTTGCTCAAACTCGCAGAATTGTTCTGGGAACATCTCTGTGTGCAAGCATCAACCAAATCCACCTACCATTGCCTAATTATTTCAAGATCGCCTCCCATTTTCCGATGACATGAGCATTCAGGACCTTCTCCATTGCTTAAAAAAGACCACACACAAATTAGAGTAACAACAGCTCATCTTCAGTGGCAGGAGCCTACAGCCATATAGCCTTAACATTGAATTGAACAGTTTTCAAATCTTCCCACAACCCACCCCATATCAAATCCAACCTTCTGACTCAGTACGGCACTCTTAACCTCACCCAACTGTCCACCATCCTTCAACATATCGGCTCTCCCCTTTCCACTGAACTATCATAACCAATTCCATGTGAAACCAAGGTGAGCTATTCCACCTACCTTTCCTCCATATTCATTACTCACATTTAAACGACTCATGGATAGGCACAAAGATGGTAGTAAAAGAGCATGAAGATTTGTTTGATCTTGAAGTAGGATAAAATGTCGACACTGCACTAAGAGCCGAAAGCTGTATACTATACTGTTCTATCTCCTATGTTCCATGACTTGAATTCCTTCCTACATTGAACCTTACCCCGGCTACTAAACTTCAATATTACAATTTACATGTCTTTTGACCGTAATCCAACATTTTGCATTGTTTCCAATTTTTGTTTTGTTTTGCAGTATTAAAATTCAGAAACCTGGCACTGTTTTAAGCTGTGTTAAAATGATGTAGTTTGCCTCCATTTTAAAAATTATGTGTGAACAAGTGTGACTCTATGTTTCTCAAGAATAACTGATCACAACTTCACAAGAGTACTATCGTGGCATTGAAAGCATGAAGAAATCAGTGACAATTTGCAAAGCATTGACGCGGCAAAGTGAAGTCTACCCAAAGAGTTTACATTCTTTTCTAGCTGAGACAATGTTAAATATTGGTTTAGAGAACACATCTATTAACTATCACAGTATTAGGTAAATGATTGTTGATTTTGAGGTGATGCATTTCTTCATTCAGAGATTGCTCATGACACGTTGTTGTGAGTTAAATGACAGCTTGGCAATGTTGAATTATTGAGCTTATTCAAATTTATGACGAATGATTGACCGAAGTTTGCTTATTTAAAACAAAAATGGCAGTGGTGAAAAAGTCAGTTAGTGGTACCCCAATATTCTTATGGCTGTACGTTTATGGAATAGAACAGAAAGCTCTGGCAGAAACGTGAGGGCAGAACAGATCTTGTGATATTATTTTACCAAGTTGAAGCTGTAATATGAGTCACGGAGTTCAAATTAGAAAATCAACCAAAGTGCAAATATCCAAACATTCTAACCAATATAAGATATGCCCTTAGCAGTACGAAATAAGATCAGACCAATTCAGCGTTATACTGCATGCAAGGCAATTTGCAACATATTCAGCTGCTAGGCAATTACCTAAATTCCTATGTTCTCTTGAAATTCAGAAACGAAGCATGCATGGTGTCTGAGTGAGATGTGATACATTAAAATCATTTCTGAAGCTAAATTTGACGTGAATTAGTGCTTTAATAATGTCCAGAGTTGCGGGGGTTGGGGTTTGGGTGTGGGGGGTGGGGGTGGACGGTGATAGTGTTACTTATAAACGTGCTAACGTATAATATGTTGCTGCAATTTTCTATATGAAGAGAGAGATATCTCAATATATGAAAGTCATTTGTATGCACGAATTGGAAAATCATTGTTTATTACACAGGAATCTCAGGTAGTAGACCTGTGATGGACAATTTGGCAAAACTAAACAAACAGTGATTATTGATCATAAAATAGAAGATAACTGGTCTATATAAAGGTGATCTCACTCGTTTCATGCGCGAAAATTCAAAGTGAAAACAGAAGATTTATCACTTGGAAAACCGAATCAATGTGAGAAATCGTATACATCGACTCCACATATTAACCATTCTGCACAAAATAGATGATACTTCAGAAGAGTTGCTCCAGATGATATCACCTAACTGTCAATGCCTCTCTTCGAAGAAGTATATAATTTCCAAGCTGCTTCCATGCCCACTGATAGACTAAAATACTGCAGGAAAACAAAAATCTTTTGCAGGTCACACGCCCATAATCCCACCCGCCATACACACTCATGCTCCCACACAATGTCGAGCAATAAGAACAAATCCACTCATGTTAAAGGCCTTTTCTTCTGAAAATGTTTAATTCAATGCACACAGAAATACGCAAGTTAAGAAGTACACTTGAAAAAGAAGGTAAATATTATGATGAATTTTTACTATTTTCATGTCTGAACTTGACATATTGTGGACAAAATACAATAAGATATTTGGTTGGCTCTCTGTTGAATGAGTCACTTGTACCTGTTGCCATAAAACTCTCAACGGTATATTGTTTCATGATTTCAGAATATCACAGTCATAAGAGTTTACATTGTCATGGGTAACAATGTACATGAAGAGTATAAACACAAAATAAAAGAATTGACAGAAATATATTATTTATTTCCATAGGTTATTAGAAAGATAATTTAAAACCTTTACCTCAAATCTGATGAAAGGTGGTTCAGCAAATTATCACTGTTTTGCTAAGAAACTATTAGAGCTGTCTAACAACATTCCAGGTGGACATAATTATGGACATTTCACATTATTCAATGCGAACAGCCACGTGTGCATCTGCGATCAGTTAAGCTGAGAAGACAGTGAAGTCAGACGCATAGTATTTAATAGTCCATGATAAAGTGCTTTTCAGTTTTGTTCTCATCATGCATTAAACTATTTGATTATTCTACCAGTTGGAGTGATCATGACGTCATTTTCTATCATTTTACTAATTTGCAACAATATAACTATGACTCTAATTTTCTGCTTAGTACCTGACAAGTTCATTCACATCGACAGTGAGCAGTATTTTTCTGTCTGATTCATCTGATGTACAAACGTTTATTTGTTTTGCAATCCATCAACAATTGCAATAAGAAAAATGCTACAGTCAGGATGGGGAAAGTAATTATATTGAGCAAGAAGAAAAAATACAGCAGTTGCAAGTAAAACTCTCGCACTGTGTTCACTTCTTCTGAGTTCCGTTTCCAGTTTGTTACTCAAAGATAGTTAGATGTATTTACTGATATATCTGCTGCATTCACCAGTAAATCTGCAAATGCAAAATTCAATAAATTGTCTACTGTCTCGAGTATGTTTACGAGAGTAAACAGAAACAGGAAATGCATGTGCAAACTGAGCAGGCGCAAGAATATTTATAGTTTTTTTAACGACAGCATATTGTTTGGACTTATCTTCTATTATTCTATACAGGTGTCATTATTTTTTACACAATGACTTTTTTTTGCTGAGGATATTGAAAAACCTAAGGAACTTAACTGGAAAATACTCTGAAAGTAATTCAATACAAGAAAGATGAGTAACTGAGAGACTCAATAAAATTTTCAGGTACTTCGAAATTTCTCGAAATATGATCAATAATATGCTATGCAAATGACAAAATTCTGTGGCGGCAGGGATAAGGAGAGAATAATTCAGGTTTTTTTTTCAAAAATAAAGACTTCTGCAAAGGATGAAACAGCTTGGAAATTGCAAAAAGAAAATTAAATATTTAAATAGCAAAAATAATCGTGTTAACATTTTGCATTCCAACAAACCAGAATTAAATAGAAAGAAATAGTGACTTGGTAAAATAGCATAATTACACAAATTGGCTGTTGCTATGCACATCAACTTCAAATTCTAATAAACATTTTAATATTTAATATGTGAGGCAAATTAGATTCAACATTCAAATCTGTATGTAAATTTCACAAAATCAAGAGATGAATATTCGCATATTGCCTTCATTTCTGCTTGCAATGCAAGAGAAAAAAAGTTGTCAAACATGAAAGCGTTCAGGAAAGATTTACAATGGTTTTTCCAGGAATGGGGGATGCTGCTAAAGGGAGAGTTTGTGTAATATGGGGCTTAGAGTTTGAAGGGAGGCCTTATAAAATTTTATAAAATCATGTCTGACATGTACAGAGGAACCTGACTTATGCAAAGAACACGGGCAGGGAATGATTTCTTCAGATCATTGAATGCCGCATAATCAAGTTCCCTCCGTATATGTTGAATATCCAAGATTTTTTTGGAGTGTCGGGGAGCGCAAAACCCCAAGGAGAGCATCGGTTGAAGCTGAGCGAGGAAATGCTTTCAAGCAACTTCCGGGAGAACTTGTTCATGCAGGGTTGGTGATGGTATGGAAGAAGCTGCCAGGGAATGTGGCGAAGGCGTTTACAAATAATTATAAATCCTCTGGATGTCAGCGTGAATTGGGAAGTGCTATTGGGACAAAGACAAAATGCTGGAAAATGGCTCTAGGTCAGTTTATGATATCCAGTCAGCGCAGACGAGATTGACTGAATGGATAGTTTTTGTGCAGTGCAACGTGGACTCAAAAACAAATAACATCTGATTATCAATGAGAAGAATTCAATTCGGCCTGGCCTTTTGGTTATGTGATTTGCCTGGGTCTGCTCCTTTTCCAGAAGGCAGAATGGAGCGTTTGAAAATTAGATGCTCTTGAAACGTAAAGACAACCAATCAACTGTAACAATATGTGAACAAATGCACATTATAGCTTTGGTTAAAATAATTAGCAAACAAATTAAGATACATTTAATGATAGGATTATTGGAGTAGCAGATAAACTGCAAAGCAATCCATGTCTCTTAATTCGATTAAAAACGTAAGATTAAAGTAAAATTGCAGTGGTTGCTTGGAAAAAAAACCAGAAAGAACAAAACATTTAATTAAACTGAGGCTTGAATTTTTGTTGCCATAAAACATTCGCACTTATTTGAACCAAATATAGGAACACTATTTCAGCTGAAAACATGGAAGGAATGTAGAATGCAGAAGAGCAATTATATTCGTTATGATAAATGTTGTGAAGATTTGTTTTAAACGATTCAGACATTCGTGTGACCTTTTTTGGAGAATTCTGCATGCAAGTATAACATTGATCAAAATGAGAAACGATCCACCATTCTTCTTCCCGACAATGTATTTTGACGGTCAGGTACGAGACGATATCTACCTGCATGTTTGAAAGTGAACAGAACAAGAAAACATGATAGAGAAGAACACTTGATCCTCCTGGTTATTGGAATCATATATATGTATTAAATATAATGTTACACCTTCTAGTCTTCAAATTGGCATGTATAACATCTGGATGCAGTGTTTAAACAATGAGAGATGTATTTAATGGAAGATGATGAGACAACATTATTTTGTATTATCCACCTAAATTCGTGTTGGAGTCCAGATCTTTCTTTGATAGGTGAGATTCAAATGTTCATGGGCGATGCAACTTGCTTTGAGGGCATTAATACTTTGAAGATATAATCGTATGCACGACTGCCAACACATGCTCTTGTTCTTGATAAATGATGTCATACCTTTCTCAAATGAAGTCAGGATTTTGTGAGGAATCGACAAACGCAAAAACATGGTTTGCCATGATCAATTACTTAAAAAATGTGAAAGCTGAGAAAAACGTAAATGATACTCTGATGGTAGTTTCATTTTCAGATGAAGGACGAAAATTTCAAGGTTATAAGAATGGAACGAATAAAGAAAATGATGCATGGTGCAGTTGGTGCCTGCATCTTCCTAATCCGCCTTCAAGCAAGTTTTCAACACATGAACTCGAGTTGCTGCATAATTCACCATAGACTAGTTGAATTACATTAAAGAGCAATCAATATCCATGGAAATCTGAACGAATTGTTGAATACTGAATTGGCAAAGAAAATTCTCATCTAATTTGGATCTTCACTCCCACAGCGAGAAGAAATGTCTCCATCATTGGCAGATCTGTCTCATGGCCAATGGCAAGCCCCAACAGGCACCTCATAAGAAGCATTGTTTATAACAATCACTGACAAAGTCTCCTCCTTGGCAACAAAACTCCAAACTTTAATGCAACTGACCCAGAATACTGTGTTATAATCACGGTGTCAGCACAATATTCTTATGTCTGACTACAAGCATAGATATACATAAAATATTCGCTGCCAGCTTAGACAAGGCCACGCCAAATTATTGTCAACAGCCAAAACAAATCTACAAATCAGATTCTTTCATAACTGACATCTCATATATTAACGCCCTTGACTGCATTGCTATCAACAGATTTTTAAATGATATATTCACACTACAAACATATCAAACAATGGCCATTCACCACCCGACACAATGCCAGTAATCTGCAAACGATTATATCTACAAGCTAACCCTGTGCAATTTACCTTCCATGTCATACTGATGACTCACTCACCTATTAATTTATCTTCTCATTCATTTGGATGTCACTTTCTCACTCATCTACCATATTATGGATACTTTTTAAAATAACACTTTCTACTTTCTAGATAACGGGTCATTGAACTGGCATGTCAACTGTCAGCATCTATCATCCTTTAATGTAATGCGTATGGCATGTTAAAGTCTTTGCCACTTGACAGGCGATTAACTAATACAAGTAGAAGAAAACAGCACACTCAGAGGTCAGCACGCTCCTTTTGCAAGAGAAGTCGATATGTTATATTTAAGTTGTCCCTCAAATTCGCTGTCTATTCCGAATGTTGTTAAGAATTCAGATAACCTTCACAGTATATTTGTCAGCGTGGATTTTTCTATTTAACAGCACTTGACTTGTCCTCACACAGGAGGGATGGCAACCATTCAAGGTGCAAATTGCAACTATTTTAACGAGAGAAATTTATGTTGGTCATAATGCAATGGAAGTAAGCGATAATAGTCAAGCTCAAAACTCTTCATTGTTGTTTCCCAGCAGTATCTCCCACCACATCCATAATCATATCGCACTCCTTAATTGTTATAATTACAATGGCAGTGGTTTATTGGAAATAGACCTCTACAAGTAGTAAGAAATTACGTTCTTATCCCACTCTGGTAGAACGTGACATTTTGGACTGCCCCTCCATGACAATATGTGTAAAAGTAATCTGCATGGTTTTCACACAATATTTGTTCTGATACATTTCAACCAACGAGTTCTTGAATAACCGCAGAAAAGTGGTCATCTTACTTACAATTAGGAATTTATGAGTTTTTTTTTGTCAGGTGCAGAAAGGTGCATTTGCATATGTAATGGTTACTTAAGTATATCAGTGACTAAATCCTTGGGAAAATGTAATAAACACCAGATAATAGTTCAGGGAATAACAACACAGATAACGTCAATTCTCAGCCTGTTTATTGGGTTAGTAGGGAGTCTGGATAGATTTTTGGTTAAATTTCTACACTGATGCTTAATTTTCGAAAGTAGCATAGACATTTAAAAAAAGGCATACAGAGACATGTAGAGGCGGGGTACGTCTGGAACCGTCTGCTTACTTGCGGGATCGTTGTTATGGTACATTTTACATCAACGACACAGTGAAATGGCGAAGTTCTAAAGTTATTCAAGCTGCGATGGAACTGATCCATAGTTGCAATAACTTATATATTTGGAATAATAGATTGACAAGACATTAAAGCGTCCATGAGCAGGATTATGAGAATCAATTGCGGTTTGTCTGTTGATCTGCATTAAAAATATCGGACTATTGGTCGATCAGAGGTGAAGATGTGTAACCACTTTCATGTATGAAGTTTATTTTACACAGTTGGAAGATTTGGAAAATGCATAGATCTGTTTCATCATGCTTAACCAATTCTGACCATCGGAAATGAAGAGACATTAAACACTGTTGCACTTCTTTATGTTCTGGAAGGAGACAACGTTTAACAGAGATTTGTAGCACGCACACTTCACTAAACAGTATGACATGTATGTGATTATTGTGTACGAATATTTTGCACAGGCTTATGAAAGGATAAGTAATGACCAGCTGCAGTGTTAATGTAGTCGGTAAAGCAAAGAAAAGTCATTAATGGAAATTGGAAAAAAAGGACTCTTTAATGTTGTTCGACCGGGTTTTGTTTGCCATGCATCGCCTGAAACTGAGTGGATAGGCAAATTCCAATACACAGTGTACATTAAAAAAACGAAATGCAAAAATATTCATAGCTGGGGTGAAATAGAATTTTCAGGAAAATGACTTTCCATTGTTTGTTTTCAATATAGTGGGTGTCAGTCCATTTACTCGGAATGCAGACTTCCTTGCCATAGCAAATCTGTTCTTTTCCGAGTTTGGCTATATTTCATTTGGAAATATAATGTGAAATGACGTTTCAAATAATTTCTCTCAGCAGATAGTGCTGGCATGAACTCAACCGTAAATGATGATAATGTCAGTAATGAGAATCATCGAGGATCGTTAAACCAGCGTGCAAAATATCTTAAAAGCCAAAATCTTTTTATGCGATTCTAAGTATTTCCCAAACCGTTTCGAAATGCTAATTGGAAAAATCAATTTTATCTATTTAATCTGATAACTATCGAAGTACATTTAAATTATTCCAGTAAGTGGGCATTGCTTATTAACTTCCAATGGATTAATCACTTAAGGAAAAGCCAAATTCATCTGATTTTTATTGGTCTAGCTACATTTACTGGAATACTAATAATTTTCAAGATACCAGGATTTGCAGGTTTTTGGCATTTCGATTTACAACAATGAAAACTTGACAGAGTACATGCAGAATGGCACTAATATTCCTCAGTTGAATTGGTGCCGTTTTTACACTTATCACATTACCATGTTATCTTTTGGATAGAGAATTGTGTTTCAAAGAACATATATAAATGGTAATACAGCAGAAAATTTCGTCATAAAATGCAAAAGTTATCTTGAAGTCTTGACTGAAAAGGAACATCGATTTTTTTTTAAAAAATTATGCTAATTTACACCACCAAGATTGTTTTTCTCCTTTGGCAGATTTGAATGAAACAAAGAAGGCACTACGGGAAGCAGGTGGGCCAATAGTAGTAGTGGTGGTATGTATTTCAAAACGTTTATTTTTAACGTTACATTAGCAATGCTGAATGTTTATTTTATCATTAGAGTGGGCGACTGCGCATTGCAAAATATCCTGCCGTCGGGTATGCATTGCCCCAGTGATATAGTAAGAAATGTTGGAGAA
Source organism: Chiloscyllium punctatum (assembly GCF_047496795.1). Classification (NCBI taxonomy): domain Eukaryota; kingdom Metazoa; phylum Chordata; class Chondrichthyes; order Orectolobiformes; family Hemiscylliidae; genus Chiloscyllium; species Chiloscyllium punctatum. The sequence continues at coordinate 35,991,730 of NC_092772.1, forward strand.
CGATGGAACTGGGAATTTTGTGACTTCAAGTTATTCACGTAAACAGAATTCAACCCAATCTTTCTATTGAATTAGTATTCACACTTTTAACTATTACATGTCGGTTAAAAATTAAGGATAGCGGTATAAAATTCTTTGAAGTGATGAACGCGGTGTTGCACTTATTAGGAATGTTGACATGAATGAAAGATGAACTTTTCTGCTGTAATGTTTTACAATTAACAAATGATTTTTTTTCAAAATATGACGACTATGTAATGAATAATGTCATTCACTCTGAAAGCTCACATGGCGCTAAATAAATATGTCTGAACGAGCAAATCAGTACTGACTATCAAACCTTTTGAGAGCATTTGTTTTTACCGTAGAGCTCATTCCTTATTTCTGTCCTTATGATGCAGTTGGATGCCTTGTATTCATTGGTTGACTAACTTAATGTTGTATTATGCAAAAAAGAGAATTCCAAAACGAAATTTACCAGAATGGGACGTTTCTTTATTTTGGAACATTGGCTATCGTATAGTCATCATTAGCAATCATGCGTAATATGTGACATCTGTACAGCTGAGTATAAGATGAGAAAGTGCGATCTTTCTTGCATATTAAGTCTCCACTTCAGGTGTTGCTTGAACTTTGAAGTGTAAATTACAAAATGTAATGATATCAGATGTTATTGATGCAATCTTTGTTGAAACTTAAATTTGCAGAAGAGAAGTTGGAGTTGTGCCAAAAAGGTGAATTAAAACAAATAAAACCTGTTCTGTTCCTCCTTCAATTATATATTATTTTTGTGCCCATGTGAGGGCTGCAAGATTAAAGTGACGATTGATGTTTTGGGAACTCAGAGATACTACAATCACTACCACGACATTTGGCCAATCTAGATGGCCATGGCCCTTGAAATACATTTCCAGACTATCACAATTAACTGTTCAATATAGTTAATACACCTTGCCGATACATCCTCAAACAGTTTCATGTCACGTTTTGCATGAAAAGTCCACGGTACCTGCACATCTTTGGACGTGGAAGGAAACCGGTGCATCGAGAGGAAACCTAGGCAGATACTGTGCAAACATGTAAATTTCGCGCAGATGATCATTCAAGGATGGACTCAAACGTGAGTCCCTCGTGCTATCAAGCAAGAATGCTTACCGCTGTGCCAATTTGCCGCCCACTCAATACAAATTAATAGTCTGTCTGAAGAAAGAAATTAAATCATTTCCAGAACAATTGCAATCTCTTCACTTTTTTTTCATACTATGAGAAAAGCATGAAGAGACTTCATTTTAATGGGGAAAAAAATCGTCACTGAATCAGAGGACTGCTCTCGAGGCGATTGGCCGTCGTTTAACCTGTGGGTTTTCCTACCCTCAACCAGTAAGGGAATTGAAAAGAAAAATTTGTTGTTATCCCTTGGAGCTGCCCCTATAGTCTCTCATAATGGCTTCAGCTTTTTTACATCCTAATTACTGATTTTTACATCCTAATTAGAAGAGAATTTAAAAAGCCTGCTTAAGCATTGAAGTGAAATAAAAATTCCTTTAAGAAGGAGATATTTCGAGGCAAAAGGCAGCATTGCCTGAACAAATTAAAAGGGATGAGAAAAAAGTGATTTATAAAGGAACATTCGAAGATTTCTAAAAGAAAACACACGGATGAATTTATGAAATTGTAGCTCCTTAAAAAATGGCACTTGGATGAATCATGGTACGACGACAATATTGAATTCCAGTCTCACTGAGGAAATGATACTGTTTCATTGAGTGAGTAACATTACGTAAGCATTGTGCAGCCATTAAAAAGTTAAAGTCATTTCGCAGAAATCATCTATTACATTGAATCTATATACAATATTAAGAACTTTGTTCTAGTCAAAGATTCTTCAAATAATCAGAGAGACAAATTTCAAACAGTTGTAGGCACCCATATATAACCAAATAAATAAAGCACAAGGAGATAACATTAAAGAGATACCTATCATGTCATGTCTCGTTAGGTAGAGGTAGTTATCCGTAGAAGTCTTTTCACACTTCTATAATGGAAACTAATATTATCACTAACTTTTTGTATAAGAGAGATCCAGTTTTATAAAGATGGCAAATGTGATACAATAAATCTGAGCCTTAATTTAAGGGAATGATTATGTTCTTAATTTGGATATATTTTCAGGGGTGATCTTTGACCCGCACCCTGCATTAACTGGTTGATGCTTGAGCAACAGTCTGCCACGGGAGTGCATCCTGTCTGTCTCCGGTGTCCTTGTCCATGTTACGCTTCTACAGTATCACTTTGCATTGAAAATCAGCTTTCCAGATTGATTTTCATCACCAACCACAGCTCCCCTCTACACCCAACCCCCATGGCCTCACAAATTGGGATCATGCCTCATGACAGTAGATTTTCAGCAATGTTTCAAAATAATACATAATACTTTCTAAAACCAGGAAACAGCAGAAATCTACAGTTATTCTCAGGCTTTGGATTACATAACCTCAAACAGTCATTTATGAATGATTGTCGAATTCACATTTCATACATCAACAACTTTTTTTTAAACAAACTCATTTCTCTGAGCTTAGAGAAGATCAAACACAAGAAATGATGAAATAAAATATTTTCACGAAATTAATGCTGCTGCAGTACAGCCTTTCATCTCCACAAACGAATGAGAGATGTGTTCTGGAGCTCAGCACACTAACAACAAAAAAGCCACGTACAGCTGCAATAGTGGCCTGTCTATGATACTGTAACATGCCTCGAATTTTAAAATTCTGGCACAAGGACGAGAAACATTTTCAACATATTGGAGAAAAATTGATGAAACACATTTCATCGAATTTTGAAATTGAAATGGAACAACCTTGCAGCAAACAGACAGTGAGCATTATTCATATGCTCAAAATTGGTTGATAATGTTGGCAATATGATTCCCTTCTTATCTAATCACTCTCATTTATTTCCAATGTTGAAACATATTTAAAAGAGACTAAGAGTCCACTTCTCTTTTATGCAGAGAGTGGGGCATGTACGGAATGAGCTGCCAGAAGAAGTCGTGAAGGCTTAAACAATTACAGCATTTAAATATTCTGGATAAATATATTAATAGGAATTGTTTAGAAGACTATGGGCCAAATATTGGCAACTAGAACTAGATTACTTCAGGATATATGGTCGGCATGGATGAGTTAGATGAAATGGTTGGCTTCCATCCTGCCCAGCTATATTAATCAAAGACTGTACATATTTAAAAAAGGCAGGGAAAGTCGGGGGATGAAATTCGAGATGGCTTTATATAAATGCAGCATTTGAAAACCCTCCAGTCAAATTAAATGCATTGGAAAAGAACGAGTAACAGCTTAGTCTTTAAAGGTATAAATATCATTTTACAGCACTGGAAGTTTCATTTCTATGTGATGTCAGAGACTGTCCATGTGGATTTAAAGGACATCTTTGACAAAAGTATGACAGAAGTACTTGTCAAGCAGTCAGCGATCGTTATGCCTTACATGGAAAATCTCCAAAAACAGGGTATTTAAATTTTGTCACGATATCAACAGTATTAGTGGTGAATTTCCAGTTGACAGTACTTCATTGATAAGCATTAACCAAAACCTCACTGACTGCAATACAAAATGTGGACTGCTCAAGACTTTAAATTGTGTTGCATATCAAAAAATGCTTCACGTGAGAAATCATGTGTGAATAAGACACAAGTTCAGATGCTGTCCTATTATTTTCCTACCATATTGAAATGAAAATGTGCTGCCATCCACTTGATTTCTGGATTAATATTCTGATAGTCCGTGCATGAGCACACTGTGGTAGAGCCATAGACGATGAAATGTTGGATACAAAGTTTATTTCGTCAAGGAAAATTCAGAAGTTTCCGTAATGTTGGCCAAATAGGAATTATAATTCTCAAGTAAAAAAAAAGTGCTGGATAGCGTTGGAGAAATTTGTTTGAAGTTATCCTCGAACAAGTTATCTCCATATGCTTCAATTATGCGAACTAATGCACCAGAAAATCCATATTTATATTCTGACTCAGAATTTAATGTGGGCCCAAATTCAGACGTTTTAGAATAACTAGTGGGGCTGGCATCAAAACAGGTGATAACATTTGAATTGACTTACATGATACATGCTGGCAGGAAGGAAATAACATAACGGCGACATTGAGATACACATATCTTCTCGAATATGCATCTGTTTCAAATATGACTTTTATGGACGGAAATTTGTTTACCCTATATGTATAGGTCTATTGATGAATTTAGATGCATGGCAACGAAACTGACGATTGACTGAGTACTGCACAATTAAAGAAATATCAAGTATTTGAAAGTTTCATTGTAGTCCACATCGCATGTATGATGAAATATTTAAGGAAAAATGCTGAATGTAATCATTTAATTTTGACATTGTACAGGTACATTCGACCTACTAAATTCAAATAATATGTTTCTCACTTTTCTGGATATTTAATTATGTTCTGAACAATGCGTTCGGAAAAAAAAATCATCTTTTTATGTGCATGTTCATTTAATGAAACTGTTTCTCGCACCTGGTAACTCACTCCCAATGGTCAAACCACAGTTTTCTTTAAAGTCACTAATGTTATGAATTGGGAATATAATAGAATAATGGAATACCTACAGTGTGGAAGAAGACCATTTGGCCCGACAAGTTTCACTGTCCCTCTGAAGAGTAGCACAAAAAACCCATCGCCCTACCGAAGATGTACCAAGAAGAATTAACATCATTCAGATATTCCTCAGCACCATACGAAATTAAGCTTCTTCAATGCATATAACATGCACATCTTCGGACTTTAGCAGGAAACCAAGAGCACACGGTTTAAAACCATGCAGACACAGGGAGAATGTAAACGCTCGACTCAGATACTCACTGGAAGCAAACAAGAGTTCCTGATGTTGTCAGGCAGCAGTAATACTCACAGAAACACTGTTTGCGTTCAAATTTTAATACCGTCAGGCTTTGGGTTGTGTTGAGCAAATAACCTTCTGATGACCAGCTGAATGAGCGATTTATAGTGCCTTAATTGAATTCGTTTGATTTCCATTCTACAAAAAAAAAACAAAATTGATTCTTCGGTCTCACAACAACCATCGGACATAAATGCAATACACGTTATGTTTGCAGGAAAAAAATCAAAACATCACTTTTTCTTCAAATTCCTACCGATTTCTCTCTACACTGCACAACCTGAACCGTGCCCCTCCCAATGAAAGATGACGTCCAATTCTAATCCAGACTCACAGGACTTCCTCCGTGCACTGTGATCAAGTCCACAACGAATCAACACAACGTAGGCAATAAAAACACAGTGAAGTGTAAAAAAAAAAGCATTATGTCTTTCTTGTGCGTTTGTTAGAGACAATTTCAATTCAAATGCCATTTTTCAACACGAGGGAAAGGGTTTACAAAAGTGCCTCATGAACTCTTGCGGCAGAGACACATATTTGCACCACGCAGATGAAACGCTTCATTCAATTTTGAACAGATGTATGGACGTGTCATTTCAATTCCCGAATATTATGCCTATATCTTTAAAATTTCTCCCCATGATATTGCCAGAGCTGGAGGAAAAGTGCAGAACTAATGGTATGTAGCTTTAACTTTCATTTAATATTGT